>NW_006205165.1:527232-534239 GCF_000334495.1 Tupaia belangeri chinensis | reverse complement strand
GAGAAGGGATTGTGGTGTGACCATCCCCCCAGGGGGTGATTTCTCGCTTTCTGTCTCTATGTCTGTCTCTGTCTGGCGAGCGCACATGCCCTATAGCGAAAACCTCTCAAAAAAAATTAAAAAAAGGTTAAAAGGTAATATTTCAGGCAGGTGGCATGGTGGTTAAGGACGCTGGACTCCCACATGGCCAACTGAGGTTAGAGTCCCAGATCTGGTGGCTGACTTTTTCACTTTCTCTTTCTGTTCCTATCTGATAAGAGAGAGAGAGAGAGGAAGAAGAAGACGAAAGAAACAAAGAAGAGAGAGGGAGGAAGGAAGAAAGGGAGGAAGGGAAAAGAAAAAAAGCTAAATAAAATAATTCTTAAAAAAAAAAAAAAAAAAAAGCCTGGATTCTGGAGCCAGACTGTCTGGCTACAAATTCCTGCTCCATCTGTCTACTAGCTCTGATACTTTGAAGAGGTTATCTCACCTCTCTTTGGCTCAGTTTCATCATCTGTAAAGAGCAGTTGATGATAATAGTACTTAGAGGATGTGGACAAAATTTAAAAAATTCATATTTGTAAAATACATAAAACAATGGCCCACTCATAGTGATAACTTAAGATGAATACTTTTTTTTTCTTTTAATTTGCTATAGGGCAAAGGCGCTCTTCAAAGAGACAGAGAGAGGGAATGTGAGAAAGTCCCCCCTTCACCTTCACCACCTCTGCAGGTGCTGCAATCCTTTCTCTGTTCTCCTCTTGCTATTTAGGGCAGGAACACATGCACCCAGCTTGGCTTGCCTCTTAAGCCACCAGGTCCAGGATTCAAACCACAGTTGGCTGTGTGGGATCCACCTGCCTTAACCAGAGTGCCATGGACTGGCCTCAAGAAGAATAATTTTTGAGTTTATGGCCCACATTTTTTTCTCCCTTTACCTAGAATCCTTGCCCCTCCCCTCTCCAGTAATTTGTGTATGATGTCAGGGCTTTTTCTCCATTATGAGATAGCTGCTCCGGCTTTCCACTACCAGCCAGAACATTTAGGTTGTCCAGCTCAGAGTTTAACTTTTGGATACAACCTTGTTGAACTAGGGGATGCTTGGTGCCCAAACCAAGGGTCAGGCGTTTCTGCAATCATGCCCATCCCCAACTCGGACATAACAAGGAGCCCCCTTATTATGCTGCTGTGACTTCTGAACCCATCTTGGTTACTCATTGTTTCAAACTGGGAGTGACAGACTGAAGGATGTATCTGGTGCTGAAAGAATCATTGTTCTTCCTCTTCTGAGGAGAATCTCACCCCTACACTTATTTTCCAGGTCTAGTTGAAAAATGGGGGTGGAGTGGGGAGGTGACAATGACAATGTGGCTTCTTGTTCCTTGGATCACCCACAACCAGGAGGCCCAGGAGGCACCTTTACTTCATTCCCCCCCCCCATTGGAAAGGGCCTTGTCTGTGACTACTGACTGTGGAAGTCATGAGTGAAGCAAATGATTCAGATCCCAGTGAAGAACCAGTGGGAGGATAATAAGCCTGGGAGGATGATAAGCCTGGCAAAAATTTAGTGCCTGAAACATTGTGAGAACTCCATGCATTCCAGCAGATAAAAACAGCAACATGGGATGGGAACCAGCAGTTAGCACGTAATGGCTATGTCGCTGGACTCCCATGTAGTTGACCGCGGTTCGCGTCCCGGACCTGGTGGCTTAAAACTCACGCTGGGTGCGTGTGCGTGCGTGCCCAGGATCCCAAGAGGAGAATGGAGGAGAAGGGATTGTGGCGTGACTATCCCCCCTGGGGGGTGATTTCTCGCTTTCTGTCTCTGTCTCTCTCTGTCTGTCTGGCAAGCGCACGTGCCCTATAGCAAAAACCTCTCCAAAAAAAAAAAAAAAAAAAACAGCAACATGGGACCACCAGGTGGCCAACTGATTAAGGCACTGGACTTCCATGTGGCCAACGGAGTTCGTGTCCCCAACATGGCAGCTTGAAAATCTGAGTGTGTGTGCTTATGTGCCCAAAATCCCAAAAGGAAAGTGGAGGACAAGGCATTGTAGTGTGGCCATCCCCTGGAGAGTGATTTCTCGCATTCTGTCTCTCTGGCTAGCACAAGCACCCTATAGCAAAAATCTCTCTCAAAAAAAACAAAACAAAACAAACACACACACACACACACACACACACACACTCACACAAAACCCCTCAGTAACAAAGATAATAAGCAAGGCCATGTACATGACTGAATTTGGCCAGAGTTACAACTCCTGGGCCAACAACTCCAAGGAGAAAAGGGTGGGGAGTTTCTAGGTCAAAAGCAGGTTAAGATAGTAAGATGCAAAATCATGTACAATCTCAGCCATGCAGTGTGCATCACAAAAAGATGAGGCAGGAAAGATGACAGAATTTTAAGTGTTAGTTCTGGAATATGAGTTTATATCATTCATTTTCTTCTGTTTATATTATATACTTTTATATCACTTGGCTTTTTTTTTAATTCAAGAGAAAAGGCAATAAATGTTATATGAAAAACAAACCAAAAATAGACCACTTTCTAGACAGGGTTATGTCTGCACTAGTCTGTGGAGGCAGACTTCGGAGGAGTCTGTGGAGCCAAATGACAAATTTACTGAAGAGAGGACAGGGCGAACAGAGAGGAGAAAATTCAGTCTTGAAACCATGGTAACGTGTGCTGGAGTGTGCAGTCATTCAGAGCCAGTAATGGCTGCCAGATGTATTCTCTAATTATCTCCTCAGATTGATTCTTCCACATGTTACTTAAACAAGAAAAATCAGAAAAGGAAACTAGCAGCCCTCTTCCCAGGACAGAGATTCACAAACTTTGGCCCAAACTCATTGCCCTGCCCTACCTACTCCATAACCCAAGGGCTACAGTTTATTTCCTGGGATCCCAGTAGAGCTTATTCTGAAAGGGAGATCTGGAAGCAACAAAGCACAGAGAACTATTTGATCCCTTTCATAGGTGGTCAATGCATGTGAAATCCCGGGCCCAGAATTTGGGAGACAAAAGGAGGAAATAGTCACTTTGGGAAACTGCAACCAGTAGAAAAAAATCTTCACATTGGATGAAATCAACCACCTACAAAAGTAGCTACCCATCATGGCAAATGGAAGCAGGTATGTTGTCGATAGGACTGATGTGTCTCCCTTAGTACAGTTGGTGGCCAAAGAATTTTCTAATCTTCTTGCTATTGGACATGTGTGTCTGGCATGAAGTAATGAAACTTTGAGTGACTAGTTTTTCAAAAAGGACTTCAGAGAACAAGACTCCTTCTATGTTTGTCTAGTGTTAAAGCAAAAGAACTACAGCTTCTGAAAGGCATTACTATTCCAGTTTCTAGGGAAGTGATTTTTTCTCTCTCTCTCTTTTTTTTTATTTGCAATGACCATTATATTTTCAATTTATTATGAACTTCTCTGAACTTACTATGAGATACAGTCAAAGTCCAAAGAAAGTCCATAGGGAGCATATTCCTTTTTTTGGAGAAGGCTAAGCCTTCCAGAATCAGCATGGGAAATAACATCCTGTTGATTCTAGTAGGAAAAAATATGTAGCCAATTTCAACTCACACTGAGGTGGCTTTTTTTTCACTTTTTGTTTGGTGTTAGTCTTCAAAATCAAAAGTTTAATTCTTCTAGTTCACCCAAATCTTCTCCAGTAAAAGAGGTTTTTATCAACAGGAACAGCATCAAGAACTCCACTTTCCTGTACCTCTCCTTTGGTGGTGTCTTCCACATCACTTCTTTGACCATTTCAGCCCTACTTCCAGAAGCCTCACTTAACTTTTCATCTTAATCTGAAGTGTGTGTACTGAATCTTTCAAGACTGGTGACAGTAATGTCTGTCTCACCTCCATCTGTGATACTCAGTCTTAAATCTGTCATTTATGCTCATTGAATCATCAACCTCTTCACCACCTGTTCCCTGGGCATGACAGGTGTGTCACTGCTTTGTCCCTGTTGACCAGTTTAGGATGAAATTTTTAAAAATATGGAGTGTTTCATGGATTTGTATGTCATCCTTGCCCAAGAGCCATGTTAATCTTACTGTACTGTTCCAATTTTAGTGTACATGCTGCCTGAAGTGAGCCCTGGCAATGGGTTTTATACCATCTTTGCTGTATGTTTTGCTTAGAGGAGAAAATACTGCTTTTCTTTTTTGTTATCTGGAGACTGCTTTTCTTTTTTGTTATCTCTAAGCAAATAACCAGTGAGTCTATTAACCTACAAAAAGTTTATGGAACGTGTATGTTACAAAACTATGCATGGATTTCTTATACCAAAAGAAGACTCATTCTCTCCTCCCATTTTTTTTTCGGCCACAGGGTGTGCTTGCTAGAGAGACGGAGAGTGAAAAATCACCTGTTGGGGGGATGGCCATGCCACAGTCTCTCCTCCAGGAATTTTGGGTATGCAGGGCAAGCACACACACTCGGTGTGAATTTCCCGTCAGGTTCAGGACTCAAACTGCAATCAGCTATATGAAATCCATTGCCTTCACCGCCATACCACCTGCTGACCGTATTTTAACCCCATTTTCCAAGAGCTTTGTGCAGTGCCCTGGTAGTGGTGGGAACAACCACACAGAGCAGTCGGCAGTAGGCGGTGTTCGATACCTCGGAGAAGGCAGCAGCTTGAGCTCTCAAGTGGCCCCCTGTCCTCCCCTGGTCATCTTCCTTTTCTTGCTGTGGCCTAACTGCTCACAAAGTTTCAAGGGTATGTCAACAGCCTCTAATTGGTTTTCTTAAAAAGGCATTGTTGACTGGGAAGCCTGGTTTGTATTTAAACTCTGCCCTTCTTGCAAACGTCAGACTTTCCCAATAGTATTTCAGAGGAAGTTTTGTCTGTGTGGGACACAGTTATTGAATCAGACCAGATTACAGAGAGCCCTGCCCAGTCTGCACAATGCTGATACTACAGCTTTGATTTTCTATATGTCATTCATTTCTGCTCAAACATTTTGGAGACTGGTTATTGATGGAACCATTTCCAAAACTACACAGACTCCTGTGGGCCTTGTTTCCCTCTGGAGCAGGCCACAGTGCCTATAGCAGCAAGGTGGCTTCTCTGAAGAAAATGCCAAAGACTTCGGAAAAAAATTTTTTTTGCCACTTGAAATTTAAGTTATAGAACTAACTCTGGCTCTTCTCCTTTAGGAATCTGACTCTTCCTCCTCTTCCATCACACAGCTCCTTGTGCCCAGCTCCAGAGTAGTTTGGTCGATCGATGCTTCATTGTCCACATTCATCAGCATGTCCTGTGCCTGTTCGGGTGCAGGTTGAGAAGGCAGCACTTCATCCCCTCTTCTAGTTCTAATCATTGACTGCAGGGCCAGCTCTTCAACCTTCAGGCAGTTCAGCTGGTCGTGCAGGACCGCTTTCAGCCGCAGCAGTGTCTCCTCCTCCTTGCGTAGCTCCTGAAGCCGGCTCAGCATCGTCCCTGCCACGCAGCCCGGCACTGGCTCCTGAAGCAGTGTTCATTTGACACAGTGGAAGACCAATACAAATGATATATGTACTAATAGCCAGGAACTTTCCTTTCATGACCTCTTTTAGTTTTTGCAAAACATTTTGCAATGAATTACTAACATTATCATTTTAGTAATGGTAGTGAAGAAATAGGCTCAGAGAAGTTAAGAAATGTGCCTAAGGATTCACAGCTAGCTGGAGTCTGTGGTAGGGCTGGGTTCTGAACTCAGGTACATCTAGGTTGGTATCCTCTCCATGATGCCATACTCCTCCAAGTTTTGCCATCTCCAAAATGCAGTCCAAAGACATGCAGTTCCATTTTTTTCTGAGTGTGTGTTCACTAAGTCAGCTACTCAGAGAATTTGTGATCTACAGGGGTCACTGGGTGCAAGAGACACCAGGGGCAAGTTATGTCCCCAGCATGGAGCATGATTTAGCCTTTGGATTATGCATCAGTGTTTTGGTTATGAGTAATCTGGAACATGCTTATCTCTGCCTGCTGTCCTGGACCTCCCAGGCTGCAGAAGCACAGAGGCAAGGAGAGAACACAGTGCAGGTAGGAGTTAGTGGGCAAAGCACTGTAACTGAGGCAAATGAGGGGCATTGAAGGAGAGGTCTTCTGGATCCTCACCCATGAGAACTGGTCTCCCTGTCCAGTGACTTCAGCCACTTAAACAGCTCTTTTCCCTGTCCACCATAATTTTATGGTGAACAGTGAATATTTCCCTTCATGCCTGAAATGCTCTTCCTCCATTTTAAAATTTAATTGCTTCATCACATGTTCTTATTTTTGTTGCATTTCAAAGCAAGTTATAAACATCAGTATGCTCTATCCCAAAACAGGTCATCCCTAACCACTTCAGTCGTCATAATGTTAACTAGGATTCACTAAACATCTCTGACCCTTGGTCCCTGCCCCCTGCCCCAATGCCATAGCCTTTTGCATGCATGTTTTCTGGAACAATGTAACAGCCTCCACATTGGTCCCTTTGCCACCAATTTCTCTCCCCTTCAAACTGTCCTCTGTGGCATCTGACAGGAGGTCTCAGAATCACAGACTTGACACTCCCCCCAATTAAGACTCTTCAATGATTCTTCTTTCTCTGAGAGGATAGCATCTTCCTTTAGCCAGGAGGTCCAAGAGCCTTTATGATATCTTCACTGGACTCCAACTATACTAAGTTACCATTTATAGGCCCTTCCTTAAGACTTCATGCCTGAAATGTTCTTCCTCCATTTTAAAATTTAATTAAATTTTTTTTCTTTTTTTAAAATTTTTGCTATAAGGTGCATGCACTCACCAGAGAGAGAGAGAGACAGAGAGATAGAGAGAGAGAGAGAAAGAAAGCCCCTCCCTCCCCAGCCACACACCACCAGGAGGGATGGTCACACCACAATCCCTTCTTCTCCATTCTCCTCTTGGGATTTTGGGCATACACATACATTTGACTATCATGTTTTTCAAGTCACTGGGTCTGGAAGTTGAACCATGTGGCAGGCACTGCGTACGGAAGCCATTTTGAAACCATTAGGCGTCACTTC
>NW_006205165.1:522077-527005 GCF_000334495.1 Tupaia belangeri chinensis | reverse complement strand
GCATCTCACAGTGTTTTTGCTTGGTCTTGCCCCAGCTCTCACTCCCTCCCCCAGGAAACCTGTTCTAGTGTCCCACGGGTCGGGGCAGAACCACAAAATTGACCACATGGGATGCAGCCACTTTAACCACCACACCACTGGCTGGACCTCTCTTCCTACATTTCTTTTTTTCTCTTTCTTTCTTTTTCTTTTCTTTTTTAAAAATTTTTGCCATAGAGCATGTGCACTTGCCAGAGAGAGGCAGAGAGAAACAGAGAGAGAGAGGAAAAGTGAAAAATCATACACCCCAGGTGGGATGGCCATGCTGTAATCTGTTCTTCCATTCTTTTCTTAGGATTTTGGGCACACATGCACATGTGCCCAGTGCATTTTTCAAGCTTCCAGGTCCAGGACTAGAACTGTGGAGTCAGCCATGTGGGGTCCAGTGCGTTAACCACCCTGTCACCTGCTTGCTTTCTTCTATTTTTTTAAGACTTACTTATTTATTTTATTTATCATCATTATTATTTTTAAAGAATTAATTAATTTCATTTATTATTTTTATTTTTTAATTTGACCAGAGAGAGACAGAAAGAGAGAAGGAAAATGAGTCCCAGGTCCAGGACTAGACCCATGGTCGGCCATGTGGGAGTCCAGCACCCAACCACCACACCACCCACTGGCCCCATTATTATTATTTTTTAATTTGCTACAGGGCATAAGATATAACGAAAGAGATATAAGATATAAGATATAAGGTATAAGAAAGAGATAACGAAAGTGATAAAGCAAAACACAAGGTTTGGTACTCGAGGGGCCAGCAGTTAGCATAATGGCTATGTCGCTGGTTGCCCCCGTAGTTGCCGTGCTGACCCAAGATACTTTTTTTTTTTAGAGGTTCTTCCTTTAGGATTCATACTGTTGCCAGAGAGAGAGAGAGAGACAGAAACAGTGAAAGGGAAAGTGAAATCACCCCAGGGTGGATGGCCATGTCACAATCCCTTCTTCTCCACTCTCCTCTGGGATCTTGGACACACACGCACATGTGCCCAGTGTGATTTTGAAACCACCAGGTTTGGTACTCGAACCACAGTCTGCCATGTGGGAGTCCAGCATCTCAACCACCACATCACCTGCTGGCTCTCTTCCTCTATTGTTTATCTGGCTAACTTATTTATCTTTTAAAGAATCATTTCATGTAACTTTATTTATTTATTTATTTTAATTTGAACAGAGAGGGACAGAGCAAGAGAGAGAGAGAGAGAGAATGAACTGTGGTCGAACAGTGGCCAACCATGTGGGAATCCAGTGCCCTTAACCACCACTCCACCTGCCAGCCCCTACTCTTATTTATCTTTGAAGATTGAATTCTGCTGCCACCTCTTCTTGGAAGCGTTCTCTGATCCTCTTCTTTTCCCAGGCTGGTCTAGGTACTTTGTGCTCTCAAAGTACCCTGTGCTTACTGTTGACATTTTTAGGGTTTCTATCATTTTAAATTTGTAAAGTTTTGTTTAATGGACCATAATATGTTCTAATTTGGTGAATATATACTTAAGAATAATGTGTACTGGGGCCAGTAGTTAGTGTAATGGCTATGTCGCTGAACTCCCATGTAGTCGACCGCGGTTCAAGTCCTGGATCTGGTGGCTTAAACTCATGCCGGGCGCATGTGCATGTGTGCCCAAGATCCCAAGAGGAGAATGGAGGAGAAGGGATTGCAGTGTGGCCATCCCCCCGGGGGATGATTTCTCACTTTCTGTCTCTCTGTCTCTCTCTGTCTTTCTGGTGAGCGCACACTCTCTACAGTGAAAACCTCTCCAAAAAAATAAAAATAAAAGAATAATGTGTACTCTGTTGTTGGGTGTAGGACTCTATGCATGTCCATTGGATCCTGTTGGTATTGCTGTTTCATTCTTTTATATCCTTGCTAATTTTCTGTCTGCTTATTCCATGAATTGTTTGTTTAAATTATTTATTTAATTTTATTTATTCATTTATTTATTTTAATTTGACCAGAGAGAGAGACAGAGAGAGAGAGAGAGAGAGAAGTGAAAAGCAAGCCACTAGGTCCGTCAGGACTCGAGCCATGGGCAGCTATATGGGAGTGTCCAGTGCATTAACCACCACACCACCTGCTGGTCCCTCCATTAATTGTTGGAAGAGGTATGTTTAAATCCCCACGCATTGTTATGGATTTATAAATTTCTCCTTTCAGAAATATGAGTTTTTACTTAGCATAATTTAAAACTTTATTATTAGGTACATTAATATTTAGGATTGTTATGTTTTGTTATGTTGTTTTGGTGAATTAACCATTTTATCATTTTGAAATGATTTTCTATTTTTAAGTATATTTTATTTATTTATTTTTTGAATGAGTGTGTGTTTGTGTATGTGTGAAAGACAGAGACAGAGAGACAGTGAGACAGCTCCCCAAAAAAGATCTCCATGCCACAATCCACCCACAACCTCAGCCAGTCCAGATCAAGGACATACATGTGGCATCATATTCATGGAGGTTTCTAGATGTGAACCTGGAACATCCTCATAGAGCATCGCATTTTACTGCTGTGCCACTGTCCAGCCCTGTGTCATGACTTTCTTTAATCCTGGTAATATTTGTCTTGAAACCTTCTTTGATATTAATATAGGCATTCCAGCTTTTTTTTTTTTTTGATTAGTGTTAGCATGGTATACATATATTTCTTTCTATCCTTTTACTTTTAATCTATTTGTGTCTTTATATTAAAGTGAGGACTTTTTTTTTTAGAGGTTTCTGCCGTAGGGCACATGTGCTCGCTGGAGAGAGAGAGACAAAGACAGTGAGGGGGAAAGTGAGAAATCACACCCAGGAGGATGGCCACGCAACAATCCCTTATCCTACATTCTCCTCTTGGGATTTTGGCATGTTTTTCAAGCTCCCAGGTCCTGGACTCAGACTACAGTCAGCCAAGTCAGATCCAGATGCTTTCATCACCATGCCACCTGGCTGGTCCTCTTTATTATTTTAAACTTTTTTATTTAAACATGATTATAGAGTTTGGCCAGCCGTTGGCATGGTGATTAAGACAGCTGGATCCTCCATGGCTGAGTGTGCAGTTCAAGTCTCAGACCTGGTGGCTTGAAAAATATGCCAGGTATGTGTGCTTGGGTACTCAAAATCCTAATGGAGAGATGAAGGAGGAGGGATTGTGGCATGATCATCCCCCATGGGGAGTGTTTTCTCACTTTCTGTCTCTCGTGAGCATATGCACCTTCTGGCAATTAAAAAAAAAATAGTAAATTTACAGAAAGTTGCAAAATAGCACAGAGTTCTTTGCTCCCTTCAATCAGTTTCTCCAAACAGTTACATCTTACATAATGGTAGTACAATATCAAAACCAGGAAATTGACAGCATAGTGTGTCTGTATGAATCTGTGCCATTTTATTCTATGCATAGATTCATGGAACCACCACCAAAAATCAAGATAAAGAGTTATCCCATCACCACAAAGATCCCCCATATATAACGCTGCCCTCCCCTTCTCAGTTTTTGCAAGAGTGTGTGTGCTCAGCAGAGAGAGAGAAAATGAGAAATCACCTTCCGGGGAACTGGTGCACTGCAATTCCCTCCTCGAGTCTCCTCTCAGGATTTTGGGTATGCATACACATGCATCTGGTGTAATTTTCTTTTTTTTTTTCTTTTTTTTTCTTTTTAAGAGATTTTTTGCTATAGGGTGCATGTGTTCACCAGAAAGACAGAGACAGAAAGCAAGAAATCATCTCCCAGGAGGAATGGCCACACTACAATCTTGTCTCTTCTATTTTCCTCCTGGGATTTTGGGCATGCATGCACATGCACCTAGTGTGTTTCAAGCCTTCAGGTCCAGGACTTGAACCACAGTTGGCCATGTGAGAGTTCAGTGCCTTAACCACTTTGCCATCCACTGGCCTAATCGCATGTTTGAGAACATTTAGCTTGAGAGTCACATGCAGTTAGAAAGAATATAGAGTCCATGTATACTCTTTATCCAGTTCACACAATGGCAACATCTTCAAAACAGTAGTACAATATCATAAACAAAAAAATTGACCCTGATGTAATCCATCCATCTTATTCAGATTTCACAAGTTTTGTATATGCTCAACTATGTGTTTTTTTGTTTTTGTTTTTGTTTTGTTTTGTTTTGTTTTGTTTTGTTTTGTTTTGCCAGAGGATGTGTGTGCTCTCCAGAGACAGAGGGAGAAGTGGGGGGGAGCACTCACCAGTAGGGCATGGCCATGCTACAATCCCTTCACCTCCATTTCTCCATCCTGTCAGGACTTGCGGTATGCACACCACGCATACCTGCAATGTTTTTTAAACAACTGGGTCTGGGAGTTAAACCATGCAGGATTTGGCTCCCTTAACCACTAGGCCTCAGGGCTGGCCTTGTATATTTGGTTCTATGCCATTTTACCATAGTGTAGATTTGTGTGATTTACATCACAGTCAAGATACAGAATAGGGCCCAGCCACAGTGAAGCCTGGCTTAGGTTCTGGCCCAACCTAAGCAGGCCAGGCATAGTGGTGCACACCTCTGGTCTTAACGGGGAAGCTAGTGCAAGAGGATTGTAATATGCTGAGTTCCGTCAAAATATTTGTTTCTCTCTCTCCCTCCTATGTGTTCTCTCTCTCTCATAAAATTTTTTTTGAAAGATACAGAATATTCTCAATATGGGGACCGGCAGGTGGCATGGTGGTTAAGGGCAGTGGACTCCCACATGGACGACCATGGTTCAAGTCCCTGACCTGGTGGCTTGCTTTCTTACTTGCCCCCTCTCTCTCTCGCTCTTGCTCTGTCCCTCTCCAGTCAAATTAAAATAAATAGATGGATGAATAAGTAAAGTCAAATAAAATTTAAAAAAGAGAATATTCTCAATATGAAGATTTCTCATGCCATTCTCCCATAGCCACAGCACCTCCCTC
>NW_006205165.1:519121-522057 GCF_000334495.1 Tupaia belangeri chinensis | reverse complement strand
CATTAATCTGTTCTTTATCATTATAAAATTATTATTCTGAGAATGTAATGGAATCACACAGTATATAATATTTTGAGATTGACTTTTTCCATTCAGCATAATCGTCTGGAGAGTCATTCCAGTTGCTTTGCATATTAGTAGTGCATTCCTTTGTACTGCTCAGTGGTATTCCATGCCACAGATATTCCACAGTTTGTTTAGCCATTCACCTATTGAAAAACATTTGAATTGTTTCCAGTTTTTGGCTACTATAAATAAAGACTATAAACACTCGTGTTCAAGTTTTTGTGTAAACATAAATTTTCATTTCATTGGTTTAATTTCCAAAGCATAAAATTGCTGGGTTTGGGGTAATTGCATGCTTATTTTTGTAATGAACTGCCACACTCTTTTCCAGAGTTACTGTACCATTTCATATTTCCACAAGCAATGTATGAGTGATCTTGTTTCTCCACTTGCTTGCCAGTATTTTTGTGTTATCACAGGATTGTTTTTGGTTTTGTTTTTGTTTTAAAAATTCACCAGAAGGCACTGTGCTTGCCAAAGAGAGTGAGAGAGAGAAAGTGAAAAAGCACCCACCATTCCCCATGGGGGATGTTCACACCACAACCCCTTCTGCTCTATTTTGTTCTCCTTACAGGATTTTGGGAACTCATGCACATGTGTTTTTCAAGCTGCTGGGTCTGGAACTCAAACAGCACAGTCAACAATGTGGGATCCAGCATTCTTCTTTTTTTTTTTTGAGAGGCTTTCGCTATAGGGCGCGTGCGCTCGCCAGACAGACAGAGACAGAGACAGAAAGCGAGAAATCACCCCCCAGGGGGGATGGCGACACCGCAATCCCTTCTCCTCCATTCTCCTCTCGGGATCTTGGGCATGCACGCACACGCACCCGGCCTGTGTTTTAAGCCACCGGGTCTGGGATGCGAACCTTGATCGACTACGTGGGAGTCCAGCGACATAGCCATTATGCTAACTACTGGTTCCCAAGGGATCCAGCATTCTTAACCACCATCCCACCAGATGATCCTATCACAGTTTTTTATTTTAACCATTTAGATAGGTGTAAAATAGTATCTCAATGTGGTTTAATTTGAATTTTCTTTTTTTAAAAGAATTATTCTGATTAACTTTATTTCAATTTGACCAGATATGGACACAGTGAGAGAGCGAGAGAGAGATGGAAAGTGAGAAAGCAACCTGCCTGGTCCAGGACTTGAACCATGGTTGGCCATGTGGGAGTACAACATCCTTAACTGCCACACCACTTGCTGGCCCCTAATTTAAATTTTCTTAATGGTTAATGATGTTGAACATATTTTCATTTTCCATCTATATGTTCTCAGTGAAATGTCATGTCTTTTGCTAATTCTGTAATTGAAGTGTGTGTGTGTGTGTGTGTGTGTGTGTGTGTGTGTGTATGTTTTACCATTGAATTTGAAGAGGTCTTTATAGACTAGATATAAGTCCTTTGTCAGATATGTGATTTGCAAGCATTTTCTACCAATTCTCAAGGTTATCATTTTATCCTCTTAGGAGAATGTTTTGCAGAACAAACATCTTCAGATTTTATTTCATGACTCATGTTTATTGTGTCATGTCTAAGAATGTTTTATCGAACCATAGGTCTTGTAATAGTCTCCTATATTTTTTTCTAAGTTTTTTAAAGAATTATTTATGTGGAGACCAGCAGATGGCGTAATAGTTACATTGCTGAACTCCCACGTAGCCGACCACGATTTGAGTTCCAGACCTGACAGATTAAAACGCAATGCTGAGTGCAAATGCGTGCATGCCCAAAATCTCGAGAGGAGAATGGAAGAGAAGATATTGTGGTGCGGCCACGCCCCAGGGAGGTTCTTTCACGCTTTCTGTCTCTCTGTCTCTATGGTGAGTACATGCACCCTGTAGCAAAAATCTCTCCAGAAAAAAGAATTATTTGGGCCACCCAAAGAATTATTTGGGTATGGTGGTTGAGGCACTGAACTCTCACATGCCTGACTGTGGTTCAAATCACAAACCTGGTGACTTGCTTTCTCATTTTTCCGTCTCTGTCTCTGTCTCTCTCTGGTGAATTGAAAAATAAGAAATAAAATTAAATAATTCTTTTTTTAAAAAAGAATTATTTATTCAATTTAATTAATCTATCTATCTATTTATTTACTTTTAGAGGTTTTTGCCTTAGGGTGCATGCACTCGCCAGAGAGAGAGAGAGAAGAGAGAGAGAGAGAGAGAGAGATAGAGACTGTGAGAGGGAAAGTGAGAAATCACCCCCCAGAGGAGATGGCCATGCCTCAATCACTTCTCTTCCCAGGTTCTTGGGTATGCATGCATACACTCCTGGTGTGACTTTCAAGCCACTGAGTCACAGACTTGAACTGTGGTCGGTCATGTGGTAGTCCAGTGCCTTAACCACCATGCCACCTGCTGCCCCCTCTTTTAAAAATTTTATAGTTTTTTTTTTTTTTGAGAGGTTTTTGCTATACGGCACTTGTGCTTACCAGAAAGACAGAGAGAGACAGAGAGACAGAAAGCAAGACATCCCGCCCCCCCACCGAAGGGCTGGCCATGCCACAATCCCTTCTCTTCCATTCTCCTCTTGGGATCTTGGGCACGTACACACACACATGCCTGGCGTGAGTTTAAGCCACGGGTCTGGGACTCCAACAGCAGTCGACTATGTGGGAGTCCAGCAACATAGCCATTATGCCAACCACTGGTCCCCAAAATTTTATAGTCTTAAATTTCATATTTAAATCTATGATCCAGCTGAGTTAATTTTTGTATAAGGTGGGAGATTTAGATCAAGGTTCTTTTTTTTTCTTTCTATAGATGTGCAAGTGCTTTAGCATGATTTATTGAAACACTATCCTTTATTAAATTGCTTTTGTAGTTTTGTTAAACTTGTTTGAGTCTGCCCTGGATTCTCTACGCTC
>NW_006205165.1:518547-519095 GCF_000334495.1 Tupaia belangeri chinensis | reverse complement strand
AGAAAGTTCATGAAAAAAGTGGAGTTAGGCACGAATTTATGTTGGTGTAAAGAAAATAAAATCCATGCATAGTTTTATCATAACATGCATTTTCTGTGAACTTTTTCAATAGTCTTCACATACGTTTATCTCTTCATCAATATCACACAATATCCTACAGTCTTGATTACTGTAGCCACATAGTAAATCTTAAAATTAAGTAGAGCGTGGGACCAGCAGATGGCATAATGGTTACGTTGCTGACTCCCGCGTAGTCGACTATGGCTCAAGTACCGGACCTTGTGGCTTGAAACTCACAGTGGATGTATGTGCAATGTGTGCCCAAGATCGTGAGAGGAGACTGGAAGAGAAGGTATTGTGGCATGGTCATCCCCCCTGGGGGGGTGATTTCTCATTCTCTGTCTCTCTGGCAAGTGCACACACCTTATAGCAAAAGTCTTACTTCTTCTTCATCTTCTTTTTTAAAGAAGTTTTTGCTATAGAGCATGTGTGCTCGCCAGAGAGACAGAGAGACAGAAAGCAAGAAATCACACCCCATGGGGGAGGCC
>NW_006205165.1:511591-518333 GCF_000334495.1 Tupaia belangeri chinensis | reverse complement strand
TGTGTGTGTGCCCAAGATCCTGAGAGGAGAATGGAGGAGAAGGGATTGTGGCGTGGCCATCCCCCCTGGAGGGTGATTTCTTGCTTTCTGTCTCTCTGTCTCTCTCTGTCTGTCTGGCGAGCGCACGCGCCCTACAGTGAAAACCTCTCCATACACACAAAAAATTTGAGTAGAGTGATTCCTTTCTCTTCATTCTTTTTCAAAATTGTTTTAACTTTTCTAGTTCCTTTTACCTATCTAGGCACGTTTTAGAATAATATTGTCTGTATTTACAAAAACAGAAACAAAACAAACACTATTGCCAGCATCCCAATTGCAAATCTGCAAAACATTTTTGAGAGAATTGATACCACTATGTTGAGTCCTTCATCCCATGAGCACAGTTTGTTTTCTCCAGGTGGTTAGATCTTTTTAAGTTTCTTTCATCGGAGTTTTGTAGTTTCAGCATACAAACCTGGTACACCTTTTATTTTTAATAATTATTTTATTTTGGACTTCACCCTCCTGCTCCCCAGTCTAGCCAGGAGCCAGGTTAGAGCACACTACTTATTCTCTCTGTCTCTTTCCATCGCTCTCACGCTAGCGTGCCACACGGTTTTCATTTTTTGACAATATTTTCTTCTTTTTATTGTTTCGTCTTTTTTTTCCCTTCGTTTTTTTTCTACTCCTTTTCCTTTTATTTTACTTTCTCACTTTTCTGCTCAGCCTCCATGCACTGATTTTCTAGACAGGTGTAGGTGCACCGTATCCAAATATCTGAATACTTTTAGGGTCAGATTAATCCTCAATTTTCGTTGAGTCAGTTGTGCAAAGGGAGAAAAAGGGTACTGTTTACAGACTGCAGGTCACCTCCTCTGCATTCTTGTGATTCAGATTTAATTTCAAAAAATAGTAAAAAATGTATAATCCATCAGATGACCAGAAACCACTGCAGAGGCACAAGGAATATGAGAAAAGAAGAAAATCTCCTCGTCAGATTAATCCTCAATTTTCGTTGAGTCAGTTGTGCAAAGGGAGAAAAAGGGTACTGTTTACAGACTGCAGGTCACCTCCTCTGCATTCTTGTGATTCAGATTTAATTTCAAAAAATAGTAAAAAATGTATAATCCATCAGATGACCAGAAACCACTGCAGAGGCACAAGGAATATGAGAAAAGAAGAAAATCTCCTCTAAAGGAAAAGAATAACTCCTTTTCCTCCACAAAGAATACAAGGGAACTCATGGAAATGTCAGATAAATAATTTAAAATATTCATAGTGACAAAGCTAACAGAGATGTAAGAGAATAGAGACAATGAACTCCAGAAGATGCAGGAGAGAAGAGATACTGAGTTCTAGGAGGTGAGGAAGTTCTTACATGATCTGAAAGAAGAGATACACATCATAAAAAAGAATCAAATGAAATTGTTAGAGATGAAGGCTGTAATACAAGATATGAAACTTCCATTGAAAATATCAAAAGCAGATTAGATCATACAGAAGATCGAATCTCAGATGGAGAAGATAGAACCTCTGACCTAGAAAAATTCACCAAAAGCACTGAGAAAATGACCCCCCCAAAATGAGAATAACATACAAGTAATACTAGATAACATTAAATGCCCAAACATCCAGATCATTGGTTTCCCAGAAGGTGAAGAAACTAATAAGGGCATTGATCCATGAAGTCCTTGAAGAAAACTTTCCAAACCTAGAGAGGCATTCAAATACCCAGACTTGGGGCAAGCAAGTGGCGTGGTGGTTAAGTACACTGGACTCCCATAGGGCTGACTGTGGCTCAAGTCCTGGACCTGGTGACTTGCTTTCTCACTTTAGCTATCTCTCTCTCTGTCTCTGTTTCTCTCTGGTTGAATTAAAATAATAATAATGATGATGAATAAAATTAAATAAGTAATTCTTTAAAAAAATCCAAACTTGGGACCAGCAGGTGCCGTGGTGGTTAAGGTGCTGGACACTCCCACATGGCTGACCAGGGTTCGAGTCCTGAATCTGGTGGCTTGCTTTCTCACTTCCTTTCTCTCTCACTCTCACCCTCTGTCTCTCTCTGGTCAAATTAAGAAATAAATGAATGAATAAATAAAAAAATAAAAAAAATAATTATTAAAAAAACCTATTAAAATTGGCAAGAGAGAAACGTCAAGTTATTTTCAAAGGAAATCCCATAAGGCTAACGTCAGACCTCTCATCAGAAGCAATGGAAACAAGGAAAGAATGGGAAAATATATTAAAAGTGTTAAGTGAAAAACAATTTCAACCAAGAATACTTTACCCATCAAGATTATCTATCTTTCATATGGGAGAAAAAGACAAACATTCTCAAATAAACAAAACCTGAAAGAATTTACCAGTTCTCCAAAAACTGCTGAAGGGAGTGCTATACCAGGAAAACTAAAGTCAGACACAGAAATAAGAGTACGGGAAATAAACGAGAGACTGGCCAGCCTAATGGTAGGGACAAGTCTGAAGTTGAATGGTAACTTCCAGAGTTTAAATGAAAAGATCAGACCACAGTAACACTGCAACTTCGATATAAGAGAGATTAATTATGTGAGCCTGAACTAATGAAATAGAATTTTTTTAACTTTAGACTAAAACATTACTGATTTTCTTCGATGCTTTGATTTCCATATTTAAGGATTTTTTGTCTTCTCAAACTCTTGATAGGTTCATCTACCTACTATTTTAACTGAATCCTAACATTTTTCCTGGCTTTAAGTTTTAAGCAAATTTCTCTTAACATTTTTTGATTTTGATCTATTAAAATGAAAACTTTTCTGAAATTAAAAATACCTATTAATACCTATTTAATGACTGCAGTAAGCTGTATAGCCCCAGTGAGGTGCTGCTTTATAGTATGTTCACTTTACTCATCAAGGTTTATGCCTGAAGTCAGGCACGTGTTCATAAATATGTATATATCAGATGTGCTTGCTATTGAAAGTCTTTAAATTAATTAAGATCTCTAGTGAATCAATACAATGTGAAAAAAGGCATGCAAAACAACTATACATGGCAGAGACAGTGTGGGAGAAGGGGGAGAGCTGGCAGAGGGTGAGAGGTCGAGAATTAAGAGGGGGAGGAAGCAAAATATGTAAGAAACAAGAAATAGAAAATTATTTGTTGATGATAACATGGATGGTAATATCCTTGATTGAGTCAATAGACAATGTATACTGGATGGAAAAATCTCATTTTGTGTACTGTATTGATGTACAGTGAATGACTGTAAATAAATAGATAAGTAAATAAATTTTTTAAAAAAGAATTATTTTATTTTAACTTTATTATTTTAATTTGACCAGAGAGGGACAGAGCAAGCGAGAGAGAGAAAGAGAAGGAAGTGAGAAAACAAGCTGGAAGATCCAGGACTTGAACTGCAGTTGGCCATGTGGGAGTCTAGTTCCCTTAACCACCACACTACCTGTATACCTTTTGTTAAATTTATACCTACATATTATTTTCTAGTGTTGTAAGTGATACTACAGTTTTAATTCTGGTTTTCACATAATCATTGATAATATAAAGAAATACAATTGACTTTTGTATGTTGATCTTTTGTCCTGTGATTTTGCTAAACTTGTATATTCTAGGAGTTTTTGTAGATTTCTTGTGATTTTTCTACATATAGCATTATATCATCTCTAAATAGAGATAATTTTAGGGAGAAAGCATTCAGTCTTGTACCATAAGTGATAATGTTAGCTCTGAGGTTTTGTAGATATTCTTTATCAAGTTCAAGAAGATCCTCTCTATTCCTAGTTTTCTGAAGCTTAATGATAACAGTGTATTAGTGGGCCAGCCGGTAGCGTAGCGGTTAAGGCAATTGGATCCCACATGGCAGACTACACGGTTTGAGTCCCAGACCAGTGTCTTGAAAAACACACCAGGCATGTGTGTGTGCATACCAAAATCCCAAGAGGAGAGTGAAGGGGAAGGAATTACAGCATGACCATCCTCCCTGAAGGGTGCTTTCTCTCTTTTTCTCTGTCTATCTGTCTGTCTCTGGCAAGTACATGGCACCCTATAGCAAAACTTACCAAAAAAAAAAAAAAAAAGAAAAAGAAAAACATGAATTAGAGTATTTTATCAAATGTCTTTTTTAGATTAATTTATATGACCATGTGTTTTTTCTTCTTTAACCTGTTAATATTGTGAAATACATAATTTTTCAAATATCGAATCAGTCCTGCATTCTTGGAATAAAGTTCACTTGGTTGTGGTGTATAATTCTTTTTATATACTGTTGAAAGGTATTTGCTCACAGTTTTTGAGAACTTTGCATTTATATTCTGGTGGGTGATTTATTTTTAGGGTTTTTGTTTGGTTGGTTGCTTTTTGTATGCTTTATCTGATTTTGGTAACAGGACCTTAAAATGAGATGGGAAGTATTCCTTTCTCTTATGTTTTCTGGAAGTGAATGTGTAGAATTAGTACCAATTCTTCTTTAGATATTTGGTATAACTCTTTTTTAAAAGAATTATTTATTTAATTTTATTTATTCATTCATTTATTTTAATTTGACCAGAGAAAGACAGACACACAGAGAGAAGGAAAGTGAGAAAGCAAACCACCAGGTCCAGGACATGAACCATGATTGGCCATGTTGGAGTGTCCAGTGTCTTAAACCACCACATCACCTGCTGGCCCACACTTGGAAGAACTCTTCAGTGAAACCACCAGGGTTTTGATATTTATCTCTTTTTTTTAAATTATTTTATTTAAGTTTATTTATTTATTTGACCCGAGAGGGACAGAGTGAGAGAGAGAAAGAGAGAGAAAGTGAGAAATCAAGCCACCACGTCTGGGACTTGAACAGTGGTTGGCCATGTGGGAGTCCAGCACCCTTAACCACCGTGTCACTGGCCAGCTCCTTGATTTTTCTCTTTTTTTAATTGCCAGAGGGCACATGCACTCCCCAGAGAGAGACAGAGAAACAGAGAGAGGGAGAAAGTACCTCTCAAAGGGGCATGGTCATACTGCAATCTCTTCTCCAGTTCTTCATCGTGTCAAAGTTTTGGGATGCACACACATATCAGCATGTTTTTCAAGATGTTGGGGCTGGAATGTGAGCTGCACATTCAGCCATGTGGGATCTGGTTCCCCTAAACACTTGGACACAGGGCTAGCCCAGGATTTGGATTTTTTTTTTTAAGAGAGATTTTTGCTATGGTGTGTGTGTGCTCACCAGAGAGATGGAGAGAGACAGAAAATGAGAAATCACCCCCCAGAGAATATGGCCACATCACAGTCAGTTCTCCTCCATCCTCCTCCTGGGATTTTGGGCTCTCACACACATGCGCCCAGCATGAGTTTTAAGCCACCGAGTCCAGTATTTGAACTGTGGTCAACTATGTGGGAGTCCAGCAACGTAACCATTATGCCATCCGACGGTCCCTTGGATATCTTTTGGACAAATTTTTAATTACAAATTTGATTTTCTTGAAAGGAGGTAAGAGTAAAATTTATGTGTATAGAAATGTCTGTATTGCTCATACTTTATATACTGTTTCTTTCCTGATATGTGTCTTTTCTCTTTTTAAAATAGTATTTATTTCATTTAATTTATTATTATCGTTATTATTTTTAACTTTGTTATAGGTCACGTGCGTTTACCTGAGAGCTAGAAATTTGTCGATTTTATTGACCTTTGCAAAGAACCAACTTTTTGCTTCACTGATTTTCTCTATTATTTTCCTGTTTTCAATTTCATGAATTTCTGCTCTTGTCTACTCTTTCCTTCTGTTTGCTTAGGGTCTATTTTGCTTTTTTCCCCCCTAATTTCTCAGAATGGGAGCTTAGATTATATAGTAGATTTGAGACCTTTTCTTTTTTTCTAATTTAAGATGTAGTGTTACAAATTTCCCTCTAAGCACTGTTTTTAGCTTTGACTAACAAATTTGATTTTGTATTTTCCTTTCCACTCAATTCAATGTTTGTTTTCTATTTTTCTTGAGATTTCCTATCTGATCCATGGATTAATTAGACATACATTGCATAGTATCCAAGTGTTTGGCAGTTTTCCTGTTATCTCACTGTTACTAATTTTTTTTCTTTTTTAAAAACTTTTATTATCATCATAATCTTCTTTATATTACATAGGATTACATATAACTTTACAGTGTATTACAATGCTTTTTCAAAAGGGAATGCCATGCATGTCAGTCAGTACAGAGACATTAATCTCTCCACTTCATCATTCAATATCTTTTCTATATTTTCCCAAGCATTATTATTATTATTCTAATTATTTTTTAAGACAGTCAATCAGTATTTCTCATTTTGCTTGTAAAAAGACTTTACCCATCATGAAATACTTCTCAGACCAATCCAGTTGAGAATACTATACATGTCATCATCAACAGTTAATAAGCCATATCTGTCTCTCACTAACATCCTGCCTCTCTATTGTTCACTTGCTATCTTTCTCTATCCTCTTCTCTTCACTTCCCCCATTCCACACTGTCCTATTCTCATTAAGTACCTTCACTGCTTTTATGTCCTCCAATTGTTTGCTCTGTATCATAGAGTGTGGATAGTCGGTATATATTGAGTGGATACATACAATATCTTTCTTTCATAGCCTGGCTTACTTCACTCAGCAATAGACCCTCCATATCTGACCACTTTCTATCAAATTCCAGGGTCTTGTTATTTTTTATGGCTGAGTAATATTCCATAGAGTATATATACCACACTTTTCCAATCCATTCATCAGTTTGTGGACATTTAGGTTGGTTCCACG
>NW_006205165.1:509633-510860 GCF_000334495.1 Tupaia belangeri chinensis | reverse complement strand
TTTTATTTAACTTTATTATTATTATTATTATTATTATTATTATTATTATTATTATTTTCTTCCAGTTTGATCAGAAAGAAAGTAAGAAAGCAAGCCACTAAGTCTGGAACTTGAACCAAGGTCAGCCGTGTGGGAGTCCTGCGCCTTAACCACCACACCACCTGCCAATGCCTCGCTGTTAATTGATTTCTAATTTGATTCCATTGTGGTCAGAGAAGACTGTGTGAGTTCAGTTCTTTCAGATTTGTTCAGGCTTGTTTTATTGCCCAGGGTATTGTTTCTCTTGCTGAGTATTCTGTGTGTACTTGAAAAGAATGTGTATTCTGCTGTTGTTGGGTGAATGCTTTAGAAGTGTCAGTTAGGTCCTGTTGGTTGATAGTGTTGTTAATTACTTCTCTACCCTTCCTGATCTTCTACCTACTCTTACATCAATTGAGAGGCTATTGAAGTCTCCAACTATACTTGTGATTTGTCCATTGCTTCTTTCAGCTCTCGCTTCAACTATTTTACAGGTTTTCTTTTTGGTACAGACACATTTAGAAGTACTATATCTTTGGGACCAGCAGATGGAGTAGCAGATACATCATTGGACTCCCACATAGTTGACTGCAGTTCGAGTCCTGGACCCGGTGACTTGAAAATCACAACAGGTGCATATGTGTACATGCCCAAGATCCCAGGAGAATGGAGGAGAAAGGACTGTGGCATGGTGATCCCCACTGGGGGATTTCTCACTTTTCCTCTCTCTGGCAAGCGCACATGCCCTAAGGCAAAAACCTCTAAATTTTTTTTTTTTAAATAAGAAGTCCTATATCTTCTTGGTGAATTATCGACCCTTTTGTCATTTTTGTAGTGTACTCTTGATTCCCTTCTCATTTCTGTGTGTGCGTGTGTGTGTGTGTGTGTGCGTGTATGTGTGTATTTAGATATTTCCTTGGTGGTTACCTTAAGGATTACAATTAACATACTGAATTTATACTGATCTAGTTTGAGTTGATACCAACTTAACTTGGATAGCTTATAAAAATTCTCCTCCTAGATAGCTCCATGTCTCCTTTATGTTGTTGTCATTATTATATCTTTATACATCATCTGCCCAATAGCGTAGATTTATAGGTTTTTTTTGGGAGAGGTTTTTGCTATAGGGCGCGTGTGCTCACCAGACAGACAGAGAAAGACAGAAAGATAGAAAGCGAGAAATCACCCCCCAGGGCGGATGGCCACGCC
>NW_006205165.1:506521-509541 GCF_000334495.1 Tupaia belangeri chinensis | reverse complement strand
ATCGACTACATGGGAGTCCACCGACATAGCCATTACGCTAACTGCTGGTTCCCTAGATCACACAATTTCTTACATAATCTAACTACTTTCAATGGTGAGTTCACTCGTTACTATTAAGAAAACCAGTTTTTTAAAGAATTATTTAATTTTTATTTATTCTTTCATTTATTTTAATTTGACCAGAGAGAGACAGAGAAAGAGGGAGAGAAAGTGGTAAAGCAAGCCACCAGGTCCAAGACTTGAACTGTGGTCGGCCATGTGGGAGTGTTCAGTGCCTTAACCACCATGCCACCTGCTGGTCCCCCAGGAAAACCAGTTTTAACTTAAATTAAAGAAATGCCAAGGAACTTTGCTTAAAGCCAGGAAACAGGTTAGGATTCTGTTCAAATGGTAGGTGCATGAACCTATCAGTCTCATATACTTTTATCTTCTGTTCTGGTTCAATTTTCCTGATTAAATTCTGGGATATAGTATTCAACTCCAGACTTGTCCCTATGATTAAGTTAGCTACTTTCTCAGTTTTTGGACTCTTATTTCCATGTATCTGCGTTTAGTTTTCCTGATACAGCACATCCTTGAGAACTTCTTGGAGGTCTGGTCTGGTGCTGGTAAATTCTTTCAGGTTTTGTTTATCTGAGAATGTTCTTGTCTTTTCTTCCCACCTGAAAGATAATCTTGCCGGATACAGTATTCTTGGCTGAAACTGCTTCTCTCTTAACACTTGGAATATATTTTCCCATTCTCTCCTCGCTTTTATTGTTTCTGATGAGAGATCTGCTGTTAGCCTGATGGGATGTCCTTTGTAGGTAACTTGATGTTTTTCTCTTGCTAATCTTAGTATCTTGTCTTTGTCTGCAGTTTTGGTCAACCTGGCTATAATGTGTCTTGGAGAAGATCTTCTAGGGTTGATTCTATTTGGGGTCCGTTGTATTTCCTGGGACTGGATCTTTGAATGCCTCTCTAGGTTTGGAAAGTTTTCTTGCAGGATTTCCTGGAATAGATTATCAATGCCCTTATGGGTTTCCTCACCTTCTGGAATGCCAATTATCCGGATATTTGGACGTTTGATGGTATCCAGTACTTCTCGCATATTATTCTCAAATTTTTGTGCCATTTTCTCAGCCTTCATGGTGGATTTTTCTAGGCCAGCCATTTTCTCCTCTACATCTGAGATTCTATTTTCTGAATGATCTAGTCTGCTTTTAATGCTTTCCAGGGAGATTTTGACTTCTTGTATTATAGACTTCATCTCTAGCAGTAGCCATTTTCTCTTCTACATCTGAGATTCTATTTTCTGAATGATCTAGTCTGCTTTTAATACTTTCAAGGGAGATTTTGACTTCCTGTATTATAGCCTTCATCTCTAGCAGTTCCGTTTGAGTCTTTTGTAAAGTGTAATTCCTCTTTTAGATCTTGCAAGAATTTCCTCATCTCCTGGAACTCGTCAACTTCTTTCTCCTTTCTCTTTAGCAGTTCATTATTTCTCTCCTCTTCCACCTCTGTTAGCTTTGACATTATGAATGATCTGAATTCCTTATCAGACATTTCCATGATTTTCACCAAACTGCTTGTGGATGAAGAAGAGTTACTCTTTTCCCTTGGAGGAGAGGTATTTTCTTGTTTCCCCAGATTTCTTGTGATCCGGCAGTGATTTCTTGTCATCTGATGGATGGTGTGTTTCTTTCAAATTCTTGAAGTTCAGCCTGAATGTTCAGGAGCAAGCAGACAGAGGTGATCTAGAATCTCTTTGCCGTTCTGTTGTGACCGCTGGTGCAGCAGATTCAGTAGATATTGAGGAATATTTTAACCCTATTAGTATTTGGATGTTTAGCTACAGTGCTCTTAGATCTGTTGCTAGCTTGTTTGCTGGAGGCTGAATTATCAGAAGAAAATCTTCATTTCTCGTGTGCCCTGAAATACGTGGATAGAGACTGTTCCTCTCCCATCAGGTTCTGGTCTCCTGGTAACAGGACTCTTCGAGACTTATGTTTTTGTATGGCCTCAAATTACTGTCTAGTGTCCTTTCATTTCAACCTGAAGAACTCTCTTTAGCATTTTTGGTAAGGATGACCTACTGATAATAAACTCTATTTGTTTATTTGGCAAATAACCAGAAAGCATGTGCATGCATGGGGGGGGGAGAGAGAGAGAGAGAGAGAGAGAGAGAGAGACTTTTAATAAAGCTTGGTCATGCCACAACTCCTTTTCCTCCAATTCTCTATCCTGTCAGAATACTGGACACGTAGGTACACCCTGGTATGTTTTTCTTTCTTATATATTTTTTGAATATCATAAACTTTTATTTTTACTTCAGCACTTCTGCTACCCATTTTTGGGGAACTTGTGATCAAAAGAAGGGAGTGAAGACTAAACCATCTCGTTCTCTAGCTATGTGACCCTGATACCGTGACAAGAGTATTTGGGTTGGTTCCAGATCTTAGCAATCATGAATAATGCTGCAATAAACATTGATGTGCAAGCACTTTTGCAACTAAGCATTTTCCTATTCTTTGGGTGGATACCCAGAAGTAGGATTCTGGATCAAATGGTGGTTCTATTTGTAGATCTTTCAGGAGCCTCCAACTTGTTTTCCACAGTGGCTGGACCAATTTACATTCCCAAGAACAGTGTAGGAGAGTTCCCCTTTCACCACATCGCTGCCAACACTTATCACTTTTTGTATTTTTAATCTTCACCTTTCTGACAGGGGTTAGGTGGTATCTCATTGTGGTTTTAATCTGCATCTCCCTTGTGATGAGGGATATTGAGCATTTCCTCATATGTTTTTTGGCTATTTTTAGGTCTTCCTTACAGATATTTTTGTTCAGCTCATTTTCCCATCTTTTAATTGGCTTAATCTGTTTTTTTTGTTTTTTGTTTGTTTTTTGAGAGGTTTTTGCTATAGGGCACATGCGCTCACCAGAAAGACAGAGAGAGACAGAAAGCGCGAAATCACCCCCCAGGGGGGATGGCCATGCCACAATCCCTTCTCCTCCATTCTCCTCTTGGGATCTTGGGCA
>NW_006205165.1:502627-505909 GCF_000334495.1 Tupaia belangeri chinensis | reverse complement strand
CTGTCTTCAGATGGATACTCAGTTTTTCCAGCACCATTTGCTAAAAAGTTTTTCCTTTTCTCACTGGATTGACTGGTATCCTTTGTCAAAAATCATTTGGCTGTAAGCTTTGGGGTTTATTTCTGGGGTCTCTATTTTATTCCATTGGTCCACCTGTCCATTTTTGTGCCAATACTATGCTGTTTTGATTATCACAGATTTATAGTATACTTTGGGGTCAGGGAGTGAGGTGCTGCCCACTCCACTCTTCTTGCCCAGGATTGCTTTGACAATATGCAATCTTTTTGATTCCTGACAAATTTTATGATTGTCTTTTCTAGATCTATGAAGAATGTCTCTGGTATTTTGATTGAAATTCCATTAAATATGTAGATTAATTTGGGTAGAATTGCCATTTTGATTATATTAATTCTTCTAATCCAGAAACATGGGATGTCCTTCCACTTTTTTGTGTCATTTTTAATGTCTTTTTAAAGATTTTCCTAGTTTTCTTTGTGAAGGTCTTTGACTTCCTAGGTTTATCCCTAGGTATCTTATACATTTTGTGGCTATGATAAAAGGGATTCCTTTCTTCAGCTCTACCTTGTTCAACTTGTTCATATATAGAAATGCTATGGATTTGTGAATGTTTATTTTATATCCTGACATTTCACTGCATTCATTTATTACTTTGAGAAGTTTTTTCATGGAAACCTTTGGGTCTTCTAAGTATATCATCATGTCATCTGCAAATAAAAATATTTTCAACTCTTTTTTTGCCTATTTGAATGCCTTTTATATCATTCTCTTTTCTGATAAGATTTCCAGGACTATATTAAAAAAGTAGTGAAGAAAGTGGCAGCCTTGTCTAATATCAGTTTTTATTGGAAAAGCTTTTAGCTTTTTCCCATTCAGTATAATATTAGCTATTAGTTTTCATATATGGCTTTCAATGTGTTGCGAAATAGTGTTTCTATAATAATCTTGCTAAGAGTCTTAATCATGAAGATTTTTTTAATCAAATGCTTTCTCTGTATCGATTGAAATGATCATATGGCTTTTATCTTTCTTTCTGTTAATATGGTGATGATCATATGGTTTTTATCTTTCTTTCTGTTAATGTGGTGTATTACATTTATGGTCTTGCGTATATTGAACCACCCTTGCATCCCTGGGATAAAGCCTACCTGGTCGTGATGAATGATCTTTGTTATATGTTGTTGGATACGATTTGCTAGTATGTAGTCGAGAATTTTTGCATCTATAGTCATCAGAGATACTGGTCTGTAGTTTTCCTTTTTTGTCATCTCTTTATCTGTTTTGGGATGAGGATGATGGAGGCTTCATAAAATAAATTTGAGAGGTTTCCTTCCTTTTGGAACTTTAGAAATTATTTGAGTAGAATGGGGGGATTAAGTCTTCCTTAAAAGTTTTGTAGAATTCAAAAGTGAAGCCATCAGGACCTGGGCTTTTCTTTGTTGGGAAGTTATTTATTACTGGTTCAATCTCATGGCTTGTTATGGGTCTATTCAAGTTTTCTATGTCCTCCTCATTCAATCTTGGTAGATTCACCCTGGTATGTTTTTCAAGCCTCTGGTGTTGGGACTAGAACCCTGGTTGGCCATCCGCAGCCTGGTGATTACATGAGCTGAATTCCACATGACCGACCATGTGTTCAAGTCCTGACCATTGTTCCTTGAAAAATACCCCGAGCATATGTATATGTATGTGTGTGTGTGTGTGTGTGTGTGTGGCCAAAATCCTGAAAGGAGGGAGAAGTAGAGGAGAAGGGATTGTGGTGTAGCCATTCACCAAAGTGGGTGCTTTCTTGCTTTCTCTCTCTCTCTCTCTCTCTGATGAGTACACACACCCTCTGACAAATTGAGGATCCTTTGTCCATGATGAGTTGCTTCTCTCCTGCTGCTTTCATGATTCTCTTTGTCTTTCTCTTTTGACAGTTTGATTATAACATATGTCAATGTGAATATTTTTGAGTTTACCTACCTAAAACCCATGTCTTTGTCTATTAAGTTCATGTCCAGATGTTCTCAACTTACCCATTTTTTCCTCTTGAATGGGCGATACTTTCTTGTTTATTTGCATGCCTTGTGGTTTTTAACCTGTTTTTAAATTTGCCAGGTGTACATGCACTCACTGGAGAGAGACAGAGACAGAGAGAGAGGTGGGAAGTGAGAAAACACCCCAAGTAGAGAATGGTCATGCCACAATTCCTTTTCCTCAATGTCTCCCTACTTTCAGAATTTGGGGCAGACATACACGCACCCCAGCTTTTCTCAAGCTCCTGGATCTGGGACCTAAACTACATAGTCCACCATGTAGGATCCAGCCGTCTTAACTACCATGCCATGCACTGGCCCTACTTTGTGTTTCTTGTGTGTGTGTGTGTGTGTGTGTGTGTGTGTGTGTAATTTTACATTTAAAATAGCTTTTAAAGAACTTTCTTCTTCACATTTGTTGTACATCTCCACAGCACACTATATAGTTCTTCAAAAATGTTCATAACATTATCATCAATCGAGGATATTGCCATATACATCTTTTTCATCTGTGAACTTTACATTCTTATGTCTGTCAGGTACTTTCTCCCTAACCCCCTCCTGCACCCCCCTGCTATATACCCCCCCCCCCTATAGTGTCTGGTATCCACTGTATGGCCCCACTTACATATACTAAATGTCGATACTCTATGACAGAAATGGAAAGACCTGAAGATATAATGGTAGGGAAGACAAGTGTGGATACCAGATGCTTTGTGATTTTTGTTGAAAACCAGACATTTGACTGTAGTAACTCTAGAAATCAGATTGTTGCCCTTCCCTCAAGTTTTCTGTCTTGAAGGCTATAGTCATCCAATCATTTAGTGACTTCTTTCTCTCTCTCTCTCTCTCTCTCTCTCTCTCTCTTTTTGGGGGAGAGGTTTTTGCTATAGGGCACTGCGCTCACCAGAAAGACAGAGAGAGATAGAGAGATAGAAAGTGAGAAATCACCCCCCAGGGGGGATGGCCATGCTGCAATCCCTTCTCCTCCATTCTCCTCTTGGGATCTTGGGCACACACACACACGTGCCCAGTATGAGTTTAAGCCACCGGGTCCAGGACTCGAACTGCAATCCACTACATGGGAGTCCAGAGACATAGCCTTTATAACAACTGCTGGTCCCCATTTAATGACTTTTTTTTTTTTTTGGGAGAGATTTTCACTGTAGGGCGCGTGCGCTCGCCAGACAGACAGAGAGAGACATAGAGACAGAAAGCGAGAAATCACCCCCCAGGGGGGATGGTC
>NW_006205165.1:501393-502515 GCF_000334495.1 Tupaia belangeri chinensis | reverse complement strand
ACTACGTGGGAGTCCAGCGACATAGCCATTATGCTAACTGCTGGTTCCCAGCATTTAATGACTTTTAAAAACTATTTTTGTAAAGACTTTTTTCCTTGTCATATAATCTCTAAAGAAGTCTGTTCCTAGGGACCAGCAGTTAGCGTAATGACTATGTCGCTGGACTCCCATGTAGTCGACCACGGTTTGAGTCCTGGAAACAGTGGCTTAAACTCACCCTGGGTGCGTGTGTGTGTGTGCCCAAGATCCTGAGAGGAAAATGGAGGAGAAGGGATTGTGGTGTGGCCATTGATTAAGAATAAATAAATAAATAAATAAATAAATAAATAAATAAATAAATACAAGAAGTCTGCTCCTTTAGCTTCTATTACACTATTTTTTTTTTTTCAATTTGCTAGAGGGTGAGTGGGTTCGCATAGAGAGAGACAGGTAGGGATGAGGGGGTGTGACGGGCACTGCATATGGAAGCCATCTTGAGCTATCCACCATCCTGAGCTATCCACTGTCTTGGAAACCATTAGGTTTCACTTCCTCATTGAGCAAACCGGTTCTCAGAAATCATGTGACCAACTGTTCTCCCCATGGGGCGGTTGGGTTTCTAGGCAACGGGAGAGATCCACCCACACTGTTCTATCTCATTTGCATTTCAGGCAACCAATCGGTGCCCACCAGCCTGTATATAAATCGCCATTTTTCCTTAATAAACGGAAGACTTGAAAACTTGATCAGCACCTCGTCTTGTCTCCACTCTGTGTGTGTGCGTGTGTTTGTCCCTTCTCTCACTCCCTCCCCCAGGAAACCTGTTTGACTGTCTTCCGGGTCGGGACAAGGGGGGGAGACTGAGAATGCACCCCCCCACAGGGAATGGTCATACAGTAATCCCTTCTCCATTTCCTCTGGATTTTGGGTATGCACACATACAGTCCCAGTGGGTTTTTCAAACCTCTGGATTTGACTCAACCACAGTCTACCACGTAGGATCCAGCCTCCTTAACCACTACACCACCAGTGGGCCCACAGCTAATATTTGGTATAAATTTTCTTTTTTGGGGGGCCAGTGGGTGACGTGGTGGTTAAGGCCCTAGACACTCCCACCTGCTTGACTACAGTTTGAGTCCCCGA
>NW_006205165.1:500118-501324 GCF_000334495.1 Tupaia belangeri chinensis | reverse complement strand
GGGGCCAGCAGGTGGCATAGTGGTTAAGGTGTCAGACTCCCACATGGCCAATCACAGTTCAAGTTCTGGACTTGGTGGCTTGCTTTCTCGCTTTCTCACTTTCCCTCTCTCTTTCTCTCTGTTGCTCTGTGGTCAAATTGAAAAATGAAATGATGAATAAAATGAAATAAAATAACTCTTAAAAAATAAAATAAATGAATGAATAAATACAATTAAATAACGATTCTTAAAAATTTTTTTAAAGAAAAATAATGTATTCTTTTTAGAGAGATTTCTCCTATAGGGTGCATGCACTCACCAGACAGAGAGAGAAAAAGTGAGAAATCACCTCCCCCCCATGGGAGATGTCCATGCCATAAATCCCTTCTCCTCCATTCTCCTCTTGGGATTTTGGACACACATACACATGTGAGTTTCAAGGCACCGGTTCTAGGACTTAAACCTCAGTCAACTATGTGGGAGTCCAGCACCTTAACCACTATGCCACCTGCTGCCCCCAACAGAGATTTTCCTTTTTTTTTTTTGGAGAGGTTTCTGCTATAGGGCATGTGTGCTTGCCAGAAAGACAGAGACAAAGAGACAGAAAGCAAGAAATCACCCCCCAGGGGGGATGGCCACACCGCAATCTCTTTTCCTCCATTCTCTTCTCAGGATCTTGGGCATGCACACACACGTGCCTGGCGTGAGTTTAAGCCACCAGGTCCGGGACGTGAACCACGGTCGACTACATGGGAGTCCAGCGACATAGCCATTACGCCAACTGCTGGTCCTAACTGAGTTACTCCTTCAACACTTAAGCCATTTAAACTCTTCCTTAGCTTTCATTTACTGCTTGCACTGAGCCTAGAGATCATCCAGAGGGTAGAGTTTAGAGTCTTCTCAGGTCTTCTCTCAGTAAGCATCCTGTCCTGGTCATGCTCATGTCTTCTGAAATCCACCAGTATACACAGGACTTTCTGAATGCTCTCGTTTACCAATAAAACTCTCTTCTGAACTTCTCCTCCCAGGCTTTAGGTGGTCTATTAGTGTCTTAATCATAATCTCTTGTCTCAGGAGGCTTCAGGTTTTTTGTTCATTTTACAGGTTTATTTTTTTAAAGAGGTTTTTGCTATAGAGTGTGTGCGCTCTCCAGAAAGACAGAGAGAGACAGAGACAGAAAGCGAGAAATCATCCCCCCGGGGGGGGGGGGATGGCGCCCCGGGAACG
>NW_006205165.1:491214-500084 GCF_000334495.1 Tupaia belangeri chinensis | reverse complement strand
GCACACACGCCTGGCATGAGGTCAAGCCACTGGGTCCGGGACTCGAACCACAGTCGACTACATGGGAGTCCAGCGACATAGCCATTACATCAACTGTTAGTCCCCATTTTACAGTTTTTGATCAATGCCTGCTGTCTTTCTGCCCTGAGTTCTGAGTTAGAAAAAATGGAGACAGGCACCTTGCATCTTTGAAATGGTCCCCAGATAGTTTAGGACAGTTTGTTCACAATAATTTGTGAACAAGGTTGTCTATATTTCTTCTGGAATCAGAGCCCCACAGTGGGAACATGGGCTGCTATCTTCAAGACCATGATCAAGCTGGGGAGAGATCAGGCAAGGGAACAATGCTTTTCTACTATTAAAAATATTGAGAGGAAGCTAGTAGGTGGCGCTGGACTCCTACATGGCTGACGGCGGGTTTTTAAAAGAACGATTTAATTTTATTAACTATTGTTATTATTTTAATGTGCTATAGGGCACGTGCACTCACCAGACAAAGACAGAGAAAGAGATAGGGAAAGTGAGAAAGCAAGCTGCCAGGTCTGGGACTCAAACTGTAGTCAACCATGTGGGAGTCCAATGTCTTAAACACCCCACTCCATCTGCTGGTCCCAGATAATTTTTTAAAAATAATTATTTTATTGAACTGTATTTATTCATTTATTCATTTATTTATTTTAATTTGACCAGAGAGGGACAGAGAGAGAGAGAGAAAGAGAAGGCAAGTAGCTAAGTCCGGGACTTGAACTGCAGTCGTCCATGTGGGAGTCCAGAGTCCTTAGCCACCACACCACCTGCTGGCCCCAATTTTTTTTCTGGTGCTATTCATGTGCACACGGAAGTAGAAGCTGTAACCAGGCTCTTCATATCATGTATTTGCATGTGATGCCCAATCTTTATATGTTGTCCAATTTCTTTAAAATAAAAGGAGTGACTCATTACAGGGCCATGTAGATGAGGAAACTCCGTATGGAGGACATCACATCTTTGTGCATCTTCCATTTCATCTCCTCCAAGTCCAGTTTCGGTGCAAGGCCCTCGATTTGGGACACTCCAGCTCTGCTTCACCAGCTCCAACTAATTCTTTTTTAAACAAATTATTTTAAATTTTTATTTATCATTATTATTATTTAAGTTTACTGGAACAGAGTGAGACTGAGAGAGAGAGAGAGAATGAGAGAGAAAGTGAGAAAGCAAGCTGCAAGATCTGAGACTCAAACTATGGTAGGCCATGTGGAAATCTAACCTCTTAACCATCACAACACCTGCTGCTCACCCCAGATAATTCTTAAAAAATTTCTTTTTCAGGAGGGTCAGCAGATGGCATAGAGGTTGCTGGACCACCACATGGCCTGGTTTGAGTCTCTGACCCAGAGGCTTGAAACTCACGCTGGTTCATGTGTACGTGTGTCCAGGATCCTGAGAGGAAATTGGAGGAGAAGAGACTGTGGCATGACCATCCCCCCTGGGGGGATGAGTTCTCACTTTCCTTCTCACTATCTCTCTCTCTCTCTGGCGGACACACACGCTCTAACTGGAAAGTGAGATATCACCCCCTGGAGGGATGACCACAGGGCAGTCCCTTCTCCAATCTCCTATCGGGATCTCCAATCTCCTGTTGGGATTTCAGGCCTGCACACACGCACCCGGTGTGATTTTCAAGCCACTGGGTCTGGGACTCAAACCGCACAGTTGGCCATGTGGTTCAAACTCCATGCCACCTGCTGATCCTTTTCTGCCATTTTTAAGTTACTTTTTTTTTTTCTTCCTCCCTGATTCAGCATTTTTTAGGTTGGTATAAATCTTCGACTATTCTATGGAGTTTTGACAAGGTTGGTTCTGACAGTTTCTGCTTGTTTTTTGAGGTTTCTGCAGAGGGACAGGCATTCGTTGCTGTCTACTCTGCCATTTTTCTGACATAATTCTTTCAACCCTTTTATCATTATTACTTTCCACTTTGTCCTTGGTAATTATCTTTACTCTGAAATGTATTTCACTTCTTTTCAAGTTCACCAATCTTTCCTTCTGAAGTATCAAATCTGGTGTTAGTTTCATTTAGAAACTAACTTTTTTTTTCTTTTTTGGTTCTGCTATAGGGCATGGGTGTTCACCAGAGAGATGGAAAGTAAGAAATCATCTCCCGGGGGATGGCCATGGCGTAATCTCCTCTCTTCAATTCTTCTCTTGGAATTTTGGGCACACACATGCAAGTGCCCAGCCTGAGTTTTGAGCCACTAAGTCCAAGATTCAAACGAAGGTCGGCCATGTGGGATCCAGTGCCTCAGCCACCACGCCACCTGCTGGTCCCCAAAGCAGCATTTTTTATCTCGTTTATAGGAAACTTAATCTAGGTCTTTTAAAATAGTCTTTTTGGGGCCGGCAAGTGGTGTGGTGACTAAGGGTGCTGGACTCCCACATGGCCGACCATGGTTTGAGTCCTGGACCTGGTGGCTTGCTTTCTCACTTTCCATCTCTCTCACTCTCTCTCATTCTGTACCTCTCTGGTCAAATTAAAAGAAATAAATACAATTAAACTAAATAATTATAAAAAATACTCTTCTTATTTTGCTTACTCTTTTCTCAGCCTTTCTAAATATATGGAGGATATTTATATTAGCGTTTTTTTAAAATTAGAGCGCAAGTGTTCTTGCTCGAGAGATAGAGAGGGAAAGGGTGAAAACATACCCTAATAGCATGTGGTCCTGCTGCAAACCCTTCTCCATTTCTCTATCCTGTCAGGACTTTGGGGATGCAAGCACACGTGGCAGGTCTGGGACTCGAACTGCATGGTTGGCCATGTGGCATTTGACACCCTTAACTGTCAGGCCACAGGCCAACCCTATATTAGCAGTTTCAACATCCTTGTCTACTAAATATATCATCTAGTTCTATTTCTATTTATTATTTTTATCTTTCCATAGACTATATTTTTCCTAAATTTTTGCATAATTATGCATAATTGTATTACTTTTTTTTTTGAGAGGTTTTTGCTATAGGGTGCGTGCGCTCGCCAGAAAGACAGAGAGAGACAGAGACAGAAGGTGAGAAGTCACCCCCCAGGAGGGATGGTCACGCTGCAATCCCTTCTCCTCCATTCTCCTCTCGGGATCTTGGGCACGCACGCTCACGCGCCTGGCGTGAGTTTAAGCTACCAGGTCCAGGACTCGAGCCACAGTTGGCTACGTGGGAATTCAGCGACATAGCCATTACGCTAACTGCTGGCCCCTCATAATTGTATTACTTTTAAAAAATCACTACATAACAAATTAACACAAATTTAGCACCTTAAGATAACACCTATTTATTTATTTATTAAGGTGTTTGCCATAGAGCACGTGTTCTTGCCAGAGAGAAACAGAGAGAGACAGTGAGAGGGAAAGTGAGAAATCACCCTCAAGGAGGATGACCACACTGCTGTCCCTTCTCCTCCATTCCTCTCCTGGGATTTTGGGCACACATACATGCACATATTCGTGCCCAGTATGATTTTCAAGTCACCGGGTCCAGGACTCACACTATGGTTGGCCATGTGGAATTCCAGCGCCATAACCATTAGAAAACCTGCTGGCCCCAACACCTATTTGTTATCTTTATAGTTCCATAGGTCACGAATCCGGGTGGACTTGGTTGGATTCTCTACTTAGGGTCTCATAAGTTTGAAAATGAAGGTGTCGGCTTGACTCTGACCTGGAGGCTCTGGGGAAGAATAAACTTCCAAAATAACTCACTTTATTGGTAGAATTAATTTGTTTGCATCAGGACCAGCAGATGGCATGGTGCTTAAGAAACTGAACTCCTATATGGCTGACCGTGGTTTGTGTCCTGAACCTAGCAGCCTGCTTTCTCGCTTTCCCTTTCTCTCTCTCTTCTCTGTCTCACTCTGATCAAATAAAAAATAATAATAAATAAATGAAATGAAATTAATAATTTCAAAATTTTTTGCTTGCATCTGTAGAACCGAGGCCCCTGTTTTCTTGCTTTTGTGGGATGGGGGTTGGGCCCACGGGCGCCACCCCAAGCCACTCAAACGCCGTCTTAATTTTTTTTTTTTAAGTTTTCTTTCTTTCATGTGAGAGAGAAAGACAGGCACCCCCGAAAGGGCCTCATGCCACACACTCCCGAGGTCTCCCAGCCAGCCAGGATCATGGGCACATGTACCTGGTATATACAAGTCAACTGGGAAACTGAACCTGTAATCTAACTTTGCTTGAACAGTATGTTAGTACTGCTCCACTGAGCTGGCCCAGTCCTCTCTGTCTTCAAGTCAGCAAAGAAATGTTGAATTCATTTCACATTTGGAATCTCTCTGAGTTCTTCCTCTGATATGAGCCAGAAAAAAAAATCTTTCTAGGGACTAGCAGGTGGCGTGGTGGTTAAGGCGCTGGACACTCCCACATGGCTGACCATGGTTTGAGTCCTGGACCTGGTGGCTTGCTTTCTCACTTTCCTCTCTCTCTCTCTGTCTGTGTCTCTCTCTCTCTCAAATTAAAATGAAGGAATGAATGAGTAAATAAATAAATAAATCTAAAAAAAATCTTTCTAATCTTTAAAAAAAATTGGTTGATATAGGGCACATGGCACTTGCCAGAGACAGAGAGTGAGACAGTGAGAAAGCATCCCCAGTGGGGGTGGCCACACTGCAGTCTTTTCTCCTCCAACTCCTCTCAGAATTTGAGGTATGCATATACACACACTGTGTTTTTCAAGCCACGGGTCCAGGAATTGAACTGCATAGTCAGCTTTGTGGGATCTAGCTGTCTTAACCTCCATGCCATCTGCTGGCCCCAAAACTGTCTGCTGTTAAGGCCTCAATATATAAGATAGGGCCCACAAGGATAATCTCTTTTTTGAGTAACTAAAAGCCAACTGATTACTAACCTTTTTTTTCCCCAGAGGTTTTTACCTTAAGGTGCATGTGCTCACTGGAGAGAGAGAGACAGAGACAGTGAAAGAGAAAGTAAGAAATCATCCCTCAGGGGGGATAGTCAGACCACAATCTCTTTTCCATTCTCCTCCTGGGATTTTGGGTATTCATGTACACATGGCCAGCATAAGTTTTTTTTTTTTTTAATAATTAATTCTTTTAGAATTATTTTATTTAACTTCATTTATTATTATTATTTTTTAATTTGACCAGAGAGACACATAGAGAGAGACAGAGGGAAAGTGAGAAAGCAAACCACCAGGTCCAAGATGCAAACCATGGTTGGCCATGTGGGAATCCAGTGCCTCAACCACCATGCCACCTACTGGCCCCTCAGTTTGAGTTTTAACCCACTCGATCCAAGACTCGAACCATGGTCAGCCATGTAGAAGTCCAGCGACGTAATCGCTACAACATCTGCTGGCCCCTGGATTACTAATCTTTTTTTTTTTTTTTAAGAGATTTTTGCTATAAGGCATATGTGCTTGCCAGAGAGACAGAAAGTGAGAAATCACCCCTACCCCCTAGCCCCAGGAATGGCCATGCCACAATCCCTTCTCCTTCATTCTCCTTTCAGGATCTTGGGCAAACATGTACATGTGCCTGGGTCTGAGACTCAAATCATGGTCGACTACATGATATAACCATTATGGCATCTCTTGATCCCACTAAACTTATATTCCTCCAAACTGATTTTTCCATGTAACTTAACATAATCATGAGCACATTATCAACTCATTCCCAGTTCATGGAACTAGGGCAGGAAGTCTTGGAGACCAATTTTGGAATATTGTCCAATAACGTTAATATTCAGAGTTGGTGCCAAACATTGTGAATTTTTCTTTTTGAAACTGTGAATTTTAGGGACCAGCAGTTAGCGTAATGGCTATGTCGTTGGACTCCCATGTAGTTGACCACAGTTCGTGTTCCAGACCTGGTGGCTTAAAACTCATGCCGGGCGCGTGTGCGTGTGTGCCCAAGATCCTGAGAGGAGAATGGAGGAGAAGGGATTGCAGCGTGACCATCCCTCTGGGGGAGGGATTTCTCGCTTTCTATCTCTCTGTCTCTTTTTGTCTGGCGAGCGCACGTGCCCTATAGCAAAAACTTCTCAAAAAAAAAAAAAAAAGAAACTGTGAATTTTATAATATGTTGCATGTGCTATATTTTTGTATTCCTTTAAAGATTATTGGGCCAGCTAGGTGGCACAAGGGTTAAGGTGGCTGGATCCCATGTGGCTGACTTCACAGTTCAAGTCCTGAACCTGGTGGTTTGAAAAACATGCTGGATAAATGTGTGTACATGCCCAAAATCCTGAGAGAAGAATGGCGAAGAAGGGACTGCGGCATGACCATTCCTCTGGGGTATTCTCTCACTTTCTGTTTCTCCCTCTGTCTCTTTGGTGAGTGCATGTATTCTATAGCAAATTTAAATAATGAAATATTATTTTACTGTTGTTATTTAGAGAGATTTTTGCTATAGGGCATGTGCACTCACCTGAGAGATAGAGAGAGACAGAGAGATTAAAAGTGAGAAATCACCCCTCAAGGGTGATGGCCATGCCACAATCCCTTCTCCTCCATCCTCCTCTTGGGCTTTTGGACATACAGGCACATGTGCCCAGTGTGTTTTCCAAGCATCCAGGTCCGGGACTCACACTGCAGAGTTGACTATCCAGCACCTTAACCACTGTGCCACCTGTTGGCCCAAGGCCAAATTTTAAGCTTTGTTAAATTTTGTAGGGTGCAGAATGGCCCTTCAGTTCAAGTCTAATTTGACCCTACTGTTGAGGCAATAGCTTTCTGAGGACTCTAATCAATTTTCCACAATTTAGGAGTTTTTCTTTTTTAAAAAAAATTTTATTTAACTTTATTTATTTAACAAGCCATCAGGTCTGGGACTCGAACTGTGGTCAGTCATGTGGGAGTCCAGCGCCCTTAACCACCACGCCACCAACCAGCCCCCAAGTTAGGAGTTTTTCAACTCTTCCCGGTAAGAACATGGACTATTCATAGCTCCATGTGAGTTCCAACAATTGTTCGGCTCCATTCATATAGTTGCCTCCAGACAAATCAGTATTTGTCTGAATAGTTGAGGAATACCCTCTGCAGATCTTTGTGACTCTCTGTCTCTGTCTCTCCCATGAGCACATGCACCCTATAGCAAAAACTTCAAAAAGATTTTCCAGCATCCATAACTGGGAGAAAATAACTATTCTTTAATACCCATCCTCAGATATTTTATTATAACAGCACAAAGTGGACTAAGACATAGCAGTTTGTTTATTTAACTGCTGGTAGAGGGCCAGCACATGGTATGGTGGTTAAGGTGACTGGATGTCATCTGGCCGACTGCACAGTTCGAGTCCCAGATTCAGCAGCTTGAGAAACATGCTGGGCATATGTGTACGCCTGCTCAAAATCCTGGGAGAAGAGATTGTGGCGTGGCCATTCCCCCATTGGGGTGTGATTTCTCACTTTCCCTCTCTATCCATCGAGTGCACATACCAAATAGCAAAAACTAGAAAAATAATTACTGGTAGTATTCCATTGTATAAATGTTTTGACATTTTTTAAATGGTTGCATAGAACTGCATTGTATAACTGTATCATCATTTATCTGACTGGTTTCCTTTTGACTTACATCTAGAGATAATTTTTTTATAATTATTTATTTAATTTTATTTATTCATTCATTTATTTTAATTTGACCAGAGAGAGACACACACACACACAGAGAAGGAGAGAGAGAGGGAAAGTGAGAAAGCAAGCCACCAGGTCCAGGACTCTAACCGTGGTTGGCCATGTGGGAGTGTCCAGCGCCTTAACCACCATGCCACCTTGTGGTTCCCACGTTTAGACATAATTTTTTTGAGAGGTTTTTGCTATAGGTTGCGTGCGCTCGCCAGAAAGACAGAGAGAGACAGAGAGACAGAAAGTGAGAAATTGAACCCCCGGAGGGACCGCAATCCCTTCTCCTCCATTCTCCTCTTGGGATCTTGGGCACGCACGCACACGTGCCCAGCGTGAGTTTAAGCCACCAGGTCTGGGACTCGAACTGTGGTCAACTACATGACAGTCCAGCAACATAGCCATTATGCCAACCGCTGGTCCCTAGAGATAATTTTTAATCTCTTGCTATGACAAGTAGTTCTGCAAAGAATATCTGTAATGTACATTTGCACAGATATGAGGTATCTTTAGGATAGATTCCTCCACATGGAATGATTGGGGCAAAGGATATGAGTATTTTGAATTTTGATAGTAATTTTTAAACTTTCCTCTAAAGAGAGAGGACCAGCCAACACTCCTACTGACCATGCATAATGGTGCTGTTCCTCTGTTATTCTTTTTTTCTTTTATGCTGGAGGGTATGTTAGTGCATGAGAGAAAGAAAGATGATAGAGAGAGAGCTGGGCATGGTCACACTACAGTCTTTTTTTCTTTCAGTTCTTCACTTGTTGGGATCCTGGGCTTGCATGTGCACCCAGCATGTTTTGCTAGCTGCTGAAGCCAAGATTTGAACACTATTTGTTCACATGGGATCCAACTTTCTCTGCACTGTACCCTAACCACTGCACTATGGGACTAGTCCCTGTTATTTTTAAAGGAGTTGCCTTGATCACTTAATTAGCTAACAGTATGAAAAGATCTTCCTATAGGGGACCAGCAGATGGCGTGGTGGTTAAGGTGCTGGACACTCCCACATGGCCAGCTATGATTTGAGTCCCAGACCTGGTGGCTTGCTTCCTGACTTCCTCGCCCTTTGTGTGTGTCTCTCTCTGTCAAATTAAAAATAAATGAATAAATAAATAAAATTAAATAAATACTAAAAAAAATCTTTCTATAAAGCTTTTCTTTGTATCAGACCACAGGATCACCCCCCAGGGGGGATGGTCACGCCGCAATCCCTTCTCCTCCATTCTCCTCTCGGGATCTTGGGCACGCAC
>NW_006205165.1:489812-490012 GCF_000334495.1 Tupaia belangeri chinensis | reverse complement strand
TTTTTTGCTATAGGGTGCATATGCTCACCAGAGAGACAGAGAGACAGAAAGCGAGAAATCACCCCAAAGGGGATGGCCACGCCTCAATCCCTTCTCTTCTATTTTCCTCTCAGGATCTTGGGCACGCACACACACACACCCCCAGCATGAGTTTAAGCCACCAGGTCTGGGACTCAAACTGTGGTCAACTCCATGGGAGT
>NW_006205165.1:486376-489742 GCF_000334495.1 Tupaia belangeri chinensis | reverse complement strand
AGCAATGTTAACTGATTTAAAATAATATAAAAAGTAATACACATTGTATATTATAGTGAGTATAGTGAAGGTGGCACTGGAGCCCAGCCATCTGGTATGAATCCAGTTTTGTCACCTATCAGCTGTAACATCATAGTTAAGTTACTTAACATTTCTGGGCCTCATCTGTAAAACCCTCTTAGCGTTGCTGGGATGATTTAATGAATTATTTGAATAGAACACTTAGAACGGGGCTGAGCACATGTACATGCTCAACAAACAAACAGTGATTGTATTTTCATGAGCCATTATGTTTCCTTTTTTGGCAGAATGTATTGATTAGTAAAGCTCTGTGAGCTGATTTTCTGGTAGATGGTGGGGTGTGTACCAGTATAAGTTGCCTTCCCCTAGGAAAACCTATGAAGATTCATGGGAATTATTCAAAAAAACAAAGAGAAGCATCAATCACACACATGCATGCACACCCAGAGACATATTTAACAACAATGAACAAATGTCCATGAAGATAGTTTATGTAGGGACTCAGAGAAATCACCTTCATGGTGGAGACTCCACTATCACCTCTTATTCCAGGTATTTGTTAATGGAGCATTTTTTACCTCAACTAAATATTTGAATGAGCTAGTTGGAAGGGCGAGGCTAGGGCCACAATTGGAAGCTAGAAACTGTAAAGGCCAAAGTGCAGAAATAGCCTAAAGAAGAGGCACTAGAGAGGAAGTAGGTTCTTTTTTTTTTATTTTTTTGAGAGGTTTTTGCTATAGGGTGCATGCGCTTGCCAGACAGACAGAGAGAGACAGAGAGACAGAAAGCGAGAAATCACCCCCCAGAGGGGATGGCCATGCCACAGTCCCTTCTCCTCCATTCTCCTCTCAGGATCTTGGGCACGCACGCACACGCGCCTGGTGTGAGTTTAAGCCACCAGGTCTGGGACTTGAACTGCAGTCGACCACATGGGAGTCCAGCAACATAGCCATTACACTAACTGCTGGTCCCATGGAAGTAGATTCTTCAGATGGCACCATAGCCTGGTGGTTGAGGGAGCCAGATCCCACATGGCTGACCATGGTTGACTCTCGGCCCCAGCAGCTTGGAAAACTAGCTGGGTGCCTGTTCGTATGTACCCCAAATCCCAACAGGATGGAGAAATGGAGACGGGATTGCAGTATGTTCACACCCCATTGGGGGGTGCTTTCTCCCTTTTCCTTGTTTCTGTCTGGTACGTGTGTACACCCCTATCAATTTAAAAAAGAAATTAAAAAAGAGGAGTAGATCCTATGTATGTGAGGTTTACATATCCCTTTAGCCTATGAGCAACTTGAGAGCAGGGGGTTCGTTCTTTTTTAAGAATTATTTATTTACTTTTATTCATTCATTTTATTTTAATTTGACCAGAGAGATACACAGAGAGAGAGAGAGAGAAAGAGGGAAAGTGAGAAAGCAAGCCACCAGGTCTAGGACTCAAACCATGGTCAGCCATGTGGGAGTGTCCAGTGCCTTAACCACCACGCCACCTGCTGGTCCCAAGGGGGTTCTTATAACAATCATCTTTCTAGCCTCTTGTAGGCTAGAGATAACTCAGCAAATATTTGTTGATAAAACTAAATAAAATTAGGGCCAGCAGGTGGCGTGGTGGTTAAGGTGCTAGACTCCCACATGTATGACCACAGTTCAAGTACTGGACCTGGTGGCTTGCTTTCTGACTTTGCCTTTCTCTCTCTGTCTCTGGTCAAATTACAAAGTAAATAACAATAACAAATAAAATTACATAATAAATAAATAATTCTTAAAAAAAAAAAAACCGCAGGGACCAGCAAGTGGCATGATGGGTAAGGCGCTGGACACTCCCACATGGCCGACCGTGGTTTGAATCCTGGACCTGGTGACTTGCTCTCACTTTCCCTCTCTCTCTCTTTGTCTCTCTGTGGTCAAATTGAAATAAATGAATGAATGAATAAAATAATTCTTAAAAAAAATACAAAAAACCCCCACCAAAATGGAATTAAAATGAAACAGGCCAGGAGTGGTATCAAGGATTTAAAAACAAACAGAACTAGCAGAGTGTATTCCTACAGAAAGTCTCGGAATGCTGTCCCTGAATGCAACATAGACAGATGGAATCACAGGGTTAGAAAAAGATAGACAACGAAATGTTACAGAAATTCGGAAAATCTCTCTCTAATCATATCTTACTCCTAACAACTGTGATTTTTTTGTTTATTCTCTTGTGGTAATGGTCCCTATGTCTATTACTTTTCCATTCATTAATTCATTCAGCAAATGTTCACTGAGGACAAGTGCCAGGCGTGTTCTGTACATGGTTGTATGTAGTTGCAATTATAATTTGCATATCATTTTGTAGGCTGCCTTTCCACTTACTGTAGCGTAACCCAACATTCCCCTCAGTATGTTTTACTGAGTATAAACTGCTCTATGAAAAAAAAGGTTCCGTGATGAAGCAGGTTTGGGAACGCTGTAGTTAGAGCCCTCCTTTGGGCAGTTCATGCCATGTTTTTCTTTTGTCTTTGTTATTGTATTGAAATCAGAAATACTCCAGGCTAGGTGATCTATAAAGAATAGGGACTTATTTGGCTTACAATTTTGGTAGCTGGAAAGAGCAAAGGTGTGGGGTAGCATCGCAGCATGGCCGGCAGAAAGAGAGGATGGTGCGCATATGCAAAGAGAGGGACCTAGGGACATCCATCTTCCATTTATAACAACCAGCTCTTGTGAAAACTAACCCCTTCTCATGAGAGCTAGAACTCATTGAGTCACCTGCGTGCATTAATCCATTCATGAGAAGGGATTGCCTCCATGGTCCAACCACTGCTCACCAGGCCTCACCTCTTTTTTTTTTTTTTGAAGAGGTTTTCTCTATAGGGCGTGTGCACTCGCCAGACAGACAGAGAGAGACAGAGAGACAGAATGCGAGAAATCACCCCCCAGGGGGGATGGTCACGCCTCAATCCCTTCTCCTCCATTCTCCTCTCGGGATCTTAGGCACTCACGCACACGCGCCTGGTGTGAGTATAAGCCACCGGGTCTGAGACTCGAACCGCGGTCAACTACGTGGGAGTCCAGCAACATAGCCATTACGCTAACTGCTGGTCCCCAGGCCTCACCTCTTGAACACGCTGCCTACCAACACCATAAAACTGGGGGCCAAATTCCAAAACATGAACTTTTGGGCCACACCATTAGTCAAACCATAGCTCCTTTCTTGGCTGGTCTTTCTCTAAAATGTCTAAACATTGGACAGCCCTAAGGTTCATTCTGGGCTCTCTTCTCTATTTGTACTCCCTCCCAGGTGAACTTAGCCAGCCTCAAGTCTTCAAACTATCAATGGTCATCAAGTGATAAAATTTGAGA
>NW_006205165.1:484895-486214 GCF_000334495.1 Tupaia belangeri chinensis | reverse complement strand
TCTCACAGGCCTCAGCCCAGCAGAGAGAATGCTTGAGCACCAGATGCTATAGTGAGTCTCTGAAAACGGCTTGCACCTGTTTTGCCTTGGGCCAAGCCCTGGATTGGTGTGTGAAAACCGTCCAGGTATCCAGGTGCTTCAAGGCTGGCATCATCAGGTGTAGATGCATGCACCCAGTGCAGCGTCCTAGATGTCCCTGGTTCTAAACCAATGCAGAGCCACCGAGGGGCAGAGCGGGGGCTGCTGGCTCTTCACACCTTAGAAGGGCCCGGGAGTCTCCTGTGGTACTTCTGTGACATGGTGGGTAATGTCTCACACTCCCTGGAGAAAGTGGAGATGACGGGTCGGCCTCAAGTGGCTTTGCCTTCAGGTAAAGAAAATGGAATACCAGAAATGCCAGGCCCTGCCAAGGGCTGGTACCTCCAGAGGTTCATGGCAGGAGAGGGAGGTGCTCAGAGCACTAGAACTTTGCCAACACATGGGCCTTTCTTTCTTTCTTTAAGAATTATTTATTCATTTATTTATTTTCATTTGACTAGAGAGAGACACAGAAAGAGACAGAGAGAGAGAGAGGGAAAGTGAGAAAGCAAGCCACCAGCTCTGAGACTTGAACCATGGTCGGCCATGTGGGAGTCCAGCGCCCTTAACCACCATGCCATTTGCCAGCCCCGACATTTAAAGTCTTTTATTGCTTCTTCCATTTAAATATGGAGAAATCAAAGTTTGGAGAAGCAAATTAACCTGCCAAAGATGACATAGCTAATGAGAGGCAGAACTAAGATCTGAGTATGTAGCTGTCTGGATATGAAACCACTATTCTCTCCATTACACTACGACATGAAAAATATTTCTGCTAGCACTTCCTGAAGTATTTTTTCCCAAACCTAGGACATTTTTAACAGGTTTTAAAAATACCAAATTTGGGACCAGTAGATGGCATAATGGTTATGTCACCGGACTCCTATGTAGTTGACTGTGGTCCAAGTCTAGGACCTGGCTTGAAACTCATGCCGGGGGTGTGTGCGTGCATGCCCAAAATCCTGAGAGGAGAAGGGATTGTGCTGTGCCATCCCCCCCGGGGGGGTGATTTCTCATTTTCTATCTGTCTCTCTGTCTCTCTCTGTCTCTCTCTCCAGAGAGCACATGAGCCCTATAGCAAAAAATCTCTTAAAAAAAGAAAAAATATTTTAAAAGTTTCTTTACTTTTTTTTGAGAGATTTTTTGCTGTAGGGTGTATGCACTCGCCAAAGAGAAACAGAGAGAGAGAAAGAGAGAAAAAAACAAAGCAAGAAGTCACACACCCCCCCCCCCCCAAGGGG
>NW_006205165.1:479237-484341 GCF_000334495.1 Tupaia belangeri chinensis | reverse complement strand
GGTCCACTACGTGGGAGTCCAGCGACATAGCCATTACGCTAACTGCTGGTTCCCCCAGGTGTGAGTTTTAATACACTGGGTCTGGGACTCAAACCACAGTCAACTACATGGGAGTCCAGTAACGTAAGCATTATGCCATCTGCTGGTCCCTAAAAAGCTTCTTCTAAACTTCTCAGAGTTTTTATTATACATTCATTCATTCCACCAGTATTTATTGGGTTCATCAGACACTTAGTTGTTGGGGTTATAGCAGCAAACCAGAGACACATGATCTCTGTTCTCATGAAGCTTATATTCCAGTTGGGCGAGACAGTGAGCAAGGCACTATGCAAATAAAGACCTCCAGTTACTTCAGATTACAGTGAGTGCTATGCAGGGGGCCAACAGGGTGGTATGACAGGTAGGAGTTCGAAGGGGGAAGCTACCATAGATGGGCTGATCCCAGTCACCTCTGGGATGACCTTTTTATTTATTTATTTTTTTAAGAAGTTTTTGCTATAGGGTGCATGTGCTCGCCAGAAAGAGAGAGAGAGACAGATAAGCGAGAAATCACCCTGCAGGGGGATGGCCACGCAGCAATCCCTTCTGGTAATCCCTTCTCCTCCATTCTCCTCTTGGGATCCTGGGCATGCACGCACATGCGCCTGGTGTGAGTTCAGGCTGCCGGGTCCGGGACTCAAACCACAGTCGACTACATGGGGGTCCAGCGACATAGCCATTATGCCAACTGCTGGTCCCTCTGGGATGACTTTTGAGCCGAGACCTGAAGGAGCCTGGAAGATTACCTGGCAGATGGAGAGCAAGTGCAAAAACCTGAGGAGGCAGAGAGTTTGATGTTTTCGAAGAATAGAAGGAAGTCCAGCATTGGCCCAGTTGTGGTTGCACGAGAGGTAGGGTGCTGCTGTGTGAGGCTAGGGCCACATGGGAGGCCCTCAGATCAGTTCCTAGACGAACTCAAACAGCACGGTGGCATGTACGTGTGATTCTGGCTAAGAGGCTGGGACAGAGGATTGTGAAATGGCAAGACCTGTCAACAGCACCTATCAGGGGCTAGATGGTGGCATAGTAGTAACACAACTGGATTTTCATGAGAAGGTCCTGTGTTCATATCCCAGGGCTGCCCTCTACATGCTGAGTGCCTGTGTGCTTAAGAACCAGGTTGGCTGAGGCTGCGGGTGGATCACAAAGAGAAGACACTGTTGGAGGTGACTGTCTCTCACTCTCATGGAATAAATAAATAAGTAAATAAAAAAAAAATCCCCACCAAACCACTTCCACCCGCATGCTCTGGCTCATTACAAATAAAGAAATAAGGGGACTGGCAGGTGGTGTGGTGGTTAAGGTACTGGACTACCACATGACCAACCATGGTTTGAGTCCTGGACCTGGCGGCTTGCCTTTTCATTCTCCCTCTCTCTCTTTGTCTCTTTCTGGCCACATTGAATAATAATAATAAATAAATAAAATTTAATAAAATAATTATTAATAAATAAATAAATAAGGGACCAGCAAATGCCATAATGATTACATCACTGGATTCCCATGTAGTCAACTGCGGTTCAAGTCCCAGACCTGGTGACTTAAAACTTACACCAGATGTGTGTGCGTGTGTGCCCAAGATCCCAAGAGGAGGATGGAGGAGAAGGGGTTACAGCATGGAATCTGCTGAAACCCACACCATAGGAGTCTTTCTGTATTCCTCCCTTTTGCTCATGCCCCTACTTACAACTCAGCAGCAAATCCAGCTGGCAAAGCCAACTGGGCGGTGATTTCTCACTTTCTGTCTCTCTCGTCTCTCTGGTGAACGCATGTGCCCTATAGCAAAAATCTCTCTAAAAAGATGAATAAATAACAATAATAAATAAAAGATGCTCAGCATAAAGTAAAGCAGACTTTGGATTCCATTCTATGAGCAAAGGAAATTCACTGCAGTGCTGTAGGTGGGATGTTAACACGATTTCATTTTTTTGTTTTTATTTTTGCCATTGGGAGTGTATACACACCGGAGAGAGACAGAGAGAAGGAAAGTGAAAAAAATCACTCCCCGGGAAGGATGGCCATGCCACAATCCCTTCTCCTCTTGGGATTTTGGGCACAGAAACACACGTGCCTGGCATAATTTTCAAGCTGCTCTGTCTGGGGCTCAAACTGCAGTTGGCCATGTGGGAATCCAACCACCTTAGCCATCATGCCACCTACTGGTCCCCATATGACTTTATTTATTAAAAAAGTTATTTCATTTTATTCATCTTTTTAAAAAATTATTAAATTTGCTACAGGGCTCACCACAAAGAGACAGAGGAAAAGAGAGAGAGGACGTAAGAAAGGAAGCCACCAGGTCCAGGACTCAAACCATGGTTGGCCTTGTGGGAGTCCAACTCTTAACCACATGCCACCTGCCAGCCCCATGATTTACGTTTTAAAAAACTATTCTGGCTGCAGTGTGGAGAACAGGATTAGAATGAAGCAAGAATGAAGGCAGGAACGCGGTGAGGAGACAGTGCCTTGGCTACTTTGGCAAACCTGGAGGTGGAGAGAAGCAGAGTGGTTTGGCCAACTGGATTTGCTGCTGAGTTGTAAGTGGGGGCGTGAGCAAAAGGGAGGAATCCAGAAAGACTCCTAGGGTGTGGGCTTCAGCAGTTGCACAGATGGTGGTGCCATTTATTGAGAGGGCGAAGATGTGAGAACAAGCAGGTTTGAGAGGGGCAAACGAACGAGGGGTTGTGTTTTATATATAAGATATCTGAGGTGCCCATTACTCATCTGAGTGGTGATGCTAGGACCACTGGGTACACTGATCGGCACCTCAGGGCAGTGGGCAGTGGTCCTCCCTGTTGTGGGGAAGGGTTGAAGAGAGTGATTTGGGAATCGTATCTAGGCTTATTCCTACAGTCTTTTCTTTCCTTTGCATCATTTTCCTAGTATAGATTCCCAGAAGTAGGAATGCTGAATAACATTATGTGAGTATTTCAAATTTCCTGGTGCATATCGCCAGGTTTTAAAGGGGTGGTATTTATTCATAGTGTTAGCAGCCCATAACCATGCATCAATTTGGTACTCTTTCCAGCCTGACATATTGTAATTTCTTCTGCCGCTCCTTAATTTTTGCTACTATACTTGGCAAAAAAAATGGCCATTCAGTTTTTTAAATTTAGTATGCCTTTGCTCATTAGGAAGAGTAGACATTTTCCCATATGTTTGTCTCCTAATAGTATTTCTGCCCGTCTTTTTGTGCCTTTGCTCATTTTTCTGTTGTGGAGTAGTCTTGTCATGGCTGCAAGGAGACAGGCTGGTGACTCTCAGCCCTGCTCTGATGTGTCCTGCAGAGCAGGGGTGGGTAAGGGTTGACGCTATTGGCTACTAGCTTTTTGGAAATTTGGAAGCTTCTTCTCTGAGCTTCCTAGTCATCCTGCTCTCCTGCTTTGCTGCCTGCCTTTGACTGCTTCTTCCCTGCCTCTTTCCTAAGAAGACTCCTCTTCTTTCTCCTCCCCCCTTTTTAAAAGATTTTTTTTTTTTGCTTTAGGGCATGTGGGCTCACCAGAAAGACAGAGAGAGACAAAGAGAGAGAAAGTGAGAAATCACCCCCTGGGGGGATGGCCACACTGCAATCCCTCTCCTCTATTCTCCTCTCAGGATCTTGGGCACGCACAAACACATGCCCAGCATGATTTTCAAACCACTGAATTTGGGACTCGAAGTGCAGTTGGCCATGCAGGAGTCCGGCACTTTAACCACCATGCTGCCCACTGGTGCCTTAAGGAGACTCCTTTTCCTTCCTTCAAATCGTATCCCAGGTCTTGATAAATTTTCATGCTGTACAATATAACATATATACGCACATACAGTAAAATGCTTAAACAAATTTACTTTTTTTAAAAGAGGTTTTTGCCTTAGGGCATGTGTGCTTGTGCTTGGTGGGGGGTGGGGGAGAGAGAGAGAGAGACAGTGAGAAAGTGAGAATCATCCCCCAGGGGAGATGGCCATGCCATAATCCCTTCTCTCTCCACCTCCAGGTTTGCCAAAGTAGCCAAGGCACTGTCTCCTCACCGCGTTCCTGCCTTCGTTCTTGCTTCATTCTAATTCTGTTCTCCACACTGCAGCCAGAATAGTTGTTTAAAACTTAAATCATGGGGCTGGCAGGTGGCATGTGGTTAAGAGTCGGACTCCCACATGGCCGACCATGGTTGAGTCCTGGACCTGGTGGCTTGCTTTCTACCGGGATCTGGGGTACGCACGCACAGGTGCCTGGCATGAGTTTTAAGCCACGGGGTCCAGGACTTAAACCATGGTTGGCCATGTGGGAATCTAGCAATGTAACCGCTGCACCGTCTGCTGGCTCTCAAATGTACAGTCCGCTTGTATACCTGTAGAAAGTGACAAGTGAACACCAATGTGACCACCAGGTCAGAAGTAGGATTCTGTAGCATCCTCAAAATCTCTCATGTGTCCTTACTAATTATGATTTATCTTTCTTCTTTGAAGTAGTTACTCTCCCTCTCTCTCTCTCTTTATTTTTGGAGAGGTTTTTGCTATAGGGCACGTGCACTCACCAGAAAGACAGAGAGAGACAGAGAGATAGAAAGCAAGAAATCACCCTCCATGGGGGATGGATAAGCCGCAATCCCTTCTCCATTCTCCTTCTGAGATCTTGGGCACGCACGCACACGCACCCAGCGTGAGTTTAAGCCACCAGGTCCAGGACTCGAACTGCAGTTGACTACATGGGAGTTCAGAGACATAGTCATTATGCAAACTGCTGGTCCCTCTCCAGAGAGATAGAAAGCAAGAAATCACCCTCCATGGGGGATGGATAAGCCGCAATCCCTTCTCCATTCTCCTTCTGAGATCTTGGGCACGCACGCACACGCACCCAGCGTGAGTTTAAGCCACCAGGTCCAGGACTCGAACTGCAGTTGACTACATGGGAGTTCAGAGACATAGTCATTATGCAAACTGCTGGTCCCTCTCTCTTTCTTTTTTTAAAAGAATTATTTATTTAATTTTTGATTTATTCATTCATTTATTTTAACTTGACTAGAGAGAGAGAGAGAAAGTGAGAAAGCAAGCTAACAGGTCCAGGACTTGAACCCTGGTCAGACACGGT
>NW_006205165.1:474158-479206 GCF_000334495.1 Tupaia belangeri chinensis | reverse complement strand
AATTCTCTCCTAACTTTTTTCATAACTTATATTTTATAATGAGAGATAAAGAGAGAAAGAAAGGGATACCCTTGACACAATCTCAACACACCACAATCTTCCCTCTAGATTTCTAGCCAGCTAAGGCATTCTTATGCATGCACCTGGTGTGTTCAGGTCAACCTGAGATCCAAACCCAGGACTTCCCATATGGTAGCACTATTGCCCATTGGTACCATACTGCCTGCACCACTGTGGCTGGGCCACTCTTAACTTTCATAACAATTCACTTGCTTTTCTTTTTAGTTTTATTATATATGTATGATTCCCTAATAGTAATCTGGTTTTGCTTGAATTTCAACTTTATATAAATGGGATCACACTGTATGTATTTTTTTTTTGAGAGGTTTTCACTATAGGGTGCGTGCGCTCGCCAGACAGACAGAGAGAGACATAGAGACAGAAAGTGAGAAATCACCCCCCAGGGGGGGATGGTCACGCCGCAATCCCTTCTCCTCCATTCTCCTCTCAGGATCTTGGGCACGCACGCACACGCGCCCGGCTTGAGTTTTAAGCCACCGGGTCCGGGACGTGAACCGCGGTCGACTACGTGGGAGTCCAGCGACATAGCCATTACGCTAACTGCTGGTTCCCCACACTGTATGTATTTTAAAAAAGTTTTTGCCAGAGGGCATGTGTGTTCACTGAAGAGAGATGGAAAAAGAGAGGAGAGAGAAAATGGCCTCCTCCCCCCACCGGGGAATGGTAATGCTGCAATCGCTTCTCCATTTCTCTCTCTCAGGTTTTTGGGAATGCAAACACACATGTATAGAGTGTTGTTCAAGCCACTGGGTCCAGGACTCAAACTGCACAGTCAGCCATGTGGGATCTAGCCCCCTTAATAACCAAGCCACAGACTGGCCCCTACACTTTTTCTTTGTGTCTTGTTTCTTTTGCTCAAGTTTGTATCTCCATAATACGTAAATGCTATGTGCAGCTATAGTTGTCACTTCTGCATAGTATTTCATAATTTATCCATTCTGCTCTTCATTAGCTGTTGGGTTGTTTCCAGTTTGGGTTGTTATGTACAATGCTAATAAAACCTTCTATGTACCTTTCACTAAAGCTATGTACATATTTTTTCTAAGGTGTTGTTATGGTTTGTATGTCCCTCCAAAATTCATGTGTTGAGGGACCAGCAGTTGGCATAATGGCTATATTGCTGGACTCCCATGTAGTTGACCACGGTTCGAGTTCTGGACCCGGTGGCTTAAAACTCATGCCGCATTCGTGTGCGTGCATGCCCAAGATCCCGAGAGGAGAATGGAGGAGAAGGGATTGCAGCATGGCTATTTCCCCTGGGGGGTTGATTTCTCACTTTCTGTCTCTCTGTCTCTCTCTGACTTTCTGACGAACGCACGCGCCCTATAGCAAAAAAAACTCTAAAAATTTTTTAAAAAAATTCATGTGTTAAGATCCAGGTGTGATGAGATTAGAAGGTTAAAAAAAAAACTTGATCGAATTATGGTGCTAAAAAGTAATGAAAGGATGGCAGGTGGTGTGGTGGTTGACGTTAGACTCCCACATGGCCCACCATGGTTTGAATTCCGGACCTGGTGGGTTGCTTTCTTGCTTTCATACGTTCTCTCTCTCTCTCTCTCTCTCTCTCTCTCTCTCTCTGTGTGTCCCTCTTTGGTGAATTAAAAAATAATGATAATTGAGGCTGGCAGGTGGCATGGTGATTAAGGGCACTGGACTCCCACACGGCTGATTGCGAATCAAGTCCCGGAACTGGTGGCTTGCTTTCTTACTTTCTCTCTTGCTCTATCCCTCTCTGGTCAAATTAAAATAAATAAATAAATAAAGTTAAATAAAATAATTCTTTAAAAATAATGATAATGATAAATAAAATGAAATAAATAATTCTTTAAAAAATAAAAAGAAAAGTAATAAACCTATCAATCATCTCCAGAAGTTTCCTCATGCCCCTTCTTTATGTCTCATTTCCTTCACTCATTTCTGACACTAAATTAGGATAAGCACCTTTTCATGCTGATTGGATATTTGGATTTCTTCTTCTTCTGTGAAGAGCCCATACAAGTCTTTTTTAAAAAATTATTTAGTTGTTATTATTATTATTTTTAATTTTTTTATTAGTATTTTTAAATTTGACCAGAGGAAGACAGAGACAGAAAAAGGAGGAAAGTGAAAAAGCAAGCTGCCAGGTCCGGGACTCGAACCGTGGTCAGCCATGTGGAAGCCCAGTGCCTTAACTACCATGCCACTTGCCAGCCCCCAAAAAAGTCTTTCTTGTTTATTTGTTTGTTTGTTTTTAGGTTTTTGCCATAGAGTGCATGTGCTCACTAGAGAGAGACAGGGAAAGTAAGAACTCACCTCTGGGGGGATGGCCATGCTGCAGTCACTTTTTCTCCACTCTCCTCTCAGGATTTTGAGCACACATGCATGTGGTGCCCAGTATGATTTGCAAGTGGCCAGGTCTAGTACTTGGATCATGGAGTCAGTGATGTCAGACCCAGCACTTAGCCACCATGCCACCCGCTAGCCTGCAAGTCTTAATGAAGGTTAATGGTGTGATGAGGTAAATGAATGAGGGAGTTACGAAGATGTGAGGTTGTGGGCGATTGAAATTCAGATTTTAGTACTACTGCAGTTCTGGGTCATAACAAGGTCCACTAGGGATCCTGAGTGTGGGTGACTGGAGTAGCAAAGGAGGTCATCAGGGGTGAGCAGGCCAAGGAAATGAGAGTCTGGGGATGTGGAATAGGTCTTCCACATGCATTCTGAAGTGACCTTGATTTTGGCAAGACTTGGTGGGGAGGAAAGAAATACTGAGGCAGGGGAATGCCTAGAGGTGCAGCAGTCATGGGCTGTAAAATGCAGTGGGGAGCAAGGAAGAGGCTTATTCTACCTCCAGATATGGCAATACCTAGGGAGCAAAGGGGTCTCTGAGAAGAAGCCTCTAGGAGAAGTGAGGTTCTCAGGAGACAGTCAGGTATCAGGTAAGGAAGGGGTTGGGAGCTTTCTGTTCAGGTAGTGAGGTTATTTACGAATCTCTGGAATTGGTGTTCCAATAGGCACTGTTGAAGAGGATGCAGTGATGTGGACCCGGGGAGTGCGCGGCAGTAAAATGTGATGCTCTGTGAAGCTGACCCACGTTGGAGGGTTCTGGGGACCTCCCTGAATACACTGGGCGTGTGTGTGCCTATGATCCAGGGCTGGCTAAGGCTGTGAGTGGATTTCAACATCAAGACCCTATTGGGGGCGCTGTCCCTCCCTCCCTCTCTCTCTCTCTCTCTCTCACTTATGAAAGGAATAAGTAAACTTAGAAAAGAGGAAGGAAAAGGATGGAGGGGAGAGGAGCAGTGGGAGGTTGGGTAGCAGAGCAGAAACTTTGAGCCCAGTGGAGTAAATGCTGTGAGATGAGAGATGAGCAGAAGTGGGCATAGTCAGGCTGCTGACTCCTCAATAACAGGAACAGGGGACCTGTGGGTCCGGGTCCCAGAGTTGTCACATGAGCTGGTCTCTGCAGTGGCCTCATGAGAAGGTAAGCTCTAGGAGAACAGGTGGGTGTCTGCAACCAACACTATCTACCCTCAGCACCCAAGCCCTACCCGCACATCAGCACACAGGGGAGCTCATCACATATTTGTTGATCCAGAGCATAAAAGAAGTAGCTAGAGGAGCACGCCATGCTCGGCCCCTTGTAGGTGCCTGATAGGAGCTATTTGCATATGTGACAAGACATGCCTGCCCTTCATCCCAGCACAGGACAATTGACAGGTCACTTGAGCACCAGAACACACCAGTTGAGCAATGACTTGGCCCACATTGCCACTCTTGTCTCCTCTTCTCTCACACAGGTGCCAACCCAGGGGACATTCCCAAGTAAGTATCCTGCACGGTCAACGCCATCTCAGAGTGTGTGCTTCGCAGAGAGCCCAGCCTGCGACCACACCTAATACAGGGATCCTGAACTCAAATGCTTTCAGAGGCCCGGCAGGTAATATGAGAGAATAAAGCTGGTTGGGCTTAATGCGGCGGGGAGTGGTGGGGAGCTAGGTCAATTGGAGAGATTGTGCCCCATCTAAATTTAAAAAAATTGACAAATAGCTTTGTGTACTCCAGATGCTGTGTGAGAGTTCAATCCAACCCGCAGGCCTACCATTTAACGCATTTGCTTGAAAGGTGCACTCTCTGTTCAGTTAATTAATATAAACTAGTGATGCAGAAAAGTCATAATGCAGAAAGTTGGGGTGCATGGGCCCAACACCCACATGCAGGAACAGCAGTGAACCCAATTCTTTGTCTCATGCTCACGAAGAATTAGAAACACAGACACAGAGAATGAGTAGTGAAGTAGAGAGTTTGTTAGGAGAGGGAAGAAAGATTAGTGCTCCCAGGCAGGGAGTGGGTCTTGGAAAATGGGTTGCCAATTGAAAACTGAGGCGAGATTTTTTTAATCTGTTCAGTCTCTGAGAAGCTGATTTTTTTAAAAGAGGTTTTTGCTATAGGGCGCATGCCCTCGCCAGAGAGACAGAGACAGAAACTGAGAAATCACCCCCCTAGGGGCTATGGCCACACCACAGTCTAGTCCTGTCTCCTCTTGGGATCTTGCACATGCCTGTACATGTGCCTGGCATGAGTTCTAAGCCATCGGGTCTGGGACTTGAACCACAGTCAACTACGTGGGAGTCCAGTGACGTAACCATTATGCCATCTGCTGGTTCCCTGAGAAGCTGACTTTATATGACAAGAGAGAAGCAGCTTGTAGAACGACTGGCTGTCATATTGAGGAGAAACGGTATATCACTGTAAGCTTCGTGTTGTTCAAAGGGAGCTTGTAGAGAGTGTGTTGTCTGTAAGGACTGTTGTTACAGGATGGGGGAGTTGAGGTGCAGGTTGTAAAATCTCAGGTTTTTGAGGTCCTGATCTCTTTTTTGTTGTTGTTGTTGGGGGAGAGTTTTTTGCTATAGGGCATGTGTGCTTGCCGGAAAGACAGAGACAGAGAGACAGAATGCGAGAAATCACCCCCCAGGGGGGATGGTCAC
>NW_006205165.1:463280-474060 GCF_000334495.1 Tupaia belangeri chinensis | reverse complement strand
GGTCGACTACACGGGAGTCCAGCGACATAGCCATTACGCCAACTGCTGATCCCAAGGTTCAGATCTCTAAGAGACTTGTCTTGAGACACAGAATGAAAAACCACAAATGCATGTAAAGTAGGAAAAGAGAAGAGTTAATAGAAAAGTAAAGATTTTTAATAGGAAGAAAATACACCCCATGCCTGAAAGGCACATGGATGGGCAGCTACCAGAGAAGGACAACTGCATTGGACATGGGTTAGGTGATACTTTTATCCTGGAGGTTGGTAATGAATATTCAGCAGGGGAAGGTCTGTCAGAGTATCTGGTTTCTTCGCTTGGTCATAATTTTCCTGGATCACTAGGACCTTTTTTTTTTCAATGTCATTTTTTACTGATGATTGTGGTAGGCAGAATAATGCAGCCCCTGACCCCAAGATGTCTGTGCCCTAATTTCTAAAACATGTAATTGTGATCTTACAAGGGCATTCACATGTTTTTCTTTTCTTTTTTGAGAGGTTTTTGTTATAGCGCGCATGCGCTCACCAGAAAGAGAGAGACAGAGAGACAGAAAGCCCTCCCAGGGGGGATGGCCAAGCTGCAATCCCTTCTCCTCCTGGGATCTTGGACACGCATGCACAAACGCCGGGCATGAGTTTAAGCCACCAGGTCTGGCACTTGAACTGCAGTCAACACTACAAGAGATTCCAACAACATAGCCATTATGCTAACTGCTGGTCCCAGGGTGTTTACATGTTTTTTTTTTTTTTTTTCTGAGTTTGGCTAGTGTGGGTTGATCCTTGAAAACTTCACTGACTCACGATGCAGCAGCACAGAGGAAGTTGTGAACTTGTGAGAGGAACAACAGACCCTGAACTGCAGGGGCCACTGAAGTCCACCGTAGCCAGCCTCCTCTCTGACTTTTATCTTTGATTTTCTTTCTTTTTTTTTTTTTTGACAGAGATTTTTGCTATAGGGCATTTGTGTTCATCGGAGAGATGAGAGAGAGACAGAGAGACAGAAAGCAAGAAATCACCCTCCCCAGGGGGAATGGCCATGCCACGTTCCCTTCTCCATTCTCTTCTCAGGATTTTGGGCATGCATGCACACACACCTGGCATGAGTTTTAAGCTACGGGGTTGGGACTTGAACCGCGGCTGACTACATGGGAGTCCAGTGACATAGCCATTACACCATCTGCTGGTCCCTATCTTCGATTTTTAAGAAATTTTAGTTCTTCAATGAGAGAGAGAGAGAGAGAGCACCCCAGCAGGATTCCCATGTCACAATCTGCCCCTGGCCTCAGGCAGCCTGGCTCACAGGCACACATGTGCTTCTGGTGCACACAGGGAGGCCCTGGGATGAAAGCCCTGGGTTCTCCCATATGGGTTCACCATCACGGGGTGCCACACTACTGCTGTGCCACTACAGCTGGCCCAAATTTTAATACCTCCTATTATCTGAGTGTAGCCCTGATCCCTTTGCCTTTCCCTTGTAAGCTTCCTTAGCTGGTTTTGAAAGAGCAGCCTGGTGATGTCAGGGAATACTAGCTAGCACTCAGACCTAGTAAGACATAGAGGGTTACAAGGTCTTCAGCCTCAGAGGCCCTGGCCAGTTGGAATCAGAGAACAAAGCTCCTTTTAGATGGGAGTTGACCTTGGAATAGTTGTTGCCATCTGCATGGGATGGACCATGCTTTTGTTGTTGTTGTTAGAGACAGTCTTCTGTGTTGTCCAGGCTAGCCTTGAACTAATGATTCTATTTTTTTTTTCTTTTTTTGGAGAGGTTTTTGCTATAGGGTGCATGTGCTCGCTGGAGAGACAGAGAGACAGAAAGTGAGAAATCACACACACACCCCCCACCCACCGGGGGGATGGCCACGCTGCAATCCCTTCTCCTCCATTCTCCTCTCGGGATCTTGGGCATGCACACACACGCGCCCGGCATGAGTTTAAGCGGCAGGGGAGGGGATTTGAACTGCGGTTGACTATATGGGAGTCCAGTGACATAACCATTATGCTATCTGCTGGTCCCCATCTAATGATTCTCTTGCCTTGGCCTCCTGAGTAGCTGGGATTGTAGACATGTGCCACCACACCCCCATGCCCTTTTTGAGGAATGGAAGTGGTCTGAGCCACATCTGTTCTGGGTTTTGTTTTGATTTGTTTTGTTTCCTCAGGCAGGGTTCTCTCTGATCTGCCCTACTGGATGGCTTTAATGAACCTGAGAACAAAGAGGAACTGCATGCTCTGGGGATAGTTGCTAGGGCTACCTCCTCCCTTCCAGAGCCTGCGCTCCTCTCCTGGCCAATGCTATCTCCTCCTTCCCCAGCGCCTTGCTCCTTCTGCCTTCCTTTGATGGGTCCAGAGGCAGTCAAACTTGAATCCTTAAAAGGAAGTCTCCAAACACAGATTATCTGCCCCAGCATTTCAGGGCCATGGCTCAATGGGTTGGACACTGTGCAGCACCTGTATGTGTTTTGGCCTCTCAGGGGTTTGTGAGCATCAAATCCACTGTGTGTAAGCACCACACTGTGTGATCAGTAAAACATGCTCATGACCTGGGCTTAGTGTCAAATCAAGGCATCCTTGCTACAATGAAAACCAGAGAGTAAAACAGAAAATGATTTTAACAGAAAAGTTTATTTTAAGAAGACACAAACAGCTCTAGCTATATAAAGAATACAGTCCAATTGCTGTGAGCAAGTAAGGAATGCTTTTTAAAAATTTTCTTTCAAAAAAAAAAAAAAAGAAAGAAAAAGAAAAGAAAAAGAAAAAAGAAAGATGAGAAAAAACCCTTTGTCATACGCCACAGACAGCTTCCTTCCATTTGGTGTTGGGATCCTAAAGAGACAAGGATTGTGATCGCTCTTAGTTTCTGCTGCTTCTTGATATTTTTTCCAGGGACACATTCTCATCACTGGGGGAATGGCCTTATGTTTGCCTTTCAGTTTAGGATATTGGCCTGTGAATTCCTACCTCCCTTGTTTTTCTTAAGTGCATGGCTGGCACTTGGTGAACATGGAATGGTAAGTGTGAACTTCATGGAAGCCCCCCAATCCTGACTCGGTGGAGTAGGCCTGGCCAAACTTCAGTCCTCATTTTGCTCTTGGCAAGTGTAGTACTTCCGCTGCTTTAGGGTCCAAGGCACAAGCCTGGTTTCCTTCCTAATTCTGGAAAGGCTAAACAGAAGGCAGATAAGAACTGTTTCATGGATGCTTTGAAATAGGGAAATCCTGAAAGCTACTTGTTTCTCATACTTTTAAAAATTGTAGTGTCAGTGGGCTAGATCCCTGGGCTCAAATGACAGAAACTAAGCTAAAGGTCCAAAGAGGCAATATGCTGAGGTTTGAAGAACTGTGACCTGAGAGCCCTGTCCGAATGACTGAGTCTACATCCCATTAGAGGCCCAGCTCTCTGAGTGTTGGCCTGTCCAAAACTGCCACAGAGGAGTTGCTTCAAGTGGTTCCCTGGAGTGGAGCCAGCAAAAGGCAATGGGAAGGTCTCAAAAGACAAGAGAGAGCAACTGCCTCAAGAATCTCAATCGTCCCCTTCTTGATCAGTCTCATCAGACTTAGACCTGGATCAGAACCCTTGAGAGTGCTGGATGGTGTGTGTGTGTGTGTGAGAGAGAGAGAGAAAGAGAGAGACAGACAGAGAGAGACATGCACATACACACATAGATACGCACTAATGAATGTGGCCCTCCCGGTTCAGGTGGAGAAACACAACTCACCCACACAGGCACACACCTTCTCATCTACTCGTGTCCCCCAGTGTTGATATGAGCAAATACGACAATGATTCTGAGCTTTGGACCTCAAAGTAGCATGATAGGTGGAGATGTGGGAGAAGGACGGAGAGAGATGTAAAGAGGCTGTAGAGAATCCTTGTAGAACTTTAGAAAATAGGAGCAGGTGGTATGCTGAGTGCCTGCTACTTGTGGTGTTGCCTCAGGCATTCCAAGAGACCCATCCTGGGGCTAGGGGCCCAGCAGGTGGGGAAAAACTATGAGCCCAAAGACTTTTTTTTTCTTTCTTTCTTTCTTTCTTTCTTTCTTTCTTTCTTTCTTTCTTTCTTTCTTTCTTTCTTTCCTTTCTGTTGGGGCTGAGTGCTCTGTCCAGAACAGCTCCAAACCACCTGAAAAAAATTAACATTCTGGGTTTTGAAAACCGCCTTTGGAAGCAAATAAGCTTGCGATTTTCCTAGGAAATTATAGGGTGGCCTGGAATTTTACAGCTTGGGCCTCTAGACCCTCCAATGAGGTCTCCAAACTCCTGATGGCAGTATCGGACCAGACAGGGTAGCCCAGGGTGGGGGTTCCCAGTCACAATTTTGAGAGAGCAATGATGGGACAAAAAAAAAAAAAAAAAGGAAAACTCAGAAATCCATTCTTCCCTACCAGCTTACCCCAAACAAAAAGAAGCAAAGTGCCATCGAAGAACAAGTACACGTCTGGAGAAAAGAGTTTCTACACTGAGGTAGTCAGTAACGAGAGACAGAGAGCACGCACGCACACATGCTTAAGAGGGAGGGCGGAAAGGGAGATGGTGAAGGATACCCTGTTGAAAAGTAACGGTTGGTAATGACTGGCATGTGTAGCCCTTCTCCTCCGCTGCTATGCACTGAGCCGCATCATCTACTACACGACTCAGTTACACACAGGACAGTCAAAGAAATACCTATCTTGGAAGATAGGCTGGATCAAGGTCAGCAAACAATGACAACTGGGCACAATCCAGCCTGAGGCTTTGACCCAACAGCCAAAAACGGTTTTTATATTTTCAAAGGGTTTGAAATGAGCAAACCAATGAACAAACAGCAATAACAAAGAAGAACAGGCTACAGAGACTGTATGTGGCCCACAACACCTAAAATATTAATAGTTACTGTCTGGCCCTTTACATAATAAGTTTGTCGTCCCTGGTCTAGATGATAGGAGAAATCCCACCAGTCTCTGGTGAGAAGCCTCTGCACGTGCCTAAAAAGGGAAACCAGAGGAGGTCCCGTAGAAAGAAGGGACCAATGGAAAGAACTGGAAACACCACCCAATAGGACTAGCACAGCCACGAAGGTGCACTGCCTGCAACTACACAGAAGAGATATGCATAAGTGACAGAAGGAGCCCAAGAGGAGCTAAAGAGAAAACCATACTAAGGAACATTACACAAAGAATATTCTGGAAAAGAGACTGCATGCAGAGCTAAGTACTGGTCAGGGAATTCTGTTATTGTTTGATAAGATGGAGATGGAGTTTGAGCCCAGGGATGGACAAAATATCAAGCCAGGTGTAGTTTCTAGAACACAACTTGAGTATTTCATTAGCATCTAACGGTCTGAAAATTTATCATGAAGAGAAAGGAAAGTTAAAATAGATTCCAGGAAAGCTAATATTGGTTTATCCTACTTTAAATAAACACCAAATATAAATACACTTTAAAAAGTAGAGACAGTAAGGGACAATGACAAAATGACAAGAGGAGTCTTGGTGATTCCAAAAAAAAACAAACAAACAAACAAAAAAAACCAAAAAAGTAACTAGAAGATTCTTTTATATACGAAGCTTCCCTACTAAAAACTGGAATTTGATGTATAAAACTCCATTTTTTTCACACAACTTTTAGGAAAAGCATCCATTATACAAAGTAGGGCACATAGATTGAATTTGGAGGAAAATGTTTCTAAACTAAAAAATCAGATTTGTCTTTGGATTTATGAATTAAAGAACTCTTGAGCATTTTTCCTTAAAGCATATATATTAGTTCACTGAAATACCTGGGAAATTCATGTATCACAAAAGTAGAAGCCAGCTTTAGGCTTTCCATATATGTAGTGCTTTAAATGAATACTAGGCCCAGAGGCAGAAGACCTGTTTTGAGACCAGGTCCTGCCACAAACACACTGTATGACCTTATGCAAGTTATTTGACCGTCCTGGGCCTCAATTTCCTCATCTCTGAAATGAGAGAGGTTGGTCCCTTTCAGCTCTAACATTCTGTGATTACAGATAAATATAGAAATAAGATAAATACAACAATCTAGAAATAAGAAATATTCCCCAAAGTAAGTTTTGGAGTCAGTAGAAAAAGGTAGCAATGAAATATAATAAAAAGAATAAAATTTTAACTACTAGCCAGGGTAAATATATATCATTTAAAAATTAATGAAAAGGTTTGTAATTTACAATTGACCAGGAGATTTTAGAACATACATATTGATATTTCTTCACCATCATACATATGGAGGAAGGAATGAGTTCGAGGTGACTTGTACAATGAGCACAATGCTGCGTTTGCATGCATAACATTTTATAAAACTGGACATTAAAAAAAAGCTCAAGACCACATAAGGAACAAATTTCTATAAAGCTTGCCATTCTGTCTGGTGGTGGCACGTGACAAGAGGAGTCTTGGTGATTCCAAAAAAAAACAAACAAACAAACAAAAAAAACCAAAAAAGTAACTAGAAGATTCTTTTATATACGAAGCTTCCCTACTAAAAACTGGAATTTGATGTATAAAACTCCATTTTTTTCACACAACTTTTAGGAAAAGCATCCATTATACAAAGTAGGGCACATAGACTGAATTTGGAGGAAAATGTTTCTAAACTAAAAAATCAGATTTGTCTTTGGATTTATGAATTAAAGAACTCTTGAGCATTTTTCCTTAAAGCATATATATTAGTTCACTGAAATACCTGGGAAATTCATGTATCACAAAAGTAGAAGCCAGCTTTAGGCTTTCCATATATGTAGTGCTTTAAATGAATACTAGGCCCAGAGGCAGAAGACCTGTTTTGAGACCAGGTCCTCACACAAACACACTGTATGACCTTATGCAAGTTATTTGACCGTCCTGGGCCTCAATTTCCTCATCTCTGAAATGAGAGAGGTTGGTCCCTTTCAGCTCTAACATTCTGTGATTACAGATAAACATAGAAATAAGATAAATACAACAATCTAGAAATAAGAAATATTCCCCAAAGTAAGTTTTGGTGTCAGTAGAAAAAGGTAGCAATGAAATATAATAAAAAGAATAAAATTTTAACTACTAGCCAGGGTAAATATATATCATTTAAAAATTAATGAAAAGGTTTGTAATTTACAATTGACCAGGAGATTTTAGAACATACATATTGATATTTCTTCACCATCATACATATGGAGGAAGGAATGAGTTCGAGGTGACTTGTACAATGAGCACAATGCTGCGTTTGCATGCATAACATTTTATAAAACTGGACATTAAAAAAAAGCTCAAGACCACATAAGGAACAAATTTCTATAAAGCTTGCCATTACAAAGAGGCTGAGAGGGGTTAACTGGTTATTCCCATTCAGATTTTGCTTTTGAGTTTGTTGCTATCAAATTCCCCTGTTTAGACAAAATTTTAAAATCACATGTATTTCTGCCAGAGCCCTCCTAGTGAACAACCACCATGGTGAAGAATGGTATTTAAGGGTTGGCAATATCAAACCAACCTAATACCTTTCTCTTTTTTCTATTTTTGAGATAACAAAATTTTTTTTAACCCAAAGCAGGCCAGATGTGCTGATTAAGTCAAATCAAAGGTTTTGCAGGTTGAGCAAAGCAGTTGATTCAATCTTGTAATTTTTTAACACTAAACAAACATATGCCTGACCAAGATGTCAGTCTCTTCACCAGAGACTGGTCACTGTAATGACAGCTGAAACACTGGAAAATGTTAGAATCAGAGTTGTGGCTATAGCGAATCAGGGGCTTGAAGGAGTGGCATCACTGGAATACACACCCACAAACACACACACATACACACGTACACACACACACATACTCCAGTGATGCTGCTGTTGCTGGTCTTGGGACCATACTTTGAGGATGTCTGGCCTAAATTTTTGGCCTTACTGAAAAAGTATATGTTTATTTCACATAACCTGTTATTCATGCACATTTCTTTTTGCTAAGCTTATTAAAAGTGCCCCCATGTATCTTTAACCATTTACTATTGTATTCCTCTATAAATCTATTTCTAGTATTCTAAAACGTTGCTTATTTCATAGCAGTATTTAAATAATTATACTTTTTGCTGCCCTTTGACAAAGGCACTTCTTTGTACCCCTTTTCCATTCTCTTGTCCTTTCAAATCCCTAATATCTTTGTCATTTGGAGCTGAAATACATGCAAAGGCTTTGAAGGAACTGGGTGCTCTGGTATAGATATGGTCTCATTCTCACACCAAACTGAAGGGATAGCACGTAACAGAGACTGGGGGTGGGTGGACAGAGGCTTGTGTTTAGTAAAGTTGTGCCTCCTTAAGTTAAATAATCACCACCAATACCAGACGACTGACATTGACTGGACATAGGTTGGACAGGTTCACCTTTCACAAACAGGGCACATTTTCACAAACTCTTTAAATCCTTCTGATTTTTTTTTTTTAAACTCAAATGGTAAGTAGCATTAATTCCTTTTATGCAAAAATTTTAGTGTACGGTATGAAGGATCGAGGCCTTCTCAGTAGCTTTTGGCAGCCATTTCTGAGAGTCCCTTGGTAGTAACCATATTGAATAGCACTAGGTATCAGGACGATTTAATTGACCACAAACTGATGAAAACAATTCCAGGAGAATAAGGAATATTCTATATTCTGGAGTTAGCCATCAGGAGATTTGACCTTTCTATTGTGAAAAGCATACTTCTACAACTAGCTGATGCCTAACATTCTGCCAAGCAGAACTTCATTCCTTTGGCTTAAGGCTTTTCCCCTGTTAAAATGCAAGCAAGCCTCAGAGGAGGTAGCATTAAGCCTTATAATCTCAAAGTAAATGAATTTATCCCTTTCCTGAGAGCATTTTTTTTTTTTTTAAGAGAGGTGGAGAACAACAGAGGAGGCACTGAAGAGAGTTGGTGTTGGGAGGTGAGGTTTGGGGAGAATAGAGCATCGCAGTGGCAGACCTCCAACTCGGTCACTATTTTGCTGAAGGGCTATCCCCATGAGCATTCCTACTGAAACGGGTGCTAACTCGCCATTTGGAGCAGGTTTGCTTAGAAACCAATTATTTTCTGATAATACTGAAGACTCTTTAATGTGTAGGCATACAGAGGCTTATAGGAATGGAAAAATAGATAGCAATCAAACATTTGGTGCAATAACAGATAGGGAGTTACACCCCAAATTAGAAGAACCATACTTTTTCATAGGAGGGAGATAATTGATCTTATTTTACAGAGTGCAAATCACAGGGCCGGGACGAGAGTAAGGCACTTGCACGGCCCTGGGTGTGGGCACCTCCCTAAATTCTGCGCCCTTGGCGCCTCATTCACCTCACCCTAGTCCTGGCCCTGGCAAATCATATTAAAGTGAAAGTTCGCCAGTGGGTCACAGACTTAGCGATAAAGGAAGGCTGAGCTACTGAGAAACAGCACTGACCACGAACTTGTCTTTTTCTTGACAAGTTCATGTATGCAGAAGAGGGCAGATGCATGGGCAGATCTGCTCAGACCCATAGATACAGCAAGATCGCAACTGGGTCTAGATTATCTAGATAGTTGAAATGGACGTCAGGTGAAATGCTTGTTGTAAGAGCCTTGTAGAATCTCCTGTCTTTGCACATTCAAGGTAATTTCTCCAGATCGGCCAGCTCGTGGTCATGAAGCTAATGCATAACTGTTATGCTGTCTGTTGTCTTGCCTCCTGTACAGGTGAGCTGTTAGCTAGGGATACAGTTTGTGGGAGTTGAGGCTCAGGGACAAGTTGGGGCCAAGCGGGAAGCCCAAGCAGGAAATTGAGGCAGGCCATGTAGTGCAGGCAAAGGAGACACCTGCAAATCTTTTGTTATACTGAAACTTAACTTGCTCTCTACTGTCGACATTTGAACCACACATGTACTGAATATGCACCATGTTAACAGAGCGCTTAGTTACGTATGAACCTCTTCCTTCGGGGATGGCTCTCTCCACTCCCGACTAGATGAAAGTCAGTCCAGCAGAGCCATTTGCTGCTATTGGTTGGAATCGGAGGGAAAAAGGAGGATAGGAATGACTTGAAAGCTGACTTCTTGGAGCCAACCTCATTTCATTCAAACCTCTCCTATGTTCCAAATTGAAAAGTTATGATCATTATTATTGGTACCAGTACTACTACAAGTAGTAGCTCCTCTGAAAGCCTTCATGAGAGGGGGCTTTCAGCCTCTGTTCTCAAAAATTGGCAGAGTAGGTGCAGAAGGCAGCAAACATTGTGCCATGTGCCTGGGTGGGACAGAGATTTGGTGTTATGATAATCGAGGGTAGGAGAGAGGTTGAGTGTCAGTAGGAAAGACGCTTGGTGTGATGTTAATCAATGATTGGTAGAAGTTTTGCAGTTTGGCTGTTTGGGAGAGGGTGCACCTGTGGTAAAATACTAAATGAACATTTCCAGTCCTAAATGTGACCTGACCACACAATCTCTGCCCCAAATCGTCTTGTGCCACTGGGCATTTGAGGGTCATACTGATGATGTAAAATAGAATATATGTTCTAAAAACTTCAGGCAGAGTGTTGTAGAGGAAAGAAAGAATCAAGGTAATGGAAAAACACAAAGTTTCTGGGCATTCAGCTTTAGAATCTTTTAGGAAACCCCCCAGAGGTAGCAAGGTCAGGGGAGAGGCAAAAACCTACTAAAAATAGCAAATAAGAAGCTTCCAGAAAAAACAGAAGTAACAAGTTTTATACTGTGTGAGTTCCATACTCAGCTTTAGAATTCAACTATTCATAATGGTACCCAAGGAGCAGGCCCTGATAGCCTTTTACTTCTGTTAGGCAAGAGCATAAACCCTCCGTTTCCC
>NW_006205165.1:448111-463249 GCF_000334495.1 Tupaia belangeri chinensis | reverse complement strand
CCTACAGTGGAACATGTTTCTGTGTTTCAGAATTCTGAGTCTAGGGCAGGCAAGTGTGGCGGCATTCATATATAAAGGAAGGCTAGGGAGAAATCTACTTTATGTCATGCAAATCCCCTGAAATGTGGTTAAGAATTTCAAACCAAATAGTTCAAATACTTTCAAAAGCAACTGGGCTTTTGCTAACTGTTTGTTATTTTAAGTGGCTTGTTTCTAAACCAGAGGAAGTGCTGATTGCAAGGTAGTTGGTAGGCCAAACCTGTGCCCAGAAGTCTAGAATTCAGAACCCATACCAACTAAGGGTCTAGCCCTAGGGCTTCTGTTTGATAAGCCCAAATCTTCTCAGTACTCAGTGTGGTTTTTCAGCTGTTCTATCTGACTAGAGTCTGGGCAGTTGAGCTAAGAGCATGCTTCTCATTAGTGGGAAATATGACCTATCAAAATTGAGATCTGTTTATCTCTGGCAATCTTATTTCGCCCTCCAGAAGGGCTGACCAATCCATCTTTTGGGCAGGTTGTGTGTGTGGGGGGGAGGGTCACGGAACCTTCTTTGTGAAGCAGGCTACAATTTCATTTGACTTTTCATTATGCTTCTTGAGAACAGTAGGCAATTAACTTTCCATCACTGGCCAGCAGGATTTCTTTGTTCATTGCTTTGTCTGTCTTCCCTCACAACCTCCCAGATATCAGGCATATGAAAATCAAATGGATCACTGCTCTTGCTCTGCTTAGAAAATTGAGCTGACTAGAACAGTTAATGCCTATAAGCCTTGGAGGGGGAAGGGCCACAGTGATTGTTCTGGAGCTCTTTCAGCATCTATTTAACCCAGTTCTTACACTCTCCCCTGGTTAATTGAAAGGTGGTCAAACAACAGAAGCTAAATGGCAAAAAGCAGCCCTCTTCATGTGTTACGGGCCATCACAACTTGCCAGGCTGCCTTTTAGGTTTTGAATAGATCCTTTTAATCTATGCATTCTTGGTGTTTGGAACAGTCAGACTTCCTTTAAACAAAACCAAAGCAACCACAAACCATCTGAATTGAATGGTGGGAGGCAAGATGCACTTACTTTCTATCCTCATTGAGCCTTCAAAGGATGCTGTTCCTTCAACTAATTACTTCCTGTAATGAATATTCTATGCAAATGAAACGAGAGTTCTTAGAATGCAGCATGAGCTGGGCACAGATCCGGGCTATCAGTGTTGACAGACACTTGAAGGTTCTCAAGGCGTACTGGATGAGTGAGAGTTACCTTGGAATAGATCTGAGTGAACAAATGGCTGCCTTGTTTGTTGGCTGAACTTGGTTCATCCAAAGCAACCCAGTCCTGACCTTTTCTATCTAATGGGAAGGGGGTCATTTATATGTTTATTGAAACTCATCACCCTGATCTCCGTGTAGACAATCAAGCTGAAAAAGGCATGAAGTTTCACGACAGAGTCACATTCATATTTTGCACCACAAAAGCCATCCAGTCAACCCCATGCCGAAGTAAGTGCACACCTGCAAACCTCCCACAGGGGAGAGTTAAACTGTGGTTGAAGAGGCATCAGAGTCTTTCTGTATCTCCACACAGACCGTCAAGGCCTCCCTAGGAAAGTGAATAATCAGCAATGGCACCCTATGCCCCAGGCTTGGCAGTCTCCAGTCTGTTCTCAAGCTGAGCTCCCGAGATGGAATAGGCAGGTCGTTGATGGACAAGGTGGCACATGTGCCTCGCATCTGAGAATTTCTTCTTAGTGCACACCACTGGGGGAAAAGAAGGAGAAGCTCGGTAGTCAGTTGTGGCAAGACTGTTAAGTATGAAAATGTCAATGTCTGAAGATAATCCAAGTGCCTGATGATCTTAGCTCTAGGTGAAGTGGCCTTTCTCCTGCATCCAGAGTGGGAGTCATGGAAAAGAAACAGAGGCTCTTTTGTTATTCCCACGGTTTATTTTTAAACCCCTTTCTCTTCCTCTTCTCTACTCAAGTTTGGTAAGTAAACCCTGCCAATTGGACCCAGGGCTTAGGTACTGGGATTCTCAGTGGTTTCATAGTCTTTTGAAAATTGTGCAATGATTCTCCGGGCCAGTGGGTTAGTGGTCTTCAGCAATTCGGCTGCCGAGGGACGGGACCTCAGAGTTGCCTTACTTCCCTTCTTCTGTAGCAAGGCCTTGAAGTCATCGTTTCGGCCTGCATCTAGGTTGGCATTGTTGCTTGAGCCTGAGGAGGCAGCAGGCTCGCTGATTGGAGAATCGGCTGTGTTTTTTATCGGCGAGTGGGAGCTTGGTCTGTTGCCGGCAAAGGCCTCACCAGGCTCCTTCCAGCCCAGCAACTTTCTTTTGGACCTAAATAAGAGAAAGTTTGGTTCGAGTGATTTTTTTTTTTAATGTTTTTGCCATAGGGTGCATGCACTTGACTGAGACACAGAGAGAGACAGTGAGAGGCAAAGTGGGAAATCAGAAATCACTCCCCAGGGGGAATGGCCACACAGCAATCCCTTCTCCTCCGTTATCCTCCTGGGATTTGGGGCACACACGCACACACGCCTGGCGTGATTTCCATGCTATTGGGTCCAGGACTCGAACTGCAGTCAGTCACATGGGGGTCCAGACCTTAACCACCATGCAACCCGCAGGCCCTAGGTTTGAGTGAATATAGGAGGCATTTACCAAGGCTTCCCAGAACTCCCTGTGAGTGACATGATCTGAGGACATCCAGATAGCAGCCCTGCAAGCAGTCATATTGTCCCACTCTCTATCTCACCTCTAAGTCCTCGGAGTCCGTTGTCAAGCCCCACAATACTTTCCAAGCTGGAGTCACTTGACATATGCCTGCAGGCTCAGTCTTTCCCAGGTTCTGGGACCAAGTACAAATTTAAGGAGTTGAAGCTAGTAGTAGCTCAGTTACTCTGAATCAGGACAGTCTGGGGGTTGATGTTTTTCTGAACTGGTGCTCCAGCTCCAATAAAACTGGGCTCTTTCCAATTTCCTTGTCACTGTGCCTTGTGCTGTGTGCCTGTCCAATAACTGGGTCCCCCTTTGCCTAAGCTATTGCTTTGATATGTCACCTGGTGCCCCACTTCACCTCTTGATAAGACTATTTTTGGTGCAAGGAATTCCATGAAGGGTTAAATGTCTCTGACTGTAGATGGAATTGAGAGAGAGCAGATGGAGCCACAATAGGCCAAGTGGTTGCTAGGAGACGAGGGGCCTCTCACTAGGCACCTGGGCCAACCTTCTCTTCCCCTCCTCCATTTCACTCAAAGATGTCAGGGAACTTGAGATGGGAGACCCTGGGCTGTACTCACATATGTAGGCATCTGAACTCAGTCTGCAGCTGAAATTCTAATGGGTGCTCACAGCTAGCAGTTTTTCTTTAAGTATAAAAAGGGAAGACCGCATTTAGAATGAAGGAAATTGATTCAAACCTGTGTATCACAGTAAATAAATCTTCAGTTGTGCGTGAAGCCACAAACACGTCATCATCCTCCTCTGCAATCCATTCAGCTGTTTTATCACTGATTAAACTTTTCTCCTCGGCGCTTGGCTCCGCAGAACTCCCTAGGCATAGAACCAGAAGGAATGACTTTGACCACAATAGATAAGATGGTGCATTCTCCTATGTTATTTCTTTTGATGTTGAAAGCAACTCGGGAAGGGCAGCAGGGCAGAGATTTTTAATGTCTCTATTTTGCAGAGGAAGAACATGAAGTTCCAAAGTTTAATGATTTACTCAAGGCTGAGTGAGTGGTGAAGACTGACCTGGTCCCTGTTTTCTGATGTCTTTTTTTGTTTTTTTCTTTTGAGAGATTATTGCTATAGGGCACATGCATTGGACAGAGAGACATAAAGCAAGAAATCATTCCCCAAGGCGGGGATGGCCATGCCAGAATCCCTTCTCCTCTATTCTCCTCTCAGGATTTTGGGCATGCACACACACGTGTCCAGCATGAGTTTCAAGCTGCTGGGTCCAGGACTCAAATCGTGGTTGGCCACGTGGGAGGCTAGAGCCACCACCTGCTGTCCCCTCATGTCTTTTACTTTTTTTTAATGTCTCTATTTTGCAGAGGAAGAACATGATCTTAAATCTTTTTTAAATGCCAGAAGGCACTTTCATGTACCAGAGAGAGGACTGAGTGTGAGAAAGAGAGAGAGAGAAGTGGGGCAAGCACACTCTCCCACAGGACCTGGTCTTGTCACGATCCTTTTGCCTCCAGTTTCCCAACCTGTCAGGATGCTGGGTATGTGTTTTTGGCATGTTTTTCCAGTTGCTGGGGTGGGGACTTAAACCGAGCTTGGCCGTGTAAGATCTGGGTTCTTCTGTGCAGAGCTTAACCTTTGTGCTCCAGGGCTGGCCCTCTCATACCTTTTTTATTACAACAGGTGGCGTGAACATTCTCTTGTTTTAAATAAATCGTGTTTAGAAATCAAGGAGCCGAGGTGATCAGCAGGTGGTGTGGTGGTGAAGGTGCTAGACACTCCCACTTGGCCAACCATGGTTCAAGTCCTTGGCCTGGTGACTTGCTTTCTCACTTTCTCTCTCTCTATCACTTTGGTCAAATTATAAAAAAAAAGAATGAATACATAAAAGAAAAGAACTTAAAAAAAATCAAGGAGCTGAGAGTGATCTAGAGCAATAAAGTGGGAGAGAGTTGTTTCAGAAGCCTCTGAGGCACTTGAACCCTGTCTGGGAAAGTCAATTCAGTGTAAAAAGCACTGTATGCAGTGTAAAAAGTGTGAAAAATACTGTAGCTAGTGGAAAGCACAATGGAGGAGGAGGTAGTCCATAGGGTAGTGGGTGAAAGTGAAGCCATTTGAATCTCTTGGGGAGCCTGTGAAGTCTGAGAAAACATTTTCTGAAATGAAATATGAATTTAATCTGTTTGATTGTTTTAGTTACAACAATTTAACTTATATTGAAAATCTAAATCAGCTTAAAGAAGTCATGAGATATTTCGTGTTAAAGGGCAAAAAAAAAAAAAGAAATGAGAGGGGCCAGAAAGTGGTGCACCCACAAAATGTGATGCTGTGTGAGGCTGACCCACATGGGCAGGTTCTGGGTTCACATCTGGAGACCTCCCTGAGTATGCCTCACATGTATATGCCCATGACTGGGGTTGGCCGAAGCTGGGGGTGGATCATGGTGTGAAGACCCTGTTGGAGGTGCTGTCTCTCTTTGTCTTTTGCTCATGGAGAAATAAATAAGCTTTAAAAAACAAACAAATGGGTCAGTCAGTAGAATGGTGGTTAAGGCAGCTGAATCCCACATGGCTAACTGTACAGTCCAATTCCCAGACCTGGAATTTTGAAATTCAACATGCTGGGTGCACGTGCATGTGTGCCTGCTCCAAAATACCTGAGAGGAGAAGGGATTGCCAAGTGGCCATCTCCCCAGGGGTGCTTTCTCACTTCCCCTCTCTGTATCTCTCTGGTGAGCACATGTGCCTATATCTAATTAACAAAGAAAACAAAAAGGATGAGAAACATGGATGAACTTTGAGGACATTAACCTAAGTAAAACGAGCCATCACAAAAAGACACATATTGTACCACTCATATGAGGTACTTGGAGTTGTCAAATTCAGAGACAGACAAAAGAGCGGTAGTTGCTAGGGGCAGGGGTGGGGTGGGGAAGGGGAGTTGTTTGATGAGCACAGAGTCTCAGTTTTGCAAAATGAAAGGAATTGTAGAGATTAGTTGCTCAACAATTTTTTAAAAAAGATTTTATTTAACTTTATTTATTTAAATTTTTACCAGAGAAGGAGAGAGGGGTGGAGAGAGAGAGAGAGAAAGAGAGAGAGAGATATTGAGGGAAAGTGAGAAAGCAAGCTGCCAAGTCTGGGACTCAAATCATTGTGGGCCATGTGGGACAGCGCCCTTCACCACCACGCCACCTGCTGGCCCCAGTTACTCAACAATGTTAATGTACTGAACACTAATGAACTGCACACTTAAAAATGGTTAAGATGGCAAACGTTGTTACATGTGCTTTACCACAGTGAAAAGAAAAAGAGACAGATTGAAAAGGATGAAAAGCATGAAGTAGCCTAGTCTTCCGGTTCCAGAAGAGCTAGCCTCAGACCGTCCAAGAAAATGAGCTTCTTTTCCTCTGAATGCCCCAAAGAAAGGCTGCTGCTGGTAACATATCTCATTGTTTCAGAAGCCTCCAAGGGACTTGGAACCCTGTCCGGGAGGGTATTGAGTCCCATGCATTAAACTCAATTCAATGTGACTAGTGAAGAGTATTGTACAATGGAGGTGGGGAGAGTAGTCCCTAGAGCCGGAGTGCATGCCTGGCTAGCTAGCTAGAATCCTAGCAGTCCCAGGGTGCTGGGACCTAGTGAGATTTCAGTCTCCCAGCACTAGGGGATCAAGGATAGACTGGCCCAAACTGGCCCTTGGACATCTGTCCAGGGTCAGTCCTGATCCTAAGGGCAGTAAGGTCGACCCATGGCTCCTATTTAGAGTAACAAAAACCTTCTAGAGGTGCCCCCTACTGACTTAGTCATCCTAGGATCAGGACAATTATTCTGGGGCATCTGCTTCTGTTCCTGGCACTCCATTCTTACTCTTCTCTCCTATGACTGAAAGAAAAAGACAATAGACAATTTACTAACCCAGGGGACTCGCCTCCCTTTCACCGTCAGCCTGTGGAGTTGAAGTTGTCCTTTTGCCAGGTAACTGTAGATCATCACCAGTAGGGGGACACTTGGCATCTTCCTTCAGGGTGATGATGGGGCTGAGAGGCAGCCTTGGCTCTGCCGCATAGGCTTCCACTTGTGCTGTGGGTGAGGTGAGAGGCAGGTACAGCACGTTGGGCTTTTTTGGCACAGGAGGTGGAATCTTGCCTTTCTTTTTCTCAGCTTCTTCCTGACTCTGGAGGCTAATTCTTTCCGGCAAGACTGTCACCTTTGGGCCCTCATCCTCCATGCTTCCTTGGGGTGGTTGCTGCGTTCCTGAGAAGAAAGCACCAGAGGAACTGGCAAAAGGCGTGAAAACAAGAGATGAGGGTGCTGTTGGCTCCCCAGGACTTCTGCCATCAGGGCAGCTGGAGGGCTTTGGTTTCCGCACCACTGTGTAACTGTCTTGAGGAAGCGGCCTCACATGTTGAACTGAGCTCTTAGGGGTCATAGCCAAGGTAGGTGAAGTTAGTGGATACTCCTCAGGGACAGATGGTGGTTTGTGGATCAAGCTCGGAGGTCTCCGAGCTAGTGGGGGCTTCTCTGCTATGGGAGGTTTCGTCTTTCTCTCTGGCAAGGAGAAGACTTCTTCTGCTCCAGGTTCCTCACCATAGTCAGGGCTCTCAATGTCATCTTCTGGCTCAGACTTGCTGACTGACCTCAGGCGAACCGAACGTAGGTCAGACTGAGTAACCATGGGCATGATTGGCTGGTTGGGACTGGTTTTCTGGACTAATTTGGCTCCAAAATTTGTATCTGAGTGATGCCGACTTATCTTGGTTTTGCTTCTGATGGAGATACTCATCCCTGACAAGTCTAGATTGGTCGAAGAGGTCAATGGTAGATCAAATGAGAGCCGTGACTTGGAAATTTTCTCCATTGGTGATGTCGGGGGCAGTGATGACTTCCTCTCAGGAACCACTGGACGTACCCGGACACTGCTGCTTGGAGCGGGTAAGTGGCCAAGGGTCAAAGACATAGAGACAGTGGGTGTTGGTGTCTCTGACTGGCTGGAGTATCCACTGGAGGGTGACATCAGTCCAGTGGGCCTTCCTGGGGAGGATACCTCCCTGGCCTCCACCTCAATGGACAGTTGGGAGGGCGTAGTGGCTCTAGAGGTGGAAGGGGAGGCAAGAGATTCTGAGCTGCCTTGAACTTGGGTGCACTCAATGACTGTGGTGCCGGTGGCAGTGCTGGAGCTGGACAAAGACTGGTAGGTATCACCAGACTTCCAGTCAGTAAGATACCAGTGGTGGGAGAACTGTGTACCTTCTGGATCTTTGAGAGTCGGCATAGCTGAGTGACCCTGAGCGTCTGGGTGGGACAAGTGATGTCCTTGGTGTTCCAAGGAGAGGCAAAGGCTCCTGGGCCTCTGGTCCTTTGGCAGTGCTGACCCACTTTCTGGCAAGAGGACTGGCTCATCTTTGACCAGAGAGACGCTGCGTGTTGGCGGGCACGGCTTCTTCTTGGCCTTCTTGAGTGAGATACTCTTGGATCTCTGCCTTCGGTGCTGAGCCTCCTGTTCGGAGATACTCTTGGATCTCTGCCTTCGGTGCTGTGACTCCTGTTCAGCACTGAGGGAGGCAATGTTGTCAGCACTGTTACTGCCCTCTGAACTTGTGCTGGCATAAGGCAGGGCACAGGCTTCACTGGCCTTCTGTTCTTCATCATAGTCCACCTCTGTGGTTCCTGAGTCTGTGGGCACAGACAGCGACCGCTCCCGGAATCTGCTGGTCCCACCTGGACCTGTCTCCAGCTTTGAGGTACCACTGGACAGGAGGCCAATCTTGGAGGATCTTTCCAGTATTCGCCTTCGCTGAGTATGGTGCTCAGAGGAGCCAGCGGGCCCACTGCATCCTGGTGGGTTATCTCGAGCAACAAAGAGGGTAGCAGCCTCCTTCGGGATCAGAGGTGGGAGTGTGTTCAGAGAGACCCAAGAATTCCCAGAGGATGGGTTTTTTCCATTTTCATGGACTTGACTGCTCTGGCTGGTGGTGGCACTTGGAGTCATGTATGTAAAAGCATCTGCCTTCCAGGAAGTGGAGAATGTTGATTCTGTTGGTCCGTTGCAAGAACTGGGGACACTGTACACCATTCCCATGCTCTCCATACCAAGAGGGTTGGGGCTGCTATGTGTCTGGTGAGGTTCTTCTGGCTCACTAGGAGGATTTCTCAGTACTGGCGAGGTGAGATTCGAGAACCGAGCTTCCTGACCAACTGCAAGTCTTCCATGAACACCTTCTGGAACAGAGTGACTAGGCCTGATGTCTGAAGCGGCAGGGCGGGCCACACTGCCTGTGGGGCTGCTGCTGTGACCTGGAAGAAGCAAACACAGCATAAGTGGTACAGCAAGGGATGCCTCCATTGACTGTTTCAAGACAGGAGCACCAACTGTTTGTCAAGAAGTATCTGGTAAACAGCTTGGTCAGAATTCCTTGGTTCTTCCTTCCCACAGGTAAGGATGCTGGGGAAACTGGGCCCTTGTCCATCACTACACAGCGAGCCACAGGCTGCCCTCGAGTTGTCCAGGTGGCTGCCAAGGACTTTTCAGCTTTGATGATTCCTTTCAGAGCTGAAGTGTCACATAGCACATGGGACTGCCTTGGGGTTTCCTATAATTTCACCCCAGGCTCAAGAAGCCATCACAGACCTCAGCATTTGTCAGTCCTTAGATGGGAGCCGAGGCTTCCAAACTATGATGGCACTATATGACTTTAATCTGGAATACACCAGAGTTGTAAAACTAAGAGTCTGTGGATAAGCCCCGGTTTGGTGGTGCAGCAGTGGTGCAATGCTGGAAGCCTAATAGAAGACAGGGGTCTGGTTTTCTGGTCAACCTGTACATGACAGCCACATGCTTGTCATGGCCAGCTGGGAGGGCTGGGGAAGAATCATGGCATGAGACTTTGTTGAAGGTGCTTCTCTCTTATTCGTTCTCTCTCTCTCTCTCACATGAAATAAGTACATACATAAACAAACTAAAAGGAAAAAGAGAGACTTAGGATAACCTACGGATGTGAAGAAATGGTTCAGATGTTTCAAATCCTCAAATGTTTTCTTAGACACACAATGATACTGTTACATCATTATGATTACTACTACTACTACTATACTCATTTGTGATCATTTATAATCACGGCCATGATTTGTCAAATACTGACTATGTATTAGGCACCCAGTAGGCAAATTACATACAATAACCCTAAAACTCCTCACAATGACTCTGCCTGGTTGGGATCATTATCCCTGTATTCATTTATGGATGAAGAAGATGAGACTCAGAGAGGCTATGCAATTTGACCGAGGCTTCATGGTTAATGAGGAGAGAGGCTGGGACTCTCATCATCTGGTCTGGGCTCTTTGAATGGCACTCATTTAATGGTTCTGTTAAGATGGTGGTCTTACGTGCTAGGAGTGTGCATGTGCCCAAGATCCTGACAAACTGGAGGGCTAGAGGAAGGATCGTGGCATGACAAGCTCCTCTTGAGGGCACTTTTCTCTCTTGTGCATGTGCTATCATGAATAAAAAGAAATAGACTTCAAGAAAAGATGGCAGTGGGCCAGCAGATGGTGTGGAGGTTAAGGTGCTGGATCTCACATGGCTAGGTTTAGTGGTTCAAGTCCCAGACCTGGTGGCTTGGGAATCATGCCAGGTGTGTGTGCCTGCATGCCCAAAATCCTGAGAGGGAAGCGGAGAAGAAATGATTGTGGCATGGCCATCTCCCCCAGGGGGTGATTTGTCATCTTCCCTCTTTCTGTCTCTAGCTCTTTCTCTGGTGAGCGTACACGCCCTATAGCAAAGACAATAACAAAAAAGATGGCAGTTTAGCTACGATCCAAAGGTTATATCACATTAACATTGGGAAAAAAATGAATTTGAGGCTGGGAGACCTGCTCTCCATATTCATTTGCCACCCTTGCTAAGAAGCCCTTGACTATCCTTAATTACTGCATTGGCTTTTTTAGGATGTCCAAAGCCCTCCCCTCACCCATGGATTATTCCTGTTTCTCATCATCACAACAGCACCTGGGGATGGGATTGGCAAGGGGAAGGGCCTAGGGGTCAGCTGTAGTGGGGTCACCTTGGTCTCGCTGGGAAAAGTTAGAGAATCCAATAATCGTCCTTCTCCGCCTCAGGGTGGACTTGGGGTTCACGGCTGTCTCTGTGTTAAACAACGAGTGTCGCAAACTTGCATGTTTATCAAACTGCTGCCCTGTAGCCAAAATAAAGACACTTGGGTGCATCCTGGTTTCTGTTTAAAGGGCAGTGGGAATTGGCCTGAGGTAGAGAAAAGGGATGATGGCAGTAGCGATGAGCATGAATAGCGTCTGAGGTGGGTGGCGCTTCCTCCCCATCCCTCCCAGTTTGGCCCTGGACACACATGCTAGGTTTCCCAGGCTGCACCTGGGTCACCTGTGAGTCTTAGGTGGGCTGGACAGTGGTTTTCAGCTCTGCTTGCACATGGGAATAAACAGAACAGCTTTTGAAACTCTTGTACCTAGACACCCCCCACCCTAAGAACACTTAAGTCTCTGGAAGTAGGACCCAAGTACAAGCATTTTCTAGAAGTCCTCAGATATAAAGCCAGGGTGAGAACCGCCGGTACAGAGTGACAGGCTGAGACTAGACACTGTGAGCCTGTGAGTTTTTCTTAGAGAAAGCCTATATATATGGGCCAGGTAAGGCTAGGGTTTCCAAGAAGCTGCCCTACTGCCCCCGACCCCCACTATCCGGGGAAAAGCCTGACATTCTGTCCTACTGCCTCCTGTTCACATTTGACCAAATTCGGCCACTGCACGCTAACTGAGCTCTATTTCTCTTAAAGCACTTGGGCAGTCCTTTGCTCCTAGAAATTGCAGGGGGCAGAGGGAAGGTGAGGTAGGGCTGGGGATGAGGTGTGTGGCTCCCTTCTTGCTCCCTTATTCATCAGCTGGCTGATCAGACCCACTCCTCCCAGCCATGCACATACACACCCCAGGAAGTGGCTCTGTGGGTAAGATGAAGTCGGCCTCACTGAGAATAAGAGAGATGTTTAGAAACCGTGCCTGGCATCATGCTGGGAGTCTCTCTTTGCCAGCCCTCACTCCTCCTGCTACCTGCTCCGGACTGTGGGCTCTCTTTCCTGCCTCTGATTTCTCAAGATGGTACCAGTGGCAGTGAATGGTCCCATTATCCAGGAAGCATTGCCACATGTGGTCAGAGCTGTCCTCATGTCCTCCTCAACTTTTTCCAGCATAGCCCAGGCTTGTGGTGGCTCCCAGGATCCCTCTGACCCCTTTGGGTTACTGAGATCTTGATTTCATCAGACCATGGGCCATGTCTCTTTCTGAAAGGACTGGCCGTCCTTCTCTTCCCCTTATAGCCGATGGAGTGTGTTAACAATGGCATGGTCTAGAGAGCCACATGCCCCCAGAGGCACAGCCAGAGGAGTTACGTAAATCATTTCCCCCACTCTCAAGTTCCCACTGGATCCCCTTTGGGTTTTGTTTTGGTTTGGTTTTTGGCTTTAGTCTCTTTACTTGCCTTCTTCAAAAACTTGCCAAAGCTGTGGAGGCCCACCTCCCCCAGAAGACCCAGTGTTCAGCGAAAATGCCATAGGCCTTTGGTCTGTACCCAACTGTGACCCCTACCTTTTACCTCCAGCACTCTGAGGCCCACTGTCCCCCTCCGACTCCTACCTATAGACTCCAAACCCAGCTTCGGACACAAGAAATCACCTTTTCCCAAACCAAACAGAACTCACGAAGCAAACAGAACTATATATGTTCCAAAGAGCACATGAAATGGTAACGTTTTGGAGCTTTCTGTTAAGGAAATAGCATTTGCTATCAGATGGTCTCAGTTAGGGTGGCAGTGCCAGTAGGGAGTGAAGAAAGAGCAGCCAGAGCCCCCTCCTCTGCATGCCTCCTGGTGAGAGCCATGGCCTTGACAGTGCAGGGTGAGCCAGCAGCAAAGGAAGTTTTGTGCCCTCCCCCAGTGCCCAGTGCGTTCGGAGAGGATGGTCGCTAGTGGCATGGAGGGAAGCAAACAGAGGTGGTGCTAAGCAACTCTACCAGAGATGTTGATGGGCACAATGTCAGACTGTGTGGAGCAAGGCTGAGGCCACCGCTTCTCCTCTAGGATGGGCAGAGGGAAGGGGCTATTCCAGGTCATGTGCTTGTCGGCTGTGCTGGACAGGCTCAGGGAGGCCTCAGGGGCCCTCACGCCCTGGGTGGTGGTCTCATCCTCGCTCAGCTGCCGTTTTGTAGGCTGTTGGGAAAGAAGGCGATGGAAAGGATGTGCTACTGACTGGTGACGAGCCCACGCCCACAGGATAGCGGTGTAGGCAGGGTGGTTGGAGGCTTGGTCTGGGAGGCAGAAAGCACGGACTGGCTGCCAGGCCAGGCACCTGCTGTGCAGAGCCCATCCCAGTCGGGGCCTCATGGTGGCTCTGCTGGTGAGCAGAGGTGAGCAGCAGCTTCCAGTGGGTAAGCACTCGAGGTCCCCTGTCAGTGGGTGCACGCTGGCTCTCCCAGGCCAGGGCAGAGGCAACTCACCATCAACACAAACTCCAGACGCCTGGCAGACTGGGGCCTTGGGCTGGGGGTGGGTTCAAGGGCCTCATCAGAAGAGCGGAAGGTCTGCCCCAGAAGTCTGGCCTCCGAGTACTGTTCCTCATATTCTTCTGCAAAACAGCACAGTGGAGACAACTCTAGGGGCCAGGGCCAAGTGCTAGGCTGGGGGAGGACAACGAGCCAGGGCTCCTGCTCTAGCTGCCAGGCCTGACTTCCATCGTTTCTTTAGGCTATTTCCCAAGTCTGAGCCACTGGATTCAGAAATGGAAAAATGTCTGCTCCCTAGGACCACGAGGGCTGAGGACAAGAGGAAGCCAATACATTCGAGCTGTGCCAGTCTGAGGACCAAGCCTCAATGGCTCCCACTGGAAGTGCTCAACTTAGGGAAGCTACTTTATTCCGTGAGGGCCTCTCTTTGAAGTCCCACAGCTCTTCAGGTTCTCTGCAATCCTACCAAGGAAATAGCCTATGTGAAGCGAGAAGAAATTTACACTGGGGATTCCAGTCTGAGTTCTCCCTTGGATGGCAAGAGCTCTCACTTGAGTCTTTGTGGGCCTGGTTCCCTGCATCTTGGTCCCGCGTGGATAGGGTCAGGTCTAGGGGACTAAAGTGAAGGAGATGGAAGGAGGAGATGGCGGCATAGAAGACAGAAAAGTTCAGGGGAACGATGCGTAAAATTTGAAAGATTTTACCAAAGTGACGAATTAGATGAATACGCGAAGAAAATGAGAGTAAGAATGAACTTTCACGGCTCCACGTATATTTGAACAAAGACTCAGAATCACAGACGCTCAGGGTTGCTCTTTGGCTTCTCTGGTTCAACACCCCATTCTGAGCTCAGACTCCCTCCTCAGCAGCTCCTCCAGGGGCTTCTTCAGCCTCAGGGCACATACCTGCAGGGACAGGGAGCTCCCTCTCTCGCAAGGCAGCTCATCCTTTCCATGGACAGTTGGGATTGTCAGGCGTTTCAAAAAAGTCCTTCATTCTCTGGAGGTGAATCTGTCTCCCTCCGGGTTTCCACCCACTAGTCCTAATCCTGCCTGTGATAACAGTACTGAGCATAACTTTTTTTTTTCTGCATGCTAGCTCCTCTGATATCTGAACACAAGATTTGTGGTGTCCTTGGCATTTTGCTCCTGTAAGGTCACCACTGTCCTGGCAAGGAAGTGGGAATTAAGGCTGTAGTTCAGTCAAGTGGCCACCTGCAGTTTTCTGTTCTCCGTTAGAGTTAACTTTGGTTGGAATAGATCAACGAGAATGAGAATCGACAAGACCTCTTTTCACATTTAACCTCCACTGGGGGATCCAGTCCAGTGCTGGGTGCTTCCGGAAACCCAAGAGGAGTCAATGATGTGGTTCTTTACATTGAGAAATTCGGGCTAGTTAGGAGGACCAACCAGGTGAACTGTGAATGCTGCGTGCTGGGCTAACTTTGGGGAGGCAGTAGCCACCCAAGAGGCATGCAGACAAGGTTAATACCGAAACAGAGTGAGCGAAGCTCAGAGTGGGAGACCCTGCAGATGCCTCCTGTGTCATCTGGGGCCAGGATTCCAAATGCATGGCTATGTGGCAAGAGGAGGGCTGGAGGGAAATGCAGCTCACATTGTGGGGGTCTCCCTCCCAGCTCTTTGCGAATAGCTTGATCTATTGCCCTGGCTCAGCCTCTGTTTCCTTTTCCCTATGGACGACTGAACTGAAAAACGAGGAAAGCAGCCCTGCAAATAGAGACGTCTAGGATCGTTAGGCTGGAAGGTGAAAGATGTACAATGTTTGCTTTGTTTCGCGAAAGGCTGTCAGCTGGTCCCTGTCCTCCTTCTCCTTTGCCCGACTGCCCTGCCGCTGCGCATCTCGCCTCTGGGCTCCGGCCGCAGCCCCCCTCCCTCGCAGTACCTTGCAACAGGCTCTGGAGATTGAGCTGCGC
>NW_006205165.1:441765-447718 GCF_000334495.1 Tupaia belangeri chinensis | reverse complement strand
CCCTGGCCGAGGTTAATTCCTTGCGGGGCAGTGTCTCGAGCTACATCCGCTGGCCAGTGCCCGTAGTGCCCGTCCTTGCGGAGGAGAACTTTGAGTTCCCGCTCAGTGAGATCGACGCCGTTCCCGAGGGAGAGCTGCCCTTCCTGCTGCCCGCCCCGCCCCCGCCGGCGCTGTCCCCGCCCGCGTCCAAGGAGTCCCCCCTGCAGCTCCCCCTGCTAACGCCAGAGGAGCGGCCTGAGCTAGAGCCCTTTTCAGGCGACCCAGTCTACCTGGCCGAATTCCTGATGCGGCTAGAGACCTTCATAGCGGACCACGAGGATCATTTCCCCGGGGGTGCTGAACGGGTGGCCTTTCTGGTCTCCTTTTTCACTGGCGAAGCCAAGGACTGGGCCGTCTCGGTCACCCAGGAAGGAAGCCCCCTACACACCAACTTCCCGCGCTTCCTGGATGAAATCCGAAAGGAATTCTGTGGTCCCATCCCCCCACGTGTGGCTAAAAGGGCCATCCGCAAGCTCAGGCAGGGAGACTGTACCCTGGGCAGCTATGCAGATGCTTTTCAGTTCCTGGCCCAATTCTTGTCTTGGGATGACTGCCGCCTCCAAAACCAGTTCCTCAAAGGCCTGTCAGAATTCTTCCGCAAGGAACTCTTATGGTCAACTGAAACGGCTGACCTGGACGAGCTGATTCTCGAGTGTGCAGGGATAGAAAGAAAGGTGCGGGGCCCCAAGCCAGTCCGGCTCCCTGGGGTAGGCAACATCTTCTCTTTTGCTCCTAACTCTGTTGCTGATGAAAGTGAAGAGGAAGAGTACTACAGTGAGGATGAAGATGAAGAGGCAGGCAGGCGCAGGCTTTGCCTGAAAGACCAGCAGAGGTGCATGGGGGCTCATCGGCGAGAAGTGAGGGAGAAGGAGGACCAGGAGATGAGGAAGAAGGAGGAAGAAATAAAGAAGAAGGAGGAGAAGGAGATGAAACAGGAAGGGGAGGAGGAGGAGGAGATGAAGAAGGAGGAGGCTGAACATGAGAAGAAGGATGAGGAAGATAAAGGTGAGGATGGGGGCCAGGAACCAGAGCTGGGGCCAGAGCAGGGGCCAGAGCTGGAGGAGACCTATGGTGATATGGAGGAGACCCTGGATGACGCTCAAGATAATGACCTAGAAGCGCTCATAGAGATGGAGGAGCCCATTGCTCACACTTCATCCCATACTTCTGGCTCCACGAGTGGCAACCATGCTGAAAATTTCCTTGGGGCATCTCCTCCCATAATTCAGCCTGGCAGACGGAGGAACCAGAATCGAGTCCCTCTTCTGGAGGGCCTTCCAGGTACCAATTCGCCGTTCTACAGCTCCCCACCACTGATTCGCCGCGCAGGTCGCTTGGGGCAACGCCATATTCGAAGACGCCCCCCAGTGCTATTCCGCCTCACTCCGAGACAGGGGGGGCACCGAGCTGCTCGTGGCCGAATTCGCGTGTGAGTACTGGGGCCAGCCACCTAGAACACACCCTTCTACAGTGTCCCTTGCCCCTGCTATTGCTGCCACACTGGCCCCATCTGCTGACCAGTACTTAAGGGAGTTCCAGATGGCAGAGCTAGAAGACCTGCAGAACTTCACATTGTCTTGCAATGGTGACCAGAGATGACATGTACCTAACCAAGGTCACCTGGAAAAGGAGGGATCAGCGATAGCTATCCTCTTGGCATGTTCTTCACTCAGTCCTGCCACAAGCTGGAGAGCAGGTTTCTGGGCCTGTTCCTATAAATAAACTGGTCACTCTCTGGTATTTCCCTTCTAGTTGTTCCTAACCCTCACCTCTCCTGCATAGTCACCCTGTGTTCTACAATTTTATCCTCTGACTGGCTCAGGGCTTCACCCAATGCCTCACTGATCTGCTCCCATGTTAAAAATGACAGGCTACATACACTGACCACTGAGGCCAGTTACTAGCTATAATCAATGGTGAGCATACAGTATCAAGAAACATACTTAGAAGCCTACACTGGTTTCACACCACACCTGTAGCAGAAGGGTCTGGCAGAGGACTCCACATATAGCCTGGAGACAGTGAGCAAAACCATGTGTCAGATGGATAACCTGACTGAGATCTGTCCTCGACTGACTGTGCAGGCTGGTTCTACTTCCAGCCGTAGAGTTTACCTTCCCACAGACTCCTGTATCAGGGCCCTCAGACTGGCTGGCCAAATCTGGGGCCCTCTCCTCTTACCGCACTGTCCTCCTGGGCATCTCCAATGGACAGAGCCCAATGCAGGCCCTTCTCCTTTCCCTGCTGTTGCCTGAAGAGTGGGCAGTTGGGGGATGGAGGAGAAGAACGAGAAAGCAGCAGCAATGACTCAGTTTGACATTGTAAGCATGACTCTTTCCTCAGGGATGGTGGTCTCCTCCCCACACTAGGCCTTGGACTGTGGCTCCCAGCCAAAGGTGTCTGCGGGAGACTTTCCATCCTCAGGGTTGCGGATGAGGCCTAATTAGCCTTCCTTCTGGGGCAGCCAAAGAGAGACAGAGAGAGCACCCATGGCCTGCTCTTTCACTCTCTTCAACCTCAGGAATCTTTAGTTCTGAGAGGAGGGAGGAAGGATGGCTCTATAGAGATTGCAGCCTTGCAGCAGAGATGCCTTCTTGTCTCTCACATAGGGTGTGCTTCCATTAGACAGTGAAACTTAAGAGGGTGATTGCCTCCTAGGAATTCCTGGGACTTCTAGGTGCAAATCCAGGTGCCCTTATAAAGACACCTTCTGCTCGCTTTGGGTCCAGAAAATACTACTTTTGCAGTGAAAAAATACACATTTACTATGTCAGTTCTTGCCACGAAATGCTGGCCAACTCCACTGCAGGCCTGAGCTGCTCCTGGACGCTGAACTTTCTGCACAGTGTCCGGCAGCTGGGCAAGTACAACCAGAGTGTCTGTTGGCCAGAGGGATGAAAACAGGAAACGAAGCCTCTGTTCCTCACCAGAGTCTGACAGATGACCTGAACCCAGCCTTAGGCTTCAGGGCCTGGAAGCAAGAGGAAGGAGCTGGAGGAAGAGGAGTCATAGAGAAGCCCAGTCCTCTGACTGGTTTCTGGTGAGGTCTCTATTCACCAGTGGGAGGTAAGATGTCCCTTTGTATATTTATCACTTTTATTTCTCAGCTTGGGGAATCAGTGGAGTTGAGTTCCTATAACCTGTTGCTCCTATCAAAAAGGTCTTCCCTCTCCAAAGAGAAAAGCAACACATGATCATTATAGAAAGTCTGGAAAATAGCGAAGACTATAAGGACCACACAAAAAAACCTCAAACCTTCGGAATCCCGCCACACAGATGCAAGCACTATGAACACTTTGCTGCCTTTCATTTTGGGGTGTCCTCACTGTATCTTTTCAAAGCTGAGATCATCCTGGTAGCTCTCGATCCGCAGGATTTAAAATGGTTGTCATCTGTGCAACCATAGTCATGTACACTGAATACTTTAAGCATTCTCTTAACTTGTTGGACATTTCAGTGGATCCATTTTCCCCATTCCCTCCAGGGCAGGATAAACAACCTTATAAAGAAAATTTTATCTGTTTTTCAGGTTATTTCTTCAGGAGAGTTCCAGAAGGGGAATGGCTATGCCTCGGAGCTGTGGAACCTATTTGTTGATGGCTGACATGCTGGCCCTGCTCCCCACATCTCTGTGGAGCAGTGTGAAGGATCTTTGCACCCCCACTTCCAGGGATCCCTCAGCATAGGCCCTGCCTGTTCCCATGGTGCTTCTCACTCTGAATCCTTGCAGCCTCAACTGGGGAAAGAGCGGATGAACAGTGAGCTGGTTTCTGGCCCTCAGGGGGGAGGGGGGTTTGGACTTCCCTTTGACCTCCTTCTTCCTTTCCCAAATTTTTAATATTTGTTGTGATGTAACAGCCACAAGAGCTGTTAAGAGGAACCGTGGGCTTTGGGCACTTTCTTGGGTTGAAAGAGGGGCAGGGGATGGTGGGAAATGCATGCAAGGGTATGAAGGCAGCCCCAAGAACTCCCACGGTCTTGGGGGGAAACCAGTTTGAAATAAACGTGTTATTGTGTTATTGTTGCATTATTGTATCATGATGATAAGAAACTGCTCTGTATGCTAAAGCTTTCTCTCCTCAATAAAAATATAAAGGGTGTGTAAAGATCGTGTCTGTCTGTGTCGTTGAGCAAGCATAGGCATCAGGTACTTCCTAGGCACCCTGCCTGAATCAGCTATACTCTGAAGTTTTGAAATCCTTAGATGAGGAAACTAAGGCCTGCCGAGGTCCAAGGGACTTGCCTTCAGTCCTACACATTTGTAGATGGTGGCTCGTTGGAAGGGAAGTAGAAGGACTGGGCATATTGTGAAAAATAACACTAGTTTTCTATTTGCTGGGAAACAGAGTTTGGGAGGCCCAGCCCATCCTGTGACAGCACCCTTTCCACGCCCAAAACACACACAGAAGACTTTTGAGTGAGAGCGGGTAGGAGCGGCCCTTCCACTTTTTGGCACTAGGTGGTGCTATGGGATGGTAGTGAGCTCTTTAAAGATTGTGAAACAAATCCCAGGAGCTGTCGCTGTTGAGGACCTCCCAGCAAGATCTTACAGCGGGATCTTACTGCCGCTCACAGTCTGTGGGGTCAAGAAGAAACTGAATCCCATGCTGGGATTTGCCCAAGTTTCCCAGCAATGAATTGGACTATTTTTTTTCCTCCCCTGAACAGTTATGAGTGCTGGGCCAGGCGCTTCACATTTCTTATCTTATTTCATCCTGGTAACAATCCTGTGGGACAGTCACTATTCTTATCCTTATTTTAAGGATGAGTATGGTGAGGATACTCTGGCTCAGAGAGAAGTCACTAGCCCAAGGTTGACAGCTAGAGGGTGGCTTCTTCACAGCCCGGAAGCTGTCCATTAGTCAGTTCCTGGACACTCAGCCCCTCTCTGCCCCACCTGACTGATCCTACTGTCTTTGAGTCCAGGCTGTTCTGGTCCTGTCATTCTCCCTTAGCTTACAGGATTCCAGTGGGGAAACAAACCATGGTTTCAGAAGCACATTTGGTCTGCTGTTTTAAGTGGAAGGGAGGGAGAGAGGAAACCAGTGTGTTTCTGACCCCTGCCAGGCAACATCCTCTCATTTCACTGCTACAACAGTTTGGTGAGGCAGGTAATGGTGTTTCCTTTTAGAGCTCAGAGATCTGAATCTCAGATATTAGGTTCTATGGGGGATTGTGGGTCTTAGTGACTCCAAAAACCATACTGTTCTTTCTCTCTCTTTTGACATAGGGTGCATGCACTTGCCAGAGAAAGAGAAAGCACTCCTCAGTGGGGTGTGTGGTCACACTGCAATTCCTGCTCTTCCATTTCTCCATCCTGCTGGGACTTTGGGCATATACATACACACACCCAGTATGTTTTTCAAGCTGCTGGGCCCAGGATTTGAAGCATGATTGGCCATGCAAAATTCAGCTCCCTTGACTAATAGGCCATGGGGCTTGCCCTCGGTCTCAATTCTCAATAGACCATGTTGTCTCCCAGGAAAGGTCCCTCCCCACCAAACTCAGGCCTTGACCTGACTGGCTTCAGGGTCTTTGCCAAAGCAACCACATATGCACCAGGTGCACTATCTCTGGAGGCTCTGGGAGAAGTGGCCAGGTAGCAGTTCTGCCCTGCAGGGAAGGGCATGCTGAGGCAGGTAAACAGCAGTGCTGAGTATGCAGCTGGTTGCCCCTTCGGGAGACAGGCAAGGCTATGGGGCTGCGGGCTGCATCAGTGAGCACGGGCTCCGGTTATGCCTCAGGGGTCCAGATGAGGTCTCCAGCACCCCTGGAATGTCTCATGATATCGGCGGTAGCAATGGGTAAGCCCAACTGCGTAAAGGCCAATCTGAGCAGATAGGGGATAGTAAGAAAAATGGGGTCGGCTTTGCCCCAACCCTGCAGCTAGAAAAGCTGTGGGGGTAGGGGGAAG
>NW_006205165.1:413976-441753 GCF_000334495.1 Tupaia belangeri chinensis | reverse complement strand
GGGCCCGTAGAAGATGTAATGGTTACATTGCTGGTCTCCCACGTAGTCTACTGTTGTCCAAGTCCTGGACCCGGCAGCTTGATACTCATGCCAGGCACATGTGCATGCGTGCCCAAAATCCCGAGAGGAAAATAGAGGAGAAGGGACTGCAGCATGGCCATCCCCCCGGGGGGGTGATTTCTTGCTTTTTGTCTCTCAGTCTCTGTCACTCTGGTAAGCACATGCACCCTTATACCAAAAATCTCTTATGAAAAAAAGAGTCCTGGATTCCAATCCATCCCTGTCTCCCACTCGATTTGAGATCTTGTATGAGCCACATCCCTTCCATGGCTTCCCTATCTTTCTAGTCACTGTTGTATTTCCAAGGCTCCACACATGGCATGGGACACAGTAGCATCTTAGCCTTAGTTTGGTTTGTGGAGATAAAGTTTATCCAGAAAAGACATACACACACACACAGATACAGAGAGAGAGAATTAAGACAGATAGGGGGTGACTGATTGACTATGTGGTTGACAGTCACAAGATATTCTTTTTTCAAGATAATTCCAGGTTAGATCACAAATCCAATGGACTACCATCGCTGCCAACAAGTTGCTTCAGACAGCTGCAGTTAATGGACTTTCACCAAATCCTGTCCCTATCCCCATCTCCATAAGAGGCTCCTCTGTTGGGACCAGCAGATGGTGTGGTGGTTAAGACGCTGGACAGTCCCATATGGCAGACTGGGGTTCGAGTCCTGGACCTGGTGGCTTGCTCTTGCTCTTTTTCTCTCTCGTCAAATTTAAAATAATAATAAATAAAATAATTCGTTAAAAAAAAAAAAAAAGAAGAGGCTCCTCTGTTACCTTTGTCCAATGTAAACTCTTTCAGAACAACTTACATGTATTGTAAGCCTTTCCCAAGTATTAAAGACCTTTGCCTTTTCAGGGTCTGTGGCCATGTTTAGTATTTTCATCCAGCCATGCCATGGTGGGTCCAAATATATGCCCCAGGATCTGACCCTTATTTGATGTTAGCTTTGTGAGACCAATAAACTCACATTTTCCTTATAACTACTGCCTCAGAATGGCTCTTTTGGGCTGGACAGGTACATAAATGAAGAAGTGAGTGAATAAATGGGCTATCTGATAGAGACCTAGAGGCAGCCTGCTAAGAGCATCTGCAGACGGCATAAAGCTTGGAGGACTATAGGATTCCTTCCAAACTGGAATTGGAAGCCAGAAACATCTCCTTAAACTCAAAGGATGTACTGAAATGATCTTCACTTGGCAGGGGCCCATATGAGATCTTGCAGTCAGGTTCAGAAAACCACCTGCAGAAGCCTGAAAGGGGGGGGGGGGGGAAACGGGGGTTTTGGGTTTTTTTTTGGGGGGGGGGAGAAACGTGGCTTGTGAGAAAGAAAATCTGACAATGTGAGTTGATGGGGGCTCAGTATGAATCAGCAGACTGAGGTGGCTGTGAGCTGTGCAAATGCCTTCTGAGGCTGCTGCAATAGCAGCTTGGGATCCTGGAGATTGGCATCCAGGGGATCCACCTTGGGCCCTGGCTGTCTGGAAGGGGACCAAGTTGCACTTCACAAAAATCCTTTTGCATGCCAGTAGTAAGAAAATACCAGAATAAAAGAAAGAAAGGAGGGACGGGGTGAGGGGTAGAAGCGTGACAAGAACCACGAAGGTCCTAAAATCCCTCTCCTAAGGGATGGAAGAAGGCAGAGAAAATCTTGCTGCCCATGAAGTAGGCTCGACTGTTCCCCTCATTCATTCTGGAAGTGAAGAAACTGGTGTCCGAGAGGTCAGGAGACTGGCTAAGGTCACTTGTCCTCTTTGCAGAGTTCAAGCGTGAACCCCAACAGTTTGACATCCAGAATTCCTGGTCTTACCTTCTGCCCTCCACTGACACCTGTGCTGATGAAATCAGACTCTCCAGGAATTTCTATTTCTAAAAAGGCTCTTTAGGCAATTCTAATGCCCAGCTTAGTCCAGCTCAGTGTAGAACAGAGCCCTGGGGACTAACTAGCCCAGGTGATGCTTAACAGCCAGTTTAGTTCTGAGCCTTCCCATAGAGCTCCCCAGAGCAGGAAGCAGCCAAGAGCTCCAGTTCTGGCACATAGTAAGTGGTGAAGACATATATGTACAGTGATCACCCAGCATGCACCAGGATGTGGTGTGAATTTGCCTCTCCTGGACACCTCCCTCAGATAGCCACTGACACCCTCCTGATAAATGTGCATGGGGTGGGTGCAGAAGCCTGGCCCTGAGAAACCAGGTCCATTGAGGCCAAAGCCCATATCCTTGACTGCTAGAACTAACTCACAAGGAAGGGATGGGAAGATGGGGTCAGGGGTCAGCTCCTCCAGGGGATAAGGACAGGCATTAACAAGGCAAGAGACTACCCCCAAATGGAGGGGTGGGGGACTCCACCTCCAGTGAGAACTTCCTGCATCCTGCCCAGACTAAGGAAAACTCAGCAGGCCCCAACTCCCCTGGGACTCTACAGTCACAGAAACACAAAGCCCAGGGCTCTCAGTTGCCCTGGTAACAGCGGGTCCTACTAGGAGGAAAACAGTCTCTTAAAGGCTTAGGAGGGTGGATATTTCCTTTGACAGAGAGCAGGCCCTGACCTGCTCCCAGCAGCCCCTCTCCCCTTCCTGCCTGCCAGACTTTGAGGTAGAGCTGGGGCCCCTCACCTCAGCAATTCTCCTAATGGGCGGCGGGGTGGGGCGTGCAGGAAGTAGGATCTTGGTTTTCTTTTCTCCTCTTGCTATGGACTGTTAAAGTGAGAAAGAGGCAAAAAGTGGAAAGCCTTAGTGAATAACCTCCTGGAGATGGCCCTCTGGTCCAAAGAAGCCTACCCTTGTAGGATCCACACACAAGCAAACTCAAGTGGAGGCAGGCACCCCCAGAAATTCCACTCTTTCTCCCCACCTATTCAGTAGAAATGAGGCCTGTAGGGTATGGGCCAGGCCAGAGAAAGTAGAGCCCGGACGCTCCGATCTTCTCCCCTCCTAGTTTAGCCCCTCCGCATCTCTCCCTTGAACTACTACTTTAGCCTCTCTGCTGGTCTAAAGAGCCTAGTTTAGTCTCTGCCCCTTCTAAGGAAACCACTTTCCACATGCCCAGAAGGAGTCATTGTCTTCTGAGCTCACAGACCTGGTCTTGTTGCTCCTATACAAAAACCCATCAGTGGTTCTCCTTCCTCACAGGAAGGCCTATGGACCTGATTCTGGCTTTCTTCACCATCTGCTTATAAATTACCTATACTGACTCATCTGCCCATACTGTCCTTCACTCCTCCTCCGTTCAGCTCAAACTCCAGACATCCTGAATTACCTCCACCTTTTTCTTACATACCAGGCCTCCAGGCCATTGTACATCCCATTCCTTCTGTCATAAAAATTCACAAACACTGGAGCCAGCAGGTGGCGTGGTGTTTGAGGTCCGGACTCCAACATGGCCAACCACTGTTTGAGTCCCAGACCTGGTGGCTTGCTTTCTCACTTTCCCTCTCTCTCTCTCTGTCTCTCTTTGGTTAAATTAAAAAAACACATTCTCCTCTCGGGATCTTGGGCACGCATGCACACGTGCCTGGCGTGAGTTTAAGCCACCGGGTCCAGGACGCGAACTGCGGTTGGCTACATGGGAGTCCAGCGACATAGCCATTACACTAACTGCTGGTCCCTTAAATTAAAAAATATTAATAACAAATAAAATTTAATAAATATTTAAAAAATTCACAAACACTCTTGGCTCCATTCCAAACGGCAATATTCTCAGGTCAAAGACTTCCCCCACAAAACTGCCTCCACTCCCAGATGAGGCCCTGCCTTTCTGAGTTCTCATTCAAGCCCTCCTACTCTGATCCCACTGGTCTGTGAGTCTCAGGTTCCACCTAGGAGTAGAGGCTGGTCCATGACTCTAAGGTGAGTTCATTGCAGGTTTTCAGTGTGAGAACAGGGATTCTGTCCCTTTCACAGATGGAGACTGTTGGTGCTAGCCTTTGGAGGGAGGACTGCCTCCCACCCAATACCTGGCTGAGGGCTGATGGTGTGTGCAAGTGGAGCTGGGAGCCACCTAGATAAGAGATGGAGGTGTGGACAGTAGAGACAAAGGGGGGGGTGGTGTAGACAAAGCAGGCACTTGCAGAGCCAGCTGTTGCTTCTCAGCTGAGCACCTATTGATAGCCTCCATCTTCTACGGGGCCATCACCTCCTTCCTCTCAGTGGTGTAGTAGAGAGTGACCTCCATTGGGCTTTAGAGTCACACAGACCTGGCTTTGAAATCTGGTTCTGCCACTCCCTTGCTGTGCACCCTTGAGCTGATCATTTCACTTCCCTAAGTCCCAGTTTCCTTCGTCTAAAAATGGAGATAGTAAGAGTATATATTAATGAGGTCATTGATATGAGCCAACAATAATAAAAACAGCTAATAGTTGTTAGTGCTTACTATGTGTTAGGCACTAAGTGCTTTACATTTATTAACCCTTTAAACCATCACAACAACCCTATTAAGGTAGATAGTGTACTTATTCCCCTTTTGCAGATTAAGAAACTAGGCACTGAGGGCCAGGCAGTAGTGCAGTGGTAAAATGTGATACTCTGCAAAGCTGACCCATAAGGGAAGAGAACGTTCTGGCTTCATGTCTAGAAACTTGCTTGAGCACATCAATGATCCAGAACTGGTGAAGTTGGAGGTGAATCATAACATTGAGACCCTGTTTGGGGTGTTCTCAGTTTATCTGTCTCTTGTGGAAGAAAAAAAATGAATTAATTTAAAAAAGAAAGAAACGAGCACCAGAAAGTTTAACCTGTTCAATGTCATAGCAATAGCACACAAATGCTTTTGAACCCTCCAGTAAAACAGGTAAAGTTCTGTGGATCAGAAATGTGGCTCAAAGATCAGGAGGACTTCCAAGATCCAGGGCAGGATCTCTTTTTTCTTTTTCTTTCCTTTCTTTCTTTTTCTTTTCTTTTCTTTTTTTTTTTTGGAGAGGTTTTTCGCTATAGGGCACGTGCGCTCGCCAGACAGACAGAGGGAGACAGAGAGACAGAAAGTGAGAAATCACCCCCCGGGGGGATGGTCACGCCGCAATCCCTTCTCCTCCATTCTCCTCTCGGGATCTTGGGCACACACACACACAGGTGCCCGGTGTGAGTTTTTAAGCCACAGGGTCCGGGACGCAAACCGCGGTTGACTACGTGGGAGTCCAGCGACATAGCCATTATGCTAACTGCTGGTTCCCCAGGGCAGGATCTCGATCTGGTAGTTTGTTGAAACCTCTGGACTCTGTCTCAGAATAATATTTTTACATGCATCAAATAAAATACAAAAAAAAATACTAAGGAAACCAAATATACTGAAATAATTATAAAATACTTTTTACATTTGTGATCTATTAATAGTTATACTACTACTTTAATAATGCATTAAATCACAAGATTAGTGGTAAGTCTATAGGTTAGAAATTTTGAAGTGGGGATGTACATAAGTGATTTCTGAGATACTTACATCACTGTAATATGATATGAAAATACTTGTTATTTCTGTTAGTGATAAAGTCACAAATTCTGCTAATACTGTTACGGTTTCTTGCTTACATTCCTAATTCAAGGAAATGCCAAAATTCCTGTTTGAGGTTAGTGGAGGAAATATTGAATCATTTTCTCATCCAAGGTCATGGACCCCCTACATTCTCTCCACATGCCCCAAGGAGGTCCGTGGAGCATCAGTTAAGCAGCCCTGCCTTAGGGTGTCAGAAAAAAGCACAATGGCTGCCCTGTCAGCTCCGGGGACAAGCTGGGGTCTGGCAGAAAGACAAGTGTGTGGTTTCTCTTTCAAGAACTGTTTACAGAAATTGTGAAGTCTGGCAGCTCCCTCTTCCTCTTGGTCCTGAGTCAGCCACCCAGGGTGGAGCCGAGGCTGTCACACTTGGCTTGAGTTTCAAGCTCCCCACACACTCATCCCTAAGAATGGATCTGTTGCCATTTCCTTACCAGGGAACTAGTGGGTTTTTCTCCATTTTTAAATTGAGACTTGCTTGCACACACAGATTTCCCATTAGTCTGGACATAATCTTTGTGTGGACAAATTCTTGGCTCTAAGACATTTTCTGAACCAATGAATGCTTCTACCCTAGCACCCTAGCCAGGCTTAGGACTTGCAGAAAAGATCAGCAACTGGGCCAGGTACCCCAGAGCAACAGTCAGAATCAGCATGTGCCCCAAAATCCCAAATGCCTTTTCCTGACTTCCTGAATTCACCACCTGTCAGCTGAGCCCCTGCCAGGGGCACCGTGACCAAGAAGACATATGGTCAGAACATCAATAGGATTTTGCTTTTCTCTGTTTCCATTCAAGACTAAACATGGGCAGTGCTCAAGAAGACCAGGCCCCAGCCCTACACACAATGCCTTGCTCAGAGTCCTGACTGGCCAGGGCCTGCTGCTACCTTCTGCAGGCCCTCATATTTACTCAGAAATGAACGATATTTGTCTGGAGACCATGTACTAAAAAGACTACAGCTTAATTTCCACTGTGAGAGGGTGGGATTATGATAGCCTTATGTACCATAGCCATTGATTAATAAAGAGACTGGTTCAGAATGAGTCTGCCTCAGCAGATGGAATCAAACAGTAGGCTTCAAGAATTCAGGATAAAGAGCTCCACATGTAGGACATGTGGAGAAGACTCAACGTTCTTGACTATAAAAGACATTTACTGTTGAGTGAAGCAAGCCAGGCTATGAAAGAGAGACACTGTATGTCTCCACTTAATATATACTGACTGTCTACACTCTATGGTGGAAACGGAAAGATTAGAGGATATAGAAGCATGGAAAATGGTTATGGATACTAGATACAGTGTGGGAAGAGAGGCAGAGTGTGGGGAAAGATGTTAAGGAGAAAAATAGAGAAGTAAGACATTTATGGGACACAGAAATGGATTATTATCTGGATTATTATCTGTTGTGTAGTATCCTCAACTGGACTGGTGTGAAGTGTATTCATGTTGTGAGAATTCACTTTACAAGCTAAGTGAGGTATTGAATGTATAAAAGAAATTAAAATAAAATAAAATATTAAAAAATTTTAAAAGATATATAGGGGCCAATGGTGGAACAGTGGTAGAATGCGATGCTTTCTGATGCTCATTCCCATGGGAGGGTTCTCAGTTCACATCTGAGACCTCCCTAAGGACACTAGGCACACATGTGCTCATGATCCAAGACTGGTTGAGGCCGGGAGTGGACTGCAGCATCAGGATGTTGCTGGAGTGCTGTCACTTTCTCTCTGCCTGTCTCACAGAAGAAAGAAAGAAACTTAAGAAAAAATATCTATATCTATCTTAGGTTGGCTGGACTCCCACATGGCCGACCATGGTTCAAGTCCTGGACCTGGTGACTTGCTTTCTCACTTTCCCTCTCTCTCTCTCTGTCCCTCTCTGGTCAAATTAAAATAAATCAATAAATCAATAAAGTTAAATAAAATAAGGCTCTGAAACATATGCAGATAGAGAAGGATGAGGACCAAATGGGAATTCGAAAAGACCATGGATTGACCAAGAATAAAAGAGAGAAGATTCCTGGGGGACCAGCAGATGGCGTAAATGGTTACATTGCTGGACTCCCATGTAATTGACCACAGTTCATGTTCTGGACCCAGTGGCTAAAAACTCATGCCAGCGGTGTGTACATACATGCCCAAAATCCTGAGAGGAGAATGGAGGGAAAGGGATTGCGGTGTGGTGATCACCTCTGGAGGGTGATTTCTTGCTTTCTGTCTGTCTCGCCAGTGAGCACATGTACCCTAATGCAAAAATCTCTTTAAAAAGAGAGAGAGAGAGAGAGAGAGAGAGAGAGAAGAATACAATTACTAAAACCAGAAGAAAAAGAGAGGACATTATAACTGACAATAAGTACAAAAAGCGTAATAAAGAAGTACTTTGAACAACTGTATGACAATAAATTAAACAACTTAGATAAAATGCCTAAATTACTAAAAAGACACAAATTACCAAAAATGACTAAAAAATAAATAGAAACTCCAAACAAACCAATAACAAGTAGAGAGACTGAATTAATACTCAGAACTACACACAAAGAAAATACCAGACACAGATGGCTCCATGTGTGAATAATACCAAACATTAAAAGAAATAATGCCAAATCTTCACAAACTCAAAATATCGAAGAGACGGGAACAGTTCTCATTGCATTCTCCGAGGCAGTATTACCTTAATACCCAAACTGACAAAAACAACGTGAGAAAACTAGACCAATTTCTTAATATAGATTTAAAAAAGTCCTCAATAAAATAGCAAACTGAAGCCAGCAGCATATAAGAAAGGATAAAACACCATGACCAAGTATTATTTGTCCTGGGAATGCAAAGTTGTTTTAATGTATGAAAATCAACTAATGTAATACACCATATCAATGGAATAAAAAACAAAAATAATGTGGTGCTCTCAATAGACATAGAAAAATGGTTTGATAAATTCAACACCATCTCCATGATTAAAAAGAAAAAGAAAAACAAAACAAAACAAAACAAAACAAAAACTCAACAAACTAGGAATAAAAGGGGACTTCTTCAACTCAATAAAACATCTATGAAAAAAATCCTACAATAATAGCACACTTACTGATGAAACTTTGGATACTTCCCCTAAGATCAGGAACAAGTCAAGGGTGTCTACTCTCACCACTCCCATTCAACTATTTTACTGAAGTTTTAGCCAGAGAAATAAGAAAAGAAAAAGAAAAAAAAAGGCATACAGATTGGAAAGAAAGATGTAAACTATATTTTCAGGGATGACATGCTCTCATACACAGTTAATTTTAAGAAGTTCACTAAAGGGGCTGGCAGGTGGCATGGTGGTTAAAGGCACTGGACTCCTACATGGTTGACTATGGTTCAAGTCCCAGACATGGCAGCTTGCTTTCTTGCTTTCCCTCTCTCTCTCTCTCTCTCTCTCTCTCTCTGTTCCTCTCTGGTCAAATTAAAATAAATTGATAAATCAATTAAGTTAAATAAAATCATTCTTAAAAAAAGGGGGGGAACCAGCAGTTAGCGTAATGGCTATGTCGCTGGACTCCCAACGTAGTTAACCGCGGTTCGCATCCTGGACCCGGTGGCTTACAACTCACGCCAGGCACGTGTGCGTGCGTGCCCAAGATCCCGAGAGGAGAATGAAAAGAAGTTAACTAAAAAGGGACCCAGCAGATGGCATAATGGTTACATCACTGGACTCCCATGTAGTTAACCACAGTTTGAGTTCCAAATCCAGTGGCTTCAAACTCATGCCGGGTGTATATGCCTGTGTACCCAAAATCCTGAGAGGAGAATGAAAGAGAAGGGATTGCAGTGTGGCCATCACCGCTCAGGGGTGGTTTCTTGCTTTCTGTCTCTGTCTTTTTGGTGAGCACACATGCTCTATATAGCAAAAATCTCTTTCTAAAAAAAGAAAAAGTAAAAGAAAAAAATCATTAATAAACATGTTCAACAAGGTTGCAGGCTATGAAATCAATCTAAAAAAATTGTATTTCTGGCACAGCTGTGGTAGTATGTGCTAAGATGCTGTGCTCTACAAGCTGGGGCCACATGAAAAATCCAGATTTGATTCCTGACTCAACCTAAATTCTGGGCATGCTATAATTCCAGCAAATCAGGAGGCTGAGGCAGAAGATCAAGACACAGTGAGGGGCCAACCCCATGGTCTAGTGACTAGGGGAACAAGGTCCCACTTGGCTGACCACATAGTTTGAGTCCTAGCCCTGGCAGCTTGAAAAATATGGTGGGCATGTGTGCATGCATGCCCCAAATCCTGATAGGATGGAGAAATGGAGAAGGGATTATGGCATGACCACTTCCTCCTGGTAGTGCTCTCTCTTTCCCCACCTCTCTCTGTCTCTCTCTAGTGAGAACATACACAATCTGACAAAAATTAAAAAGTAAAAGATAGCAAGACCTCATCTTTTTTTTAAAAAAATGTATTGCTATACACTTACAATGAACAATCTTGAAATAAAATTAAGAAAACAATTCCACAAGGCCAGCAGGTGGTGTAGTGGTTAAGGCACTGGATTCCTACATGGCTAACTGTGGTTCAAGTCTTAGACCTAGTGACTTGAGAATCATGCCAGGCACATATGCGTGCATGACCAAAATTCCAGGAGGAGAATGGAGGAGAAAAGACTGCAGAGTGACCACACCCCTGAAAGGGTGATTTTTCACTTTCCTTCTGTCACTCTCTGGTGAGTGCATGCATCCTATGGCAAAAACCAAAGAAAAGAAAAGAAGAAAACAATTCCATTTACAATACCACCAAAAGAATAAAATATGAAGGAATAAGATTTAACCTGTGGTACAAAATTTGTACACCGAAAACTATAAAACATAATGAAAACCTTAAATGTGGGAACAAAAAGACATCCTATGTTCATGGATAAATATACTCAATATTTCAAAGATGCAATATCCCCCAAACTGATCTGCAGATTCAACAGAATCCCTGTGAGAAGCCTAATGTCTTCATAAAAATTGACAAACAGATACTAAAATCTATATGAAAATTCAGAGGCCTAGAAAAGCTAAAACAATCTTGAGAAGGAAATAAATTAGAAGATTTTTTAAATCAAAAAAACTTTATACAAAGCTATAGTAATCAAAATAGTGTTACTAAAATGAGGGTAAACATGTAGATTGATGGAACAGAATTATGATTACAGGAATAAGCCCATACATCTATGGCAAGTTGATTTTTGGCAAGGCTGTCAATCCCATTCAATGGGGGAAAGAATAATTTTTTCAACAGATGGTGCTAGGACAACTGCATATCTAAATGCAAAAGACTTAAGTTGGATTATATTCTCGAACTCATGCAAAATTAAACTTAAAGTGGATAAAAGACTTACACATAATGACTAAAACTATAAAGCCTTGAAGAAAATATTGATCTAAATCTCTATGACCTTCGATTAGGTAATGGTTTCTTAGATAAGACACCAATAGCACAAGCACCGAATAAGAAATATACAAAATAAACTTCATCAAAATTAAAAACTTTTGAGTTATCAAAAATGTCACCAAGTGAAAAGACAGTTTATTTAATGAGAAAATATATTTGTAAATCATATGTCTGGTAAAAGACTTGTGTCCAGAATATGTAACCATCTCTTACACATTGGTAAAGATGAGATAACCCAAGACAGAAAGATAAATAACCCAAATAAAAAATCAGCAAAAGATCATAATATACATTTCTCCAAAGATATACAAATGCCAACAAGCAGAAGAAAAGATGCTCAACACCATTAGTCATTAAGGAAATGCAAATTAAGACCACAATAAAATATCATTTTGTCTCCAATCAAAAAGTCAGACAAATGTTGGGGAACACATGAAGAAACTGGTACTCTTGGATATTGCCGGTGGTAATGTTAGAATGGTGTGGACATTTTGGGAAACAGTCTGACAGTTCTTCAAAATGTTCAACACAGGGAACCAGCAGATGGCATAACGGTTACATGGCTGGACTCTCACATAGTCAACTGTGGTTTGAGTCCCAGATCTGGAGGCTTATAACTCACATCGGATGACAAAAAGGAAAACTACAGACCTATATCTCTGATGAATATAGATACAAAAATTCTCAACCAGATGCTTGCTAACTGTATTCAACAGCATATAAGAAAGATTATTCATCATGACCAGGTAGGCTTTATTTCAGGGATGCAAGGGTCATACATAAAATCATAATTGCAATACACTATCTTACCAGAAATATAAAAACCATGTGATCATTTCAATCAATGCAGAAAAGGCATTTGACAAAAATGCAACATTCCTTCATGATTAAGACTCTCAGTAAAATCAGCATAGAAGGATAATTTCTCAGCATAATAAAAGCCATCTATGAAAAACCTATAGCTAACATTATAGTGAATGGGGAATAGCTAAAAGCTTTTCCACTAAAAACTGGTACAAAGAGACAGTCTTCACAGATCTAGAAAAGACAATCATAGAATTTGTCTGGAATCATAAAAGACCTCGTATGGCCAAAGCAATCCTACACAAAAAGAGTGGAGTAGGTGGCATCTCACTTTCTGACCCCAAAATATATTACAAATCTGTCATAATCAAAATAGCATGGTATTGGCATAAAAACAGACACGAGGACCAATACAATAGAGTAGAGACCCCAGAAATAAACCCCAAAACATACAGACAAACTGATCTTTGACAAAGGGTACCAGTTAATCCAGTGGGAAAAGGAAAGCCTCTTTAGCAAATGGTGCTGGAAAAACTTAGTGTCCACCTGCACAAAGGTGAATCTGAACCCCTGTCACTATTAACAAAAATCAACTCTAGTGGATCAAATATCTAAACCTAAGACTGCAAACTATAAAACTACTGGTAGAAAATACTGGGAAAACTTTGGGAGAAATTGGGGTAGGCAAAGACTTCTTTTTAAAAAAAGATTTATTTTTATTTATTTATTTAATTCCATTTGTTATTGTTATTTATTTATTTATTTTAATTTGACCAGACAGAGAGAGAGAAAGGGAAAGCAAGAAAGCAAGCTTCCAGGTCCAGGACTCAAACTGTTGGTAAGCCATGTGGGAATCCAGCACCTTTAACTACCACACCACCTGCCGGCCTGGCAAAGACTTGTTAAGCAAGACCCCTCGCAAAGCACAGACAATAATCTCCAAAATAGATAGGTGGGATTACATCAGATTCAGAAGCTTCTGCACAGCAAAAGACACAGTAATTAGTTTGAACGACAATCCTCAGAATAGGAGAAATTTTTTTGTTAACTATGCCTCAGGTAAGAGACTGATAACCAGAATACACTTGGAACTCAAGCTGCTTACCCAGAAGGAAATGATTAACCCAACTAAAAGATGGAAAAATGAGCTGAGTAAACAACTCTGTAAGGAAGACGTATGAACAACAAAAAAGTATATGAAAAAAAATACTCAACATTCCTCATCATAAGAGAGATGCAGATCAAAACTACAATGAGATACCACCTAACTTCAGTCAGAATGGTGAAGATTAAAAAAACAAAAAAAAAATTATAAGTGCCGGTGAGGATGTGGTGAAAGGGGAGCTCTCCTACATTGTTGGTGGGAACGTAAATTGGTCCAGCCACTGAGGAGAACAATATGGAGATTCCTCAAAGACCTTCAAATAGAAATAGTATACGATCCAGCAATTCCACTCCTGGGTATCTCCCCAAAGGACAGAAGGATACTCAGTTGGAAAAGCACTTGCACAACTATATTTATTACAGCATTATTCACGATTGCTAAGACATGGAACCAACCCAAATGTCCACAGATGAATGGATTGAAAAAGTGTGGCACATATATTCCATGGAATACTATTCAGCCGTAAAAAACAGCAAGACCCTGGCATTTGATGGAAAGTGGATAAACATGGAAGATTTATTGCTGAGTGAATCAAATCCCTATGAAAGAGAGACATTGTGTCTCCACTTAACATATACCTACTAGCTACACTCTATGGTAGAAACTGAAAGACTAGAGGACATAAAAGCATTGAAAATTGTTATGGACACTGAGGACGAAGTGGAAGGAGGGTAGGAGAGGGGAAGAATGCAGGAATGGAAATTTGGGGAAAAATGGAGAAGGCATTGTGGGACAGAGATATGGTTTGTTGCCTGTTGATGTTGTATATAGTATTCTCAACTCACCTGGCATGTGGCATATATCACGTAGGGTAAAATCTCTTTACAATTGAAATGATGCATAGTGATCGAATATATAAATAATAATAATAATAATAACTCACACCGGGTGCTTGTGTATGTGTGTGCCCAAGATCCCAAGAGGAGAATGAAGAAATAGGGATTGCAGTGTGGTCATCCCCCCCGGGGGATGATTTCCCTCTTTCTGTCTCTTCGTCTTCTTCTGACTCTCCAGTGAGCACACACACCCTATAGCAAAAATCTCTTAAAAAAAAAAAAAAAAGAAAAGAAAAGAAAAGAAAGAGTGGACTAGGAATCAACTTTGCCCATTGCTTATCCATGATCCAATGTTTCTCTTGTGAATTTCCTTAATATTTGGATCCCAAAGATATATTTAACCACACCCACTTGACCTTCTCCATATGCATTCATATTTTTATGTATGTATTAGATCATCAGGAAAGACATATTTTTCTATATTTATCTATCCAAAAATATGTCATGACTTTCCCAATGACCCAATACGATCACAGTGAACATATGATTTTGTACTATACTTTTTTCTTTTTTACATATCATGGGAACTTTATGACCTAGTTAGAATAACTGTCATGATGAGGGAGCAGACAGAAGTCCCAGGCTCCATTATTTCCTTAATAGCTGTTAACATTTGTAAACGCATATCCCTTACTATGCTCCAACCATCACTCTAGGCACTTTACAAATTTAATTTTCACAACAACCCTACAAAATGGGTACTATTGTTTCCCTTATTTTACAGATCAAGAAACTGAGACACTGAGAGGTTAGGTGGCTTGTCTAAAGTCATACGCAACTTGAAACTCAAGGTGCCTGGTATCAGAGTTTGTGCTCATAACTCCTTCACGAGGTCTCATATTCTAGCATGCATCAGAATTCCTTGGCGGGGGGAGCAATCATGGTGGTGCAGGTGGTAGGATGCCCCATTGCAATGCTAGAAGTCACACGGAAGGCTTGAGTTTGCATCCCAGGTCAACCAGAACACACTGGGAACACTCATGGGCATACCTATGATCCCGGCTGGCTGGAGGGCATGGCAAGACTCTGTTTGAGGGTACCTACCTCTCTCTCTTTATTTCTCCTCTCCCCTATGAAATAGACTTTGAAAAAAGGAATTTCTTAGAGGGCCTGTTAAAACACAGATTGTGGGGGCCAGCAGGTAGTGTGGTGGTTAAAGTGCTTAACTCCCACATGGTTAACTGCAGTTTGAGTCCTCGACCTGGCGGCTTGCTTTCTCACTTTTTCTCTCTCTCTCTCTCTGGTCAAATAAAAAAAAAAAAGAATAAAATTACAACAGAGATTGTGAGGCCAGCAGGTGGTGTAGTGGTTAAGGCACTGGACTTCTACATAGCTGATTGTAGTTCAAGTCCTGGACCCTGTGACTTGGAACTCACACTGGCTGCACGTATGTGCACATCCACAGTCCTGAGAGGAAAATGAAAGCGAAGAGATTGTGGTGTAGCCACCCCCTCTGGGGGATGATTTCTCACTTTCTCTTTCTGTCTCTCTGGCAAGCACATGTGCCCTGTAGCAAAAAGCTCTATAAAACAAACAAACAAACAAACAAACAAACAAACAAAACACAGATTGCTGGGGTCCACTCCCAGACACTCAAATGGAGGAGGTCTGGGGTAGGGCCCAGGAATCTGCATGCCTAACAAATTCCCAAGGGACATTGTTGCTGCTGGTGCAAGGATTCCATTTTGAGATCTACTCCCCTAATCTACACTGCCTCCTGACAGTAGTAGCACATAGGCTGGAGATACCTGGAACCCCAAACCAGTCCTCATAGTGGCCAGGATAGGGACGTCATTTGTCATCTGCCTTCCCATCTCCATCTCACCATTTTGCCTGGCAGGATATCTGCTGGGCAGTTCTGCATCACATGGGGGTTGTCCTATTCACAGCAACCTAGGACTCAATTAGCTAAATGCAATCCCATCCATTGAAAGGACTGAAGAATCAGTCTCTGGCTGTCAGGCTGCCCTGGCTGCTGCTGAATTAATGCCTGTGCTGTCACTTGCCTGGAGCCTGCAGTCAACTGATTGCACAAGTTAATAAGATTAACTCAAGATTAACTCAGCTAGACTGCCTTTTCATATTCCCCTAAAGCTGGGGAGGTTCAAGTTTGTCCTTGGTGGAAGAAAGCTCTGCCCACTTGAACAAGAGCAGCTTTCTAGGAGAGTAAGGGCCCCTTGTGTTGCATCAACTGAATGAAATCTGATGCTGTAATTTACTGGACTGAGATGGACTCGTCTGGAAATTGATTGGTGGGCATAGGGAATAAACTAGTTCTGTGTGAACAAGGAGGAGCAGATTTGTCCATATGACCAGGAAACAAACTGTCTGAAAATTTGGGCAGCTGTGTTTTAGGGTGAGACCTGGAGTTGGACAGACCTGGTTTTGTCTGTGTCTTCTCTCTGAATCTAGGCTGAACTAATTGATAAAATGAGCCAATATGAGGCCAGCAGGTGGCATAGTGGTTAAGATGCTGGACTCCCACAGGGTTGACTGGTTCAAGTCCTGGACCTGGCCGCTTGAAATACACTGGTTGGGAGTGTGTGCGTGAGTGCCCAAAATCCCAAGAGGAGAATGGAGAAAGGACTGAGGTGTGGCCAACCCCTTGCAGGGGGTGATTTCTCACTTTCTCTCTCTCCATCTCTCTCTCTCTCTCTGGCAAGTGCATGCACCCTATAGCAAAACTCTCTCCATAAAAGGGGCAAGGAGGTGGTGTTAGTGGTTAAGGTGTTGGACTCCCATGTGGTCAATTGCTGTTGAGTACTGGACCTGACAGCTTGAAACTCATGCTGGGGGTGTGTGCGTGTGTGCCCAAAATCCCGAGAAGAGAATGGAGATGGGATTGCAGTATGGCCATCCCCCTGATGGATGATTTCTCGCTTTGTGTCTCTTTGTGTCTCTGGTTAGCACCCAGGCCCTATAGCAAAAATTCCTCAAAAGTAATTTTTTAAAAGTGAGCCAATGCAGGGGCTAGTGCAATGGTAGCAACACTGTGGGGATGAGCCACATGGGGAAGTTCTAGGGTCACATTCAGAGACCTCCCTTAGTATGCCAGGCATGTGCATCCCTGTGATCTCGGGCTGGCTGAGGGTAGGAACAGACTAAGGTGTGAAGATTCTATTGGAGGTGTTATCTCTCTGTCTCTCTTACTTATGGAAGAAATAAATGATCTTTTTAAAAAAGAGGGTCTATACTATTTCTGCCTGGTCTTTATTGTAGAACAATTAAAGGAACACAGGAGACAAAGCCTGGAATAATGAGATTTTCTCTCCCAAAGTCCTCCGAATATCTATGGACTTGCCATTGTAGAGGCCATCTCTGCCAGGCTGCCCTCTTAGAGTAGACACTGTGATGTGCTACCCAGATTCCACCTCAGGGATAAATGATGGACTCTCTTGAGTGTTGGCGAAGCCAGCAGAAGAAGGGATTTTGCTGTCATTCCTCTTGGGGATTGCCTTGTGTGGTGTCACATCTCCTTCCAGGGCAGCTCCCTCACCCCAGTGTAGGATGACTCTATGCAATTGCCTTGGGAGTGACAAGGTCTTTTTGGGGACTGTGCTGCAGTTTGTTATTCCCTCTGCATGATCCTACTTCCTTACCCATCTTCCATAGCTAGAGATTCCCAGAGGCCTCCTAACAAACTTCCTGCACACAAATCTCCACCTTAAGAGTAGACTTCCTGGGGCATGCAGCCTCACAGCCTCACAGCCTCCCTAGGCAGGGAGGGTGCTTTGCAGTTTGGAAGGAGTGTTGGTGCACATTCTCCCGCTGGCTCAGAGACCTGCACAGAGAGGTGGTTGCTTGCCACCTTTTTGCTCCCTTCGTCTGCGAATGGCTTTGAGGCAATTTCTCTCTTTGAAAAAAAAATGGTGAGCTTTCCCTTTTTTTGTAATGCTTCTCTTTTTCTGTTCCTTTTACAAAAGCAAAACATGTTTATCCTAATTACAAATCAGAACATACAAACAAACCGAAAGAGGAAAATAACACTCCTAATCCTACACACCAGCGACTACCACTGCTGACACCTTGGGTATATCTTTCCAGAAATTTTCCTACACCAAATAAAGATGGGATCATATGATCAGTATTGTTCTGTGCTTTGCTTAAGCTCTCTCTTGCTACCACAACAAATATTCTCTGCCAGCTCTGTGCAGCTGCCCTGTGAGAATGGAGAGGTGAAGGCTCGGAAGCCTGTGGGAAGCTAGAGACCCTAGTCCAGCCCCCTCACATAACAGAGACATGGGAGCTGAGGCTCAGAAAGAAGGGCTTACTCAGATTCCCACACTGAATGAGCATAATGAAGGCTCCTCCCTAGCACCATGAGCCATCTAGATCACCTTCTGACCTGGCCCTGCACCTGTCTTTCTAAATGTCTGAACTGCCCAACAGGGTTCAAACCAGGACAGAAGCAGGAAATGGGATGTAAGAAAATGAGGCCAGCATGTCAGTTTGTGCCTGGGACCAGGACGCTTTGCAGGGTTCAGAGCCCAGCCCTCAATAGGGTGAGACCTGGAGTTGGACAGACCTGGTTTTGTCTGTGTCTTCTCTCTGAATCTAGGCTGAACTAATTGATAAAATGAGCCAATATGAGGCCAGCAGGTGGCATAGTGGTTAAGGGACTGGACTCCCACAGGGTTGACTGGTTCAAGTCCTGGACCTGGCCGCTTGAAATACACTGGTTTGTGTGCGTGAGTGCCCAAAATCCCAAGAGGAGAATGGAGAAAGGACTGAGGTGTGGCCAACCCCTTGCAGGGGGTGATTTCTCACTTTCTCTCTCTCCATCTCTCTCTCTCTCTCTGGCAAGTGCATGCACCCTATAGCAAAACTCTCTCCATAAAAGGGGCAAGGAGGTGGTGTTAGTGGTTAAGGTGTTGGACTCCCATGTGGTCAATTGCTGTTGAGTACTGGACCTGACAGCTTGAAACTCATGCTGGGGGTGTGTGCGTGTGTGCCCAAAATCCCGAGAAGAGAATGGAGATGGGATTGCAGTATGGCCATCCCCCTGATGGATGATTTCTCGCTTTGTGTCTCTTTGTGTCTCTGGTTAGCACCCAGGCCCTATAGCAAAAATTCCTCAAAAGTAATTTTTTAAAAGTGAGCCAATGCAGGGGCTAGTGCAATGGTAGCAACACTGTGGGGATGAGCCACATGGGGAAGTTCTAGGGTCACATTCAGAGACCTCCCTTAGTATGCCAGGCATGTGCATCCCTGTGATCTCGGGCTGGCTGAGGGTAGGAACAGACTAAGGTGTGAAGATTCTATTGGAGGTGTTATCTCTCTGTCTCTCTTACTTATGGAAGAAATAAATGATCTTTTTAAAAAAGAGGGTCTATACTATTTCTGCCTGGTCTTTATTGTAGAACAATTAAAGGAACACAGGAGACAAAGCCTGGAATAATGAGATTTTCTCTCCCAAAGTCCTCCGAATATCTATGGACTTGCCATTGTAGAGGCCATCTCTGCCAGGCTGCCCTCTTAGAGTAGACACTGTGATGTGCTACCCAGATTCCACCTCAGGGATAAATGATGGACTCTCTTGAGTGTTGGCGAAGCCAGCAGAAGAAGGGATTTTGCTGTCATTCCTCTTGGGGATTGCCTTGTGTGGTGTCACATCTCCTTCCAGGGCAGCTCCCTCACCCCAGTGTAGGATGACTCTATGCAATTGCCTTGGGAGTGACAAGGTCTTTTTGGGGACTGTGCTGCAGTTTGTTATTCCCTCTGCATGATCCTACTTCCTTACCCATCTTCCATAGCTAGAGATTCCCAGAGGCCTCCTAACAAACTTCCTGCACACAAATCTCCACCTTAAGAGTAGACTTCCTGGGGCATGCAGCCTCACAGCCTCACAGCCTCCCTAGGCAGGGAGGGTGCTTTGCAGTTTGGAAGGAGTGTTGGTGCACATTCTCCCGCTGGCTCAGAGACCTGCACAGAGAGGTGGTTGCTTGCCACCTTTTTGCTCCCTTCGTCTGCGAATGGCTTTGAGGCAATTTCTCTCTTTGAAAAAAAAATGGTGAGCTTTCCCTTTTTTTGTAATGCTTCTCTTTTTCTGTTCCTTTTACAAAAGCAAAACATGTTTATCCTAATTACAAATCAGAACATACAAACAAACCGAAAGAGGAAAATAACACTCCTAATCCTACACACCAGCGACTACCACTGCTGACACCTTGGGTATATCTTTCCAGAAATTTTCCTACACCAAATAAAGATGGGATCATATGATCAGTATTGTTCTGTGCTTTGCTTAAGCTCTCTCTTGCTACCACAACAAATATTCTCTGCCAGCTCTGTGCAGCTGCCCTGTGAGAATGGAGAGGTGAAGGCTCGGAAGCCTGTGGGAAGCTAGAGACCCTAGTCCAGCCCCCTCACATAACAGAGACATGGAAGCTGAGGCTCAGAAAGAAGGGCTTACTCAGATTCCCACACTGAATGAGCATAACGAAGGCTCCTCCCTAGCACCATGAGCCATCTAGATCACCTTCTGACCTGGCCCTGCACCTGTCTTTCTAAATGTCTGAACTGCCCAACAGGGTTCAAACCAGGACAGAAGCAGGAAATGGGATGTAAGAAAATGAGGCCAGCATGTCAGTTTGTGCCTGGGACCAGGATGCTTTGCAGGGTTCAGAGCCCAGCCCTCAATCAGGAACCTGAGATTCTACATTTGGTCCTTAGCAGAGTCAGTAAGCTGCACAGAGAGTGCCCCCCCCCACTGCGGTTGGCATCCCTCCTCCTGTTTGGCACTTGCAGCTCTGCCTCCCATCTGTTCCCACACAGCAACCAGAGGAATCATTCTCAAAGTCACCTGGATATGAGGCAGTGGATTCTTGGATATGACATCAAAAGCACGAGCAACTAAACAAAAGAAATATAAGGAACCAGCAGTTAGCGTAATGGCTATGTCGCTGGACTCCCACATAGTCGACCGCAGTTCGCGTCCCGGACCCAGTGGCTTAAAACTCACTCCGGGCGTGTGTGCATGCGTGCGTGCCCAAGATCCCGAGAGGAGAATGGAGGAGAAGGGATTGCAGCGTGACCATCCCCCCTGGGGGGTGATTTCTCGCTTTCTGTCTCTATGTTTCTCTCTGTCTGGCGAGCGCACGTGAAAACCTCTCAAAAAAAAAAAAAAGAAAAGAAAAGAAAAAAGAAACAAAAGAAATATAGATAGATAAACTGGACTTCATAGAAGTAAAAAATAGTTTGGGCTTCAAAAGTCACCATCAAGAAAGTGAAAAGGCAACCCACGCAAATGGAGAAAATATTTGTCAATCATATACCTGATAAGAAAACTGTATCTAGAACATAATAAAGAACTCTTACAACTCAATAATAAAAAGACAACCCAAAGCAAAAATAGGCAAGGCAATAGGCAAGGCAACTGGATAGGTATTTCTGTACAGAACATATCCAAATGGCTGATAAACACAAAAAGTTGCTTGACATCATAGGTCATCAGAGAAATGCAAACCAAAAGCACATTGAGATCCCACTTCATACCCACTAGAATCTGAAATGAGATAATAAGAAGTGTTAGTGAGGATGTGGAGAAGTTAGAAAGCTTATACACACCTGGGAAGAATGTAAAATGATGTAGCCACTACTGAAAACAGGCTGGCAGCTCCTCAAATCTCAAATGATTACACATAGTTTACAAATAAAACTACCGTGTGACCCAGCGATTTTACTCCTAGGTATCTACCAAAGTGATATGAAAACATATGTCCATACAAAAACTGGCACACGGATGTGTATAGCAGCATTATGCATCATAGCCAAAAGGTGGAAACAACCCAAATGTCATCGAAACATGGATAAATTTCTTTCAAATGTGGCATAGCCATACAATGGAACATTATTCAGCAATGAAAAGGAATCTAGTTCTGATACATGCTACAATATGGATGAACCTTGAACACATTGTCCTCAATGAAAGAAGTCAGTTGCAAAAGGCCTCACACTGTATAGTCAAAATATGTCCAGAACGGGCAAACTCATAGAGAAAGAAAGTAGATTAGTGGTTACTTTTGTCAGGGGGAGAGGTAGGCAGAAGGGGGAGTGACTGCTAATGGGTAAGGATTTCTTTTTGGGGAGAAGTTGGATCGTGGTGATGGGTGTATATGTCTGGGAATACTAAGAACCACTGAACTATATGCTTTACATGGGTGCATAGTATGGGTTGCACGGTATATACCATCCAATATAAAACTGTTAGTGAAGGAAAAAGTACATTACATCTTGCTGTTCCCCAGCATATCTTCCATTGTTTCTCATCACACTAGACTAAAATACAAAGTCTTTACCATGATCTGTAAGGCCCAAATAATCTGGTCTTGGCCCTCCGTCTGGTCTCATTACCCACCACTCTCCTTATTTGCTCTTTTCCCATCTCAGGAGCTTCTTTCTGCTCCTCAAACTGCCCCCATGCCAGGCCTGTTTACACTTTGTACTGGCTGTTCCCTCTGCCTGGAACACTCTTCCACCAGATCATCAGGTAGCTTTCGTCTTTCCTTCATTTGCATCTCTGCTGAAATATCACCTCACTGAACAGACCTTCTGTGGTCCTACTATGGTGTCCTGATCCTAGGAACCCTAGCCATATCCCTCTGAGTGCTTTTCTTCACAGTGGCTACGACCATTAGAAACTTTTCTCATTACTTTCATTGTTTACTGCCTGTTTGCCCGACAGTGGGCTGTAAACTCCCTGAGGTCAGGGACCTTGTCTGTCTTGGTCACCAGTATATCCATTTGTGTCTGGCACATAGCAGGGGCTCAACAAATACATGTTTTGAATGAATAAATGAAAATGCATATTATGAAAATACTATGTATAGATATCCAAAATATTTTGCACCAAAATGAACTTGTACTTTCATTCCATTTGTCCATGGCCTTTTTGAAATGCCCTTGTATGTTACATACTAGGCATGCCCGGTACATGAATTATCTCTAATTCCTACAATAAATTGTCATTTCTAAAATGAGACCGAGAGAGGCTTTGTGAATTGCCCAGGCCACACAGTTGTTTTTTTAAAAAAATAGACCTATAGAAGCTGGATTGTGGTGATGGGTGTATATGTCTGGGAATACTAAGAACCACTGAACTATATGCTTTACATGGGTGCATAGTATGGGTTGCACGGTATATACCATCCAATATAAAACTGTTAGTGAAGGAAAAAGTACATTACATCTTGCTGTTCCCCAGCATATCTTCCATTGTTTCTCATCACACTAGACTAAAATACAAAGTCTTTACCATGATCTGTAAGGCCCAAATAATCTGGTCTTGGCCCTCCGTCTGGTCTCATTACCCACCACTCTCCTTATTTGCTCTTTTCCCATCTCAGGAGCTTCTTTCTGCTCCTCAAACTGCCCCCATGCCAGGCCTGTTTACACTTTGTACTGGCTGTTCCCTCTGCCTGGAACACTCTTCCACCAGATCATCAGGTAGCTTTCGTCTTTCCTTCATTTGCATCTCTGCTGAAATATCACCTCACTGAACAGACCTTCTGTGGTCCTACTATGGTGTCCTGATCCTAGGAACCCTAGCCATATCCCTCTGAGTGCTTTTCTTCACAGTGGCTACGACCATTAGAAACTTTTCTCATTACTTTCATTGTTTACTGCCTGTTTGCCCGACAGTGGGCTGTAAACTCCCTGAGGTCAGGGACCTTGTCTGTCTTGGTCACCAGTATATCCATTTGTGTCTGGCACATAGCAGGGGCTCAACAAATACATGTTTTGAATGAATAAATGAAAATGCATATTATGAAAATACTATGTATAGATATCCAAAATATTTTGCACCAAAATGAACTTGTACTTTCATTCCATTTGTCCATGGCCTTTTTGAAATGCCCTTGTATGTTACATACTAGGCATGCCCGGTACATGAATTATCTCTAATTCCTACAATAAATTGTCATTTCTAAAATGAGACCGAGAGAGGCTTTGTGAATTGCCCAGGCCACACAGTTGTTTTTTTAAAAAAATAGACCTATACCTAAATCCAGGCCTGCCTTTCTTTCTTTCTTTCTTTCTTTCTTTCTTTCTTTCTTTCTTTCTTTCTTTCTCTCTCTCTCTCTCTCTCTCTCTCTCTCTCTCTCTCTTTCTTTCTTTCTTTCTCTCTCTCTCTCTCTCCCTCTCTCTCTCTCTTTCTCTTTCTTTCTTTCTTTCTTTTTCTTTCTTTCTCTCTCTCTCTCTCTTTCTTTCTTTCTTTCTTTCTTTCTTTCTTTCTTTCTTTCTTTCTTTCTTTCTCTCTCTCTCTCTCTGTCTCTCTCTCTCTCTCTCTTTCTTTCTTTCTTTCTTTCTTTTTTAGTCTAGGTCTTTCTAACTGTTAATTTCCCAATCCACCCAGCAAAACCAGACATGAGTTCTTGTCCCCAGGTGATTCCAATGGGTAGTGGGTTTGAAAACACTGAGATAAATATAAATTGTGCTTGGTCAGGGCTGCTGAGGCAGTTGACAAAATTACAAGGTAGTTTTCTGAGTGTTTCTTCTGACCCAGTAAGCAGCAAGGGGTGGGAACTTCTGCAACTCTTAATCCCAGCTCTTTGACTTCCTAGCTGTGTGACTGTGGACATGTCACCTCCCCTGTGAGAGCCCCTGTTTTATCTTCTATGAAATGGGAGGAAACAGTATTTATCTCAATGAGGACTTAATGAGAGCAGAGATACTCCACTGATGGCAAACTTCGCTACCCAGCTGAAAACTACTTGAGACCCCTGGATCTTTGTGCTCAGGGGTGAACACTGACTGGAGCCTGCGGGAGTGACAGTGTGCCCTTCTGCCAGGTTTCTGGGTTGGTCTTCCTTCAGGTGAGGAGCTCTTTCTTAGGCCCCTATTCAGTAGACCTCAATCCACATGACAGCCACATAGCACTGGCCAAACTGGCAAACACCAGGATGGTGCTCCTTTCATGACAGGAGCCTATTTGAGGCTAGAAAGAGAAAGGGGCAAAAGACACAGCCTGGTGGCACAGGTGGTAGTGTATTGAACCTCAGTGCTGGAAGCCACATGGCCATGGTGAGTTTGAATCCCAAGTCCTGAAAACACGCTAGGCACACCCATGTCCAAGATCCTGAGGAGCTGGAAGGCTGGGGAAAGGGGATCAGGAAAAGGGAAAGGGTAGGAAGCAGAAAACTCCTCTCTCTCTCACACACACACAAATAAAATAAAGAAAAACTTTTTTAAAAAAAGTTTCCTATAGGGCACTTGTGCTCTCCAAACAGTGTGGGAGAAAGAGAAAAGAGAGAGGGAGAGAGAAAGAGTGAGAGAAAGAGAGAGAAAGAAAGAATTTCCAGGGGGATGGTCACACCACAATCCCTTTGCCACTGTCTTCTCTGGATTCTGGGCATGTGTGCACACATACCCAATGTGATTTTCAAGCCGCCAAGTCTGGAACACGAACCATAAAATTGTTCATAGGGCCTTAACCCCCTACCCCCCCTGGGGTAAAAAAAAAAAAAAAAAAAAACTTTTAAAAAGTGAAGAGAGCAGGGGCCAGCAAATGGCATGGTGGTAAAGGCACTGGACTCCCACATGGGCAACCATGGTTCGAGTCCCAAACCTGGCAACTTGGAAATCACACCAGGTGCATGTGCAGGAGTTTCCAAAAGTCTCAAGAGGAGAATGGAGGAGAAGGGATTGTGGCATGGCCAACCCCCCCGAGGGCTAATTTCTCATTTTCCTTCTCTCTCTCTCCAGCAAGTGCTCGCACCCTATGACAAAAATCTAGAATAAAATAATAAAAGAAATCATGCCATGCGTGTATGTATATATGCTCCAAATCCCAGGAAGAGAATGGAGAAGAGATTGCAGTGTGGTCATCCTCCTGGAGGGTGATTTCTCACTTTCCTTCCTACTGTTTCTCTCTGTCTCTCTCTGGTGTGAGTGCACATGCCCTATGGCAAAAATTCCATATATAGCTTTTTTCATAATATGTATTCTTAACGAACTTTTGAACACCCACACATACAGTAGGAACTCAATAATTTTTTATTTATTATTTTATTTTATTTATTTATCTTTGGAGAGTTTTTGCTATAGGGCGTGTGTGCTCGCCAGAAAGACAGAGAGAGACAGAGAGACAGAAAGTGAGAAATCACTCCCCAGTGGGGATGGCCATGCTGCAATCCCTTCTCCTCCATTCTCCTCTCAGGATCTTGGGCACGCACGCACACGTGCCCGGTGTGAGTTTAAGCCACCGGATCCGGGACTTGAACTCCGGCCGACTACATGAGAGTTCAGCAACATAGCCATTACGCTAACTGCTGGTCCCAGGAACTCAATAATTTTTTTAAAAAATAAGCATCTAGAAAGCTTTTTTATCTTATTCATGATAAAGCAAGTTTGCACATGAAAGAGAGAAAGAGAAAGAGAGAAAAAGAGAAAGAGCGGGGCCAGCCAGGTGGATAGTGGTGAAGGCAGCTGGATCTCACATGGCTAACTGTGTGGTTTGAGTCCCAGATCTGATGGCTTGAAAGCAAGCCGGGCGTGTGTACGTGCATGCTCAAAATCCTGAGAGGAGAAGAGACTGTGTCATGGCCATCCCTCCCAGGGGATGCTTTCTTACTTTCCTTCTCTCTCTGTGTCTCTCTCTGGCAACCCTATAGCAAACTAAACAATGAAAAGAAAAAAAAATACTGGAAAGGAAAACAAATACTAACTGGAAACTTCAAAAGAAGCAACAGACTTTGCTCTATGCATAGTAAGAAAAGCCTAGAACTTGGGATGCAGTGTTCTTGCTAGTACACTCTAATACACCTCAGAGCAGCCTCCTGACCTCTGCAACTGTCAAAGTTTGTGGTGCATTTCCTAGAGTTATAGGGTAGGAAGCAGAAAACTCAACTCAGGCTGGTCCTTCAGACTCCTTACCTTTCCTCCAAAGCAACTTCCTCACTCTCGGTGGTTCGGATGCTCCCACCCCTTTCCTCTGTTGTCTTGAGTCCCTCAACATCTCTGTATCCTGCTCAAAGGCCAGTGTTTCCTGAGTCTGAGGAGCCCTTTGGGATATCTGAGGAAAAGAGGGAATCCAGAAAGAAGTGGCAGACCTGCCACACAGTAGACACTACCTGTCAACTTGCCAGTGCCAGTTTGTGGCATCCACCACACTGAAAAGTTTCACCCCTTCAGAAGAGTCCTTGGGGGACCAGCAGTTAACGTAATGGCTATGTCGCTGGACTCCCACGTAGTCGACCACGGTTCGTGTCCTGGACCCGGTGGCTTAAAACTCACACCGGGTGCGTGTGTGTGCGTGCCCAAGATCCCGAGAGGAGAATGGAGGAGAAGGGATTGCAGCGTGACCATCCCCCCTGGGGGGTGATTTCTCACTTTCTGTGTCTCTGTCTCTCTCTGTCTGGCAAGTGCACGCACCCTATAGCAAAAACCTCTCAAAAAAAAAAAAAGAGTCTTTGGATTCATTGAAGGCAAAAGGTAAATGTAATGTGTCTGGGCTCTCCTCAGGGCCTGGCATAGAGTAGGTGCTCAATAAAGGATCTTTAAATGAGTGAATGAGGGACCAGCAGGCGGCATGGTGGTTAAAGCACTGGGCACTTCCATGTGGCTAACCACCGTTTGAGTCTCAGACCTGGTGGCTTACTTTCTCCCCCCACCCCCATGTCTCTCTCTGGTCAAATTAAAATAAGTGAATGAATAAATTAATTTTAAAATTAAATAAATAATTATTTTTTTTAAAAAAAGAATGCATGTGCTCACAAAATAATAGTCTGGTTTTAGTGTTTTAGTCTAATGTCATCTGAGGGGCTGGATGGCAGTGCAAGTGTAAAATGCAGCACTGTGAGGCTACTGATTCTGACCAGAGACCTCCCTGAGTGTGCCACGTACATGTGTGTGTTCATGATCTGGGGCTTGCTAAGGTTAGGTGTGGATCACAGTGTCAAGACTCTGTTGATGATCTGTCTCTCGCTCATGGCAGAAATAAGCTTAAAAAAAATGGCCCCTTGGGAGCCAGCAGGTGGCGTGGTGGTTAAGGGTGCTGGAATCCCACA
>NW_006205165.1:408244-413930 GCF_000334495.1 Tupaia belangeri chinensis | reverse complement strand
TTCCCTCTCCCTCTCTCACTCTCATTCTGTCCCTCTCTGGTCAAATTAAAATAAATAAAGTTCAATAGAAATAATTCTTAAAAAAAAATAAAAAATGGTCTCTTGACGTTGCAGAGGCCACAGTGGAGCCTGAGATTCCAATTCCAGTTTTGTACTTACTGTATGACCTAAGACAAATCGCCACAGGGAGCTAAGACTCAATCTTCATATTTTCAAAACTGAGATAATAACAGTGCCTCACAGGGCTGTTGCCAGGATTAAGGGTGAGTATGTCAAGTACTTGGCTCTGGGCCGCCTGGCTCACTCAAGTAAAGACCCAATAAATAGTAGCTATTGTTATTTTGATTTATCCCTGTAGCCTTTCCTTCAGTCCTTCAGCAGCTGAGTCAGGGAGCCCACTTGCACACACAGGTGCTGGGCCTCTGGTCTGGACATCCTCCTCGGTTAGCCTCTTTTCCCATGCAATCCTTTCTGGCTTCAGCCTGCATCACCACAGGCAGATGCCCGAGAGTGGCACCCAGCCACCCAGCATGAGCCCACCCAGGTGGGCAGCCAGGTCCTCCACTGCCATTTATAACCCTGCTCTGGGCAGGGCCAGGGGCCAGGTCAATGTGCTCACAAATTGTTTTCCACTATTCGGAAAACTCTTAGTTCCAAAACATTGCCCATGACCTCCACGGCCAAGTTACTTTCCTAATTCCAGTTGCTATAACAACTTGACTTAATGAAGAAGCATTTTTTTTCCCTTAAAATAATTCAACCCGTTTCCATATCAACGGGGGATTATTTCAGTTCCATACATAGCAAGGCTTTGAATGCAGTCACTGCACCTTCTGCACCTTGGGAGGGATGTGGCATTCCAGGGAGCCATTTGAGAAGTGAGACAGAAACTGTGGTGAAGGCCATGCCCTCAATGAAGGGAGCAACAAACAGGATGTGGGCACCTCAGAAGTTCCTCCCTGGGGTTTTCGGGGGTAGGAAGACAGAAGGAACAGAGAAGGCACCAGGCTGTTCAGCATCTCCTCCAAAGTGTAGGGCCTGTATAAACAAATTCCCCATTGCTGGGCCTCCGTCACTGGACTACAGGTCAGGAGGGGAGTCCTGGGGCTAGGCCTCTTTGGCTAGTTTGCAAAAGGGGTGATAGGAAATTGCAGAGCTGTGCAATGTGGACAGTGAGTCTATCTGTGCCTAAGCTGCTATGTGAGGGGACTTCATCAAGATCATGGAAAAATGGAATTAAAGTATGAGTTTATTTCGATGTTGAACAATTTGAAATGCACAGTTTGTCACAATACGCATTTGGCATGAACTTTTCGAAGACCCCTGGTATGTGACTAGATTCCTTCACAAATGTACTCATCCAACGAACGTGACTGAGTACGCCACATTCCTGAGATTAGGTTTCCAGCACTTAGGGAAATAAGAACAAGGTCCAGCCCCTGCCCGTAGGGAGTGCCCAGCCTGGTGATGAGGAGGTCATTCTTAGAGGTGATCTCTAGGCCAGTGTGTATCAAATCTTTTGTGCATAGGAATCACGGAGTCCCGCCAGGATCTTGGCAAACTGCAGTTTCTGGTTCCATAGGTGGAAAGAGAATGGGTGCTGAGATGCTGCCTTCCTATCACGCTCCCAAGTGCCGCTGTCGCTGGTCCTCAGACTCTGGGTAACAAGGATCTAGGCAAATTAGAAGTTGGCGGAGAAAACACAATGGGACCAGAGGGAAGCGTTTCGCTGCTCTACTCCTGATAGCCTCCAGATGATGCTTAGTTCTCTGAGTTCTGGCTACATCTCCCACTAAAATGGGGTGACTTTCTCATTAAGCAGGGAATGCTGCTTTCTGAGGATTTCTCTAAATCTCCAGGTTTTTTTTTTTCACTCTTATGAGAGAGGGAGAGGGAGACAGAGAAAGGGAGAAGGAGAAAGAGAGAGATAGGTATTTTTCAGAGAGGGTCTTGCATATTGCGAGCTTCTTGCCCCAGCTTCCCAGTTAGCTGGGATTACAGGCATGCGCAACCGTACCTGGTGTGTTCAGGTAGGCCTAGGAACTGAACCTGGGCCTCCCATAAAACCTCCAGTTTCTCTCCCAAAGAGCGGTGGTGCTACATGTCCACCATCATGGCCAGGCCAACTGGGGAGGGAGGCATGTGGGGTTGTCTTGTTTGTTTCATTTTGTTTGTCAGATGGCATGTGTGCTCACCAGAGAGAGAGAGAGAGAGGAAGCAAGAAAGTGTCCTCCATGGGACATGGTCCCACACAATCCCTTCTCTATCTCTTCCTCCTTTTGGGATTTGGGGAATGCATGCTCATGCTTTTGGAGTGTTTTTCAAGCTACTGGGCCCAGGGCTTGAACCTCATAGTTGGCCATGTGGGATCCATCCACCTTAACCATCACACTACTGGCTGGCCTCTCTGTAGTTTTTTTAATAAACGAGAATGAGAAGGTAGACTGACTAGGGTTGTTAACAATCCAGCTGAAAGGCTTCCAGAAATGTTTCGATTCATTTCTGGGAAGTCTAAGTCAATCATCAGAAATAGTAGGTGGAAGAACAGAACACTAGACCTTCTCAATTACAGTCCTACTTAAACGCACACTTTAAAGTGATGTATTGTAGGGGAGCCAGCGTAAATCAGGAGTCAAATCCTAGCTCTGTCTCTTCCTAAGCCCCATGACCTTGGGCAGTCATGTCACCTCCCTGTGCCTTGTCTACAAAATGGGGACAATATTCACACCTAACTCATTGGGATGTTTTGAAAATTACAACGAATTAATATTTATAAAGAGACTGACACAGAGCAGGTGCCAAAATAATTGGTTTGTTTCACTTATTCCATAAATACTTACTAAGCCCTTTCTGTGTAATGGGCTTAATATAAACATTGGGGAATACAGAGGTGACCAGGACAGATACAGTCCCTGCTCTCAGGGAGTTCACCTGGGAAGTGGAGGAGATCAGCAAATGCCAGTGCCCTAGGGTGGGGAAGAATGACTGAAGGCAGCTGATGTATCTGCGGGGTGTACGTGAAGGGGAGCATGGTAAGAAACGATGTTACAGAGGTGGGCAGGAGCCACATTACTTCAGGGTCTTGCAGGCTGCAGTCAGGAATTTGGATTGGATTTGCAGCACAACTGAAAGCTTTTGGAGGGTCTCTGATTTGTGGCAGGAGTGGGGATGTGGTGTGATCCGACTGCTCTCCTTCACTGCCCTCGGGGCCAACCACTTGGGTCCAGAATTGCCCTCCTCCCTATCTGGCTTGCATTTTCTCAAGTTGCTAGAACTTGAAAGCCCACCCAAAGCCTCAGGATTTCAAGTGTAGGTGTTCATTGGAGCAGTATGTGGGTCACACATGCTATTTTTTTTTTAAGAGATGTTTTTGTTACAGGGCATGTGCACTCACCAGAGACCGAGAGAGAGAGACAGAGAGAGAAAGAAAGTGAGAAAGCACCCCCAGGGAGGATGGCCATGCCACAATCCCTTCCCCTCCATTCTCCTCTTGGAATTTTGGGCATGTATGCAGACACACCTGCCGTGGCGTTTCAAGCCACCGGGTCCAGGACTTGAATCATGGTTGGCCATGTGGGAGTCCAGTGCCTTAACTACTAAACCACCTGCTGGCCCTAGTCACACATGCTATTAGCTTGACACATTTAGTTCAGCCTGGACTATACAGGGTCTGTGTGCTGAGTGATCACACTCTGGCCTACATGGGCAACAGAATACATAGGCTCTTATCCTTGCTGTCGCTTATTAGCTGTTTGACCCTGGAAAAAAAATAAGTCTCTGTGTGCCCTTTTCCTCACCTGAAAAAATATGTAAGAATAATATTTATTGGGTCAGCCAGTGGCATGGTGGTTAAGGCAGCTCGATCCCACATGGCCGACTGGTGGTTTGAGTCCTGGACCCTGCAGCTTGAGAAACACAACGGGCATTTGTGTGTGTGTGCATGCCCCAAATCTTGAGAGAATGGAGGAGAAGGAATTGCAGCATGGCCATCTCCCTGGGCGGGCCTTTCTCACTTTCTCTCTCTCTTTCTGTCTCTGACTCTCTCCAGCGAGTGCACGTGTCCTATAACAAACTACAAAAAAGAAAAAAAAAAAGAAAAAAGGAATGGTATCTACTTCCCAGGGCACTTGTGATGATTCAGTAGTGAATGCCAGGGAGACACTTTAGCCCTCTGCTTGGCTGTCTGAAGCTTTGTGGACAAGCGAACATTGGTTTTGAGATTGGGGTGAATTTAGAGGGGGATGGCCACATTGCAATCCCTTCTCCTCCAGTCTCCTCTCAGGATTTTGGGCACATATGCCTGGTGTGTTTTTCAAGTCACCGGGTCTGGAACTTGAATCAGAGAGTCAGCCATGTGGAATGCACCTTAAACCACCATGGCACCTGCTGGCCCCCAAATCCCTTTCAAATCCAATCCTTCCTCCACTCATTGGCATCTCTCCAAATCAAAGCCCCATTGCTTCTCACCTAAACAATGACAAGAACCTTCTACCTACTGTTCTTCCCTAGAATCTTATTTTCTTACAATCCACAGAGCCACCAGTCACCTTCTAGACACGTAATTCAGATCAGCTCACCCTTCTACCTCAAAAATGCTAGGAGAAAATGCCACTTCCTCTGGTAGATGAGGCCTCCACGGTGTAGCCCCCACCTCCTCTCTACTTCACACATGCCACTTCCTTTAGAAGTGCATCTCCTGCCCCTACCTATTCCTTTGCACTGGGATACCTCGCTCCTGTTTTTCACCTTGCAGGCATCTAACCATCCTCCTAGAATCTCTGTAAAGGTTCTTTAACTTTGCTTGACAACATCTGTGGTTCCTTCTCCCAAGGCCCCAGGACTCTGCTTTCAGTCTGTTGGTACACATGGGTCCACAACCCACACTGGACGTGAGCCTTATGAGGGCAGCAGACATGGACTGGAAGGATAGCGATAACATTGTCCATCCCTGTAGTCCCAGCATCCAGCTCAGCTGAGTCTAGGTTCATGAGCAGAAACCCTCATCAGGCCCACACAGATCATGCTACTGGAGGAGCAGGCCCTGAGGTGAACCGGACAACCTCATGTACACTCACGAGGGGGCAGTACTCCTCAGTTTTTTTTTTTTAAGAGGTTTTCGCTATAGGGCGCTTGCGCTTGCCAGCCAGACAGAGAGAGACATAGAGACAGAAAGCGAGAAATCACCCCCCCAGGGGGGATGGTCATGCTGCAATCCCTTCTCCTCCATTCTCCTCCCGGGATCTTGGGCACGCACGCACACGCGCCCGGCATGAGTTTTAAGCCACCGGGTCCGGGACGCGAACTGCGGTCGACTACATGGGAGTCCAGTGACATAGCCATTACGCTAACTGCTGGTTCCCAGTACTCCTCAGTTTTAACCAATGGTCAAATCTTGCAATTAAAAAGAAAAAGTACATTGGCAACTAACTTAAATTTTTATTATTTTTATTTTAGTTTATTATAGGGCACATGTGCTCACTAGAGGTAGAGAGAGAGAGAAAGCACTCCCCAGGGGGGATTACCATGCCACAATCTCTTCTCCTCCATTCTTCTCTTGGGATTTTGGACAGGCATGTACATGTAGCCAGTGTATTTTACTTCTTTTTTCCCTCAATTTTTCACTAACTTTTTTCTGAGGCATTATTTTTTGCTATAGGGTGTGTGCACTCGCCAGAGAGACAGAGAG
>NW_006205165.1:399277-408198 GCF_000334495.1 Tupaia belangeri chinensis | reverse complement strand
ACACTGTAATCCCTTCTCCTCCATTCTCCTCTCAGGATTTTGGGCATGCACACACATATATCTGGCATGAGTTTTAAGCCATCAGATCCTGGACTTGAACCACAGTTGACTACATGTGAGTCCAGTGACATAACCATTACACCATCTGCTGGTCCCTTCACTATCTTTTATTAAATTTACATTTAATTACTGTACATCTTTCCAATGTACAACGTGGTTTTTCTCAGCATGAATACAGTGCATATTAGTCAAGTTAAAGATGTTTCTGGGCCCAGCAGGTGGTGTAGTGGTTAAGGCACTGGACTCTCACATGGCTGACTGCAGTTTGAGTCCCAAACCTGACAGCTTGCCTTCTCACTTTCTCCTTCTCTCTGTCTCTCACTGGTGGGTACAAATTTAAATAATAATAATAATAATTAATTAAATAGGGGTCAGCAGGTGGTGTGGTGGTTAGGGGTATTGGACTCCCACATGGCCAACTGAAGTTTTAGCCCTGGACCTAGAGGCTTGAAACTCATACTGGGTGCATGTGTGTGTGTGTGTGTGTGTGTACGTGTGTGTGCACGTGTGTGTGCCTAAAAGTTCAGAAGGAGAATAGAGAAGGGATTGTAGCATAGCCATTCCCTCTGGGGAGGGGGGATAGTAGTTTCTCACTTTCTTACTTTCTCTTTCTCTGTCTCTCCAGTGATCATACGTGCCATATAGCAAAAAGTCTCTCAAAAAAAAAAATAAACAAAAAAAAACAAAAACAAAAAACCCTAAAACAGAACCTTAGGGATTAATTTGAACAAAGAGGTGTAATATGTGTACACTGAAAACAATAGAGTATTGCTAAGAGAAATTAAGGAGTGAAACCAATGGAAAGAAATGGCCATGGATTCAAAGATATCTACTCTTTTTAGTTAACATATAGATTAAGTGCTAATCCAATCAGAAATTTAGCATGCTTTGTAATTAAGAACTGGCAGCCCCATAAAATACATTTTAAAAAAAGACATTACCATATATGTTATGATCCACAGATAACTTTTCATTTTTGTGTCTATTAAATGTGTTGCTTTTCCCTGATCCCCTCCCTCCCATTCCCTATTATCCACCTCCTATTATCCACCCATACTGTCTCTATTATCTACTGCTGCCCTCCCTGCTTTTATAGCTTCCAACCTTTCAATTTCTGTTAAATTGTGCAGACATTCATTACATATTGAGTGGGGACATACAATGCCTGTCTTTCATAGCCTGGCCTGCTTCACTTAGCATTAAATCTTCAATGTCCAATGTGCTTTTCGAGCCGCAAGGTCCAAGATTTGGACTGCACAGTTGGCCATGTGGGACCCAGCTGCCTTCACCATCATGCCACCTGGTTGGCTCCACTAAGTTAAATTATTTTTAAAAGCTGTGTAGATCAAACTGGGCTTTAAGCCACACTTAGTCTTTCGACCTATCTTTCTTTTTTTAAAAAAATTATTATTTTATTTAAGTTAAAGAGACATAATTATTTTATTTATTTATTTGTTTGCTATAGGGCATGTGTGCTCATGAAGAGATAGAGGAATGAGAAAGCAAGCTACCAGGTTTGGGACTTGAACCGTGGTCAGTCATGTGTGAGTCTAGCACCCTTAACCACCACACTACCTGCTGACCCTTGGCCTATCATCGTGCAAAGTCAGAACCCTTTTTCTTCCTAGAGCTACTATAAATTTCAAAGGTGGAAGTGTGTGTGTGGGGTTATTCCTAGTCAGTTCAATTGCTATTTGGTTTACTTTTTTTGGTGTAATTAAAAGTTAAGTTTTTACATTTTTCCCTTTCAAAATGAAGTCCAATCTCCTTGTGCTTGATGGCCCTAGCAGTATTATGTTTCCTGGGTGGCCCACAGGTCTTGCGAGCAGGGCTCTAACCTCAATTGTGGTGACATCCCCTCTTTGAAATGTGGGTCACCCCAGAAGGAAGGAGCATAGGCCACAGAGCCTATTTCTGTGGTGGTTGAGTTGCTTAGTTTGGTAACCTATAAACTGTGCAGAGGGTGGCAACAGCTCAGTTCCCTCCAACTTCTCCCCACCACATCCCACCTAGTTTAGCCCCAAAAGGGAGAGGTTGGAGGAGAGAGTGAAGACTGACTTGCAGGTATTGAAATTCACATTCCTATTTAGGCCTGGCTCCCTGTCCCCAGGACTGCTTTAACAAGCAGTAGGCTACAGGGTGGGACTTGCTCAGAGGCCTGTAGGGTGTGGCCAGTTGTATTTCCTGCAGGGCTGAGGCAGCAGACCTTGAGCTGCCAGACCTTGCATTCAGGACCAAGGCACTCATTCTCCCAGCTGCCAGGGGTATTGGCTGGTGCCTCACAGCTGAGTTCATCTCAAAGGTGACACCCCTTTCTTGGGGGCTCAACCCATGCCCAAAATCTAGTCAATAGATTGGGAGAGAGGAGAAAATCCCCAGGGTGGGAATAGGGGGAGAAATTCCCAACTGCCTGGCCTCAACTGGGATCATCTAAAGGGCCATCTCTGCTCCAGAGCTCCTATGAGATCAGTGAAATCTCTGGCACAGCTACACTGCAGTTCAGCTCCTGCTTCTGACCCGTCCTGCTTCCTGTACTCCCTCACAGGCCCTGTTATGGAAGGCAGTCCCCAATAAACCTACATGCAAATCTGTCTCCTGGAAAAGGCCAACCCAAAGCAGTCTCCTGCCTTGATTTCTCTTTTCTCACTGCCCTGTTCCCTTGGTGATCACAGTTATTACACATGCTTGATCATCTGAAAGGATGACCCTAAATCTTTCCTGTTCTCAAGGCCACTCTCTCAGTCTACTCACTTGCATTTCCCAGAACCCAGTGGACATCTTCACCTTGGATGTTCATTTTCTTAAATCTCAAATTTAATATATTTAAAATAGAACCCTCTCACACTATCCTAAGCCACCCTTCCTCCTAACTTCTCTATTTGTTTTTTCTTTTAATTGCCAGAAGGTGCACACACTCACCAAGGAGAGACAGAAAGATGGAGAGAGGAAGCACCCCGAATGGGGCATGGTCACGCCACAATCCCTTCTTCATTTCTCCATGGGATTTTGGGCATGAACACACACATGCCCAGTGTGTTTTTCAAGCAGCAAGCCACTAGCCACCAGGGCTGAGATCTGAACCATGGTGAGCCAGGTGGGACCTTACTCCTTTAACCACTAGTCCACAGGGCCAGCCCCTCTATTTCTTTTTTTATTTCTTTCTGTCATGAGCATAAAAGAGAAAGAGAGAGGCAGAAAGACAAGCACCCTCAACAGGCCTCATGCCGTGATCTGCCCCCACCCCAGCCCTCCCAGCCAGCCAGGATCACAGTGCTTGTGTGTTTACAGGTTAACCAGGGAACCAAACCTGTGATTCTCCGTATGGACCCACGTTGTTTGAGCAGCACACCACTGCTATGCCACCAAACCAGCTCCACTCCTCTAATTCTAATAATGCTACCATCATCTCTGGCATCCCAGGCTGGAGACCCCAGTATCTTCTTGGGTAGCCTCCTGCTCAGAAATCTTTAACATCCTTCAGTGACTAAAGAACATGAGTTCATGCTCCTTCTCCTTGCATTCAAGGCCATCCATGGAGATCCCAATCAGCTTTGGATTCTCTAATTCAGGGTTTCTTAACATTTTTGTAGCCTGAAACTCCTTTGGAGCCTGATGAAACCTGTAGATCCCTTCTTTATTTAATTTTTTTTTTTTTTAATTTTGCTATAGGGTGAATGCACTAGCCAGAGAGAGGTGGGAGGAAGAAAGAAAGCACCCCCAGAGGGGAATGGCCATGACACAATCCTTTCTCCTCCATTTCTCCTTTTGGGATTTTGGCCACACATGTACATATATCCAGTGTAATTTTCTTCTCTTTCTTTCTTTCTTTTTTTTTTTTTAAGGCTTTTTTGCTATAGGGAGCGTGAGCTCACCAGAGAGACAGAGAGACAGAAAGACAGAAAGAGAGAAATCCCTCCCCCCGGGGGGATGGCCACGCCGCAATTCCTTCTCCTCGTCTCCTCTTGGGATCTTGGGCACGCACGCACATGCGCCTGGTGTGAGTTTAAGCCACCAGGCCTGGGACTCAAACCGCAGTCAATTACATATGGAAGTCCAGCGACTTAGCCATTATGCTAACTGCTGGTCCCCATCCAGTGTAGTTTTCAAGCTGCCGAGTCCGGGACTAGAACTGCACAGTCAGCCATGTAGAATCTAGCCACCTTAACCACAATGCCACTGACAGGTCCCTTAAGGGCCCCCCCCCTTTTTGTTGGAGAGGTTTTTGCTATAGGGTGTGTGCGCTCGCCAGATAGAGACATAGAGACAGAAAGCGAGGCATGCCCAGGGGGCATGGTCACGCCGCAATCCCTTCTCCTCCATTCTCCTCTCGGGATCTTGGGCATGCACGCACACGCGCCTGGCGTGAGTTTTAAGCCACCGGGTCCGTGGGAGTCCAGCGACATAGCCATTATGCTAACTGCTGGTTCCCAAGGGCCCCTTTTGAAATGTTTTTACAAGCATAAAATAACATAGGATTACAAGTGTAGCCCATTGTATTTGAAGTCATCAATATATATATTTTATATTTTGCAATATAATAATATGTGCTTCATTATTAACACATTAAATAACATGATCTAGTAGCAGGTCCAGTCACTACTATCTTCCCCCCCCCCCCCCACACATCGTTGTTATAAGGGAGCGTGCATATTCTCCAGAGAGAAACAGAAAGCGAGAGATCACTCTCCAGGGGAGACGACCACGCCCCAATCTCTTCTCCATTCTCTTCTCAGGGATTTTGGGCATGCACTCACACGCTCATGCGCCCAGCATGTTTCAAGCTGCTGTGTCTAGGACTCAAACCATAGTCGGCCATGTGGGAGTCCAGCGCCTTAAGCACTATGCCACCTGCTGGCTTCCACTACTATGATTTTGAAATGGTGTTAGAATAGTATTTGAAGATGTCTGCAGCTGCAGTAATGAGATACAGGAATACCCGTGGTTCCTACTGGAAACAAAGCCACAGCACTAATGGTACGGTAGTGTGCTGCCTTTATCCTCAGGGGAAGAAAAAGTTAAATTGCCATTAGAGGTTGGTGAAGATAAAGTTGTAATTTTTAAAGGTTTTTGCTTTAGAGCATGTGCACTTGCCAGACAAGGGGAAAAGGGGAAAGCCCCCCCCTGGGGGGGGGGGGGGTAGGGCCACACCACACACATGCACATGTGCCCGGTGTGCTTTTCAGGCCACCACGTCCAGGACTGGAACTGTGATTAGCCATGTGGGAGTCCAGTGTCTTACACATCATGCCACCTGCTGACCCTTCACGTTGTAATTGTTTGTCCCCTCCAAGTACATGGACTCCTCCTGGTCAAGCACCTTTATGCTGTGGGGAGTCTGTACTGTAGCTCTCACACTGGATATTTGTCCCTCCCTGAACAAATCCCGGGCATCCTACATCCATCCTGGTTGAGGCTGGGAAACTGGTGCTTGGGCACTGGGCCAAGTCGGCTCTACTCTCCACATAGACCCTCTGCCACAGGCTGGCCCAGAGCAGTGCAGCTCGCTTGGGCAGCTCCCAGAGGGTGTCTTCTTAGGCTTTTCCTCCCTAAGTCCCAGGCCCTGGAGACGACTTTACATGTCTCTACTGGCCCAGCCAAGATTACCCAGGCACCAGGCTCATGGGGCAGCCTACAGCTGTCAGGTTAGTCATGGATTATCTAGTTGAAGAAGTCACTTCCAAGATGCTGTTTAGAGCTGTGGACAGGCCCTGCTCTGCCTTGGCAGCTGGCAGTCACCTGGCTCTCAGGCTTTCGGGGGCTCTCTATCCTTATCTTGCTATCGGATACAAAATGTCCTGCAACGTGAGGGACAATCATGTACAGTGAAGAGCTGTCCTACCCCAAATGGCAACTGTGCCCTTGGTGGAAAACACCGAGCAGACAAACTGTAGATGTTAGTGTCTCAGTGCTCCTTATTGGTCTAGGCTGCCAGCATCTGAGGCAGAGCCAGTCAATGGGCCTTACACGTACTCCGCCCAGTCTCTTTTAGCCTGAAAGCCCAGTGACCTTTACAGCTGGGACTGGGACTGAGTAGCTAATGTATAGGATGGTGTGAACTCTCCCACCCCTGCCCACTGTAGCCACTGTGGTATCAATTCCAAATATGAGCTTTGTTAGTCCTGAGCCTTTGTTAGGGCAAGAGGAGCTCCTTGGGCTTGACAGTTGCCGCTAGGGAGGGAAAAGCTGGCAGGCAGCTGCTTTCAGTTTTCCCCAGGTGCCTGGTAGCCTGGACCCTCATGACTCTGCTCTTTGGGAAGGAAGGTCTGTCCTACACAGCCTTTGCCTTGCAATTGTAGCTAGGAAGTGGATACTCCCACCTAGGGCAGGAGAGGGTGCCAACTCCTACTGTGCTTTTGTGGGTGAAGCATTTCCAGATAGGAGCTGGCATGAATCATCCTACTGTTCACCTCCTTTGCTTTCCATGGATCAGTCTAGTCTCCTAAAAATACCCAGTCCCCATCTCCCAGGCCAAAATGCTCCAGGAAATGCTTGCAGCCTGTGCCTGACAGAGACAGGGCTTCTGCTGTTAGTTTAACCTGTAGTCTTTGGAAAGGAATTAGTTACTTATTGCAAAAACAATATTCAGTGTCTTTCAACTTATATCTCTTGGGGCCAGCAGGTGGTGTGGTGGTTAAGACGCTTGATTCCTACATGGGTGACTGCAGTTTGAGTCCTAGACCCGGCAGCTTGAAACTCTTGCTGGGTGCGGTTGCTTGTGTGCCCAAAATCCTGAGAAGAGAATAAAGGAGAAGAGACTGTGGCATGGCCATCCTCCCTGGGGGGTGATTTCTTGCTTTCTGTCTCTCCAGCAAGCTCATGTGCCCTATTGCAAAAATCTCTCAAAAAACAAAACAAACACCAACAAACAAATTATATCTCTCGATAATAATGAATACTCAGAGAGAGCTACTTCTAGGTTGAACTATACAGAATCCCTGGGATTCAACCAATTTCATAGGGTTCAACCTGATACATTTTCTCATTTATCCCTTCCCATTATCCTAGATAGGTATTCTAAGGCCATTTTACAGAGTAGAGTACTACATCTTGGAGAAGTGAAATGACTTTTATTTATTTACTTATTTATTAGACAGGGTCTTGCTAGGTCACAATCCTCCTGCCTCAGCCTCCCAAGTACCTGGGACTACAGGCATACACCACCACACCTGGCTTTTTTGGGTGGGCTGAGAACCAAACCTGAGCCTCCCAAGTGGCCTCAGCCTACCAAGTAGAGGTTTCCACTAGCGTGTAGCACCATGGCTGGGTCAGGTGAAATGACTTTTTACTAAGGAGACTTCAAAAAGTTCATGGGGTGGGGGTCTAGCAGGTGGCATGGTGGTTGAGGTGCTGGACTCCCACATGACCAACCACGGTTCAAGTCCTGGACTTGGTGGCTTGCTTTCTTACTTTCCCTTTTTCTCTGTCTCTCTCTGGTCAAAATTGAAGAAGAATGATAATAAAATTAAAAATAAATCTGTTTAAAAAATTAATGGGGAGTGGAATTAAAGTATGAGTTTATTTATTTTTTTAAAGAATTATTTATTTAATTTTATTTATTAATTAACTTATATTTTTAATTTGACCAGAGAGAGACACACAATGAGAGAGAGAGAGAGAGAGAGAGAGAGAGAGGGAGGGAGGGAAAGTGAGAAAGTAAGTCGAGACTCAGACAATGGTTGGCCATGTGGGAGTGTCCAGCACCTTAACCACCATGCCACCTGCTGATCCCATAAAGTATGAGTTTATTTCAGTGCAAATATTTTAAAATCCATTTCATAATATTAATTGGCCAGGAACTTTTTGAGGACACCCCCCCCCCTTTGTAGCAGTGCTAAGACTTGAACTAAGTCAATGCCCAAGCCCTTGATTCTTGAGGTAGGATGAAGATTTAGCCTCGAAGTCTCTTAAACATAATGTGGGACAGCAGGTGGTGTGAAGGTTAAAGTGCTGGACCCCACATTACCGACTATGTGCCCTGAGTCCCAGACTCAGCAGCTTGAAAATCACATCAGGTGCGTGCACGAGTGCGTGCGCGCACGTGTGTATGTGTGTGTGCGTGCCCGAGCACGTGCCCAAAATCCTGAGAGGAGAATGGAGAAAATGGATTGTGGCATGGTCATCCCTCCTGGAGGTTGGGGGTGAGTGTGATTTCTCGCTTGCTTTCTCTGTCTGTCTCTCTCAGACGAGCGCATGTACCCTATAGCAAACTACCAAAAACAAACAAACAAATAAAAAGGTAACGTGAAGAAAGGCAGGGCTACAAGACCATTCTCTCAGCCTACCCTCAGGAATCCTCTAGATGATTTTACTCATCGCCTTTTCTTAGTGGAGGAGATCAATGAATGCAGAGATGCCTGCAGTCGAAGACTCTGAAGTGAAGCGGGTACCAAGTTCTAGTGTTAGGGGATTGAGAGCAAGAGGCACAACAAAGACAACCACCAAAGCATGTTCATCCATCCATCCAACCGAGAGAGCTCTCAATTTCTCTATTAAAAACAAAGGGTCTAAAATCGAGGTCAGAGAAAAAAAAGCAAAACCCTATCCTACGTACGTGCCAGGCTCTACACCAGCTGCTGAGCTACCATCCTTCAGGAAGAGGCTCTCTCTGCAAGGCTTTTACCCTTCGGCCAGCTGGAGGAGGCTGGAGCGGCAGAAGCTGCGGTGAGGTCACCGGCTGCATGGCATTTTGAATTGCTGAGAAACTACTAGGTCTTCGGAGCCCAGGCCCGATTTGTTGGGAGGCTAACAGCTTGTGTGGCCAGGCAGAAAGAAGCTCGGTTGTTTCCTGGCACATCCAAGTCTGATACCACTGAGTTCAAGGCTGCAGGACTGGAGGAGGCCGCAGCAGGCATTAGGCAGGG
>NW_006205165.1:393183-399260 GCF_000334495.1 Tupaia belangeri chinensis | reverse complement strand
ATGGGGAAACTGGGGGGGGGGTTGGTGGAAAAGAGCTCCCCCCAGGCTGCCACAGAAAGAAATTCCTTGCTTAAGCAGCTGAGCTGCTTTGCAGCCCTGGCTCAGCCTCCACAGTGACTTGGTTCTTACAGTTGGCCAGCTGGGGGAGAGCTGGTCTAGAAATCAGGTAGGCAGTGGGCATGGGGCCACCACCTTTGTACAGGGACAGCATGTTGCCCTGAAGAGAATAATCACCTTTCTCAGCTTTCTGCCAACCAGGGGCTGAGCCCTCAGGCCTGCTGTAGAGTTCAAATGCTTCTCAAAGCTGGGCTGGCTCAGGCCAACCCAAAGCTCACTGCCTAGCCCCAGTGCCTTTGGCCCGCAGCCTCCTCCCGCACAGCCAGCACCCTCCAAGGCACTCAAACTCCGAGGCAAGTCCCCTTGCAGTATGCAACTGTGCCCATGCTCACCATTCCAGGCTCTAGGCTGTGCTGCCATGGCTGTCACCTCTTGTCGCCCAGGACCACAGCAGCTCTGGGGCGGCTGAGTTAAGATCTCACTGTTGAGTAAGCTGAGATATGGGTTCCTCCCACCACACCCTCCCCAACCTCAGCACCAGGGCTTTCCTCAGAGCCTCATTGCCACAATCTCACTTTTGAAAAAAAAAAAAAAAAAAAAGGAACAGGGCATTGGGTCTTGAGTGCAATAATATAATAAGAAACTAAAGCAGAAGGACCTCTGAAGGCAAAGAAAGGAGAAGCAGGGACAGGCCTCAGATGGTCATCCCTGAGCACCCATGCCCTTTCCTTATCTCTGTGTCCGGCAGAGTTAGAGTCTGTGGAGAGGGGTGCGACCTTTTGTACCTGGCCTGCCTGAACTGCTCTGTACCCAACCAGCATGTGGCGGGTTTATTGGGGTCCACAAACTAAGGTCCCCAGAAGCTCCAGGAGTTGCCTCAAGTGGTGAAGTTGAGATTTTTATCCTCCATGTCTGACCTTTCAAACTATTCCTACCAACCACAGAGACACCAGCTCATTTTGGACCTCTCTGCCTGCTTGACCTCTCCTCCAATGCAGGCACCACCAGCCACACGTGGCTGCTAGTCTGAACTGAAATGTGCTGGAAGTGTAAAATACACACCAGATTTCAGGTCAGCCAGTGGCATGGTATAGTTAAGGCAGCTGGATCCCACATGGCCAACCGTGCAGTTTAAGTCCTGAACCTGCGGTGAGTGCATGTGAGTGAGTGACCAAAAGCTCAAGAGAATGGAAGAGCAGGGATTGTGGCATGGCTATACCCCCTGGGAGGTGATTTTTCACTTTCCCTCTCTCTCTTTCTCTGGCAAATGCACGCACACTGCAGCAAAACAAAACAAAACGAAAACAAAATACCGGATTTCAAAGACTTAATAAGAGACAAAGAATGCAAAACATCTCATTAGTAATTTTAATGTTAATTATATGTTGATATAATTAATAGGGGATTCATGTATAATATTAATTATATCCTTTCTTAAGATATAATTAATAGGATCTTAATATAATATTAATATGTAATATTAATCACACTGTACTTTTGAAATATTGGGTTAAATAAAATATATTATTAAAATTAATTTTACTTATTTCTTTTGGCTTTTTTTTTTTTTAATTTTTGCTATAGGGTGTGCGCATTCGCCAGAGAGAGACATAGAGACAGAAAGAGAGGAGGGACAGTGAAAAATCACCTTGAAGAAGGGGTGGCCACGCTGCAACCCCTCCTTCTCTATTCTCCTCTTGGGATTTTGGGCACTCATACACACACGCTGGGAGCGGTTTTCAAGCTCCCAGATCCATTACTGCCGGTCATGTTAGATCCAGCTGTCTCAACCTCTGCACAACAATGCTGGCTTTCTTTTTACTTCGTTAATATGCTTTTTAGAAATGGGGGATACTGGTGCTGAGATGGGCAAATGGATGAAATAAAACGGTCCAAAACACACTCATGTATAAAAGGACATTTAAGGTAAAATAAACGAGCCATTTCAAATCAATGGGGCTAAAATGTTGTTATTGTTAGACAACTCAAAATCCCATATATGGCTTGCATTTGCAGTTCATATAATATTTCCATTGAATAGTGTGGCGCTACCATTTCTACCCAAATGTCCATCAACACAGGGTGGAATCCATACACTACAGTGCACCCACACAATGGAATGATATGAAGCAATAAGGGAGAACGAAAGAGATCTCTGCGAGTAGAAATGAGAGCGGAGAGTTGGACAGTGGTGCAGTGGTAAAATGTGATGCTCTGTAAAGAGGACCCACACAGGAGGGTTCTAGAGGGTTCCTGTCTTGGAACCTTCTTGAGAAACCTGGGCACACATATGCCCAAGCTCTGGGGCTGGCTGAAGTGGAGCATGGCATCAGGACGTTGTTGGAGGTGCTGTCTCTCTGTCTCTCTGTCTCTCTGACTCATGGATGAAATAAACTCCAAAAAAAAAAAAAAAAAAAACAAATAGGAAAACTTTGAAAAGTTCTTGATAAGTTTTTAAAAAGGCATGAAGTCGGCCAGCACGTACAGCATGATCTCACTTGTGCATAAAAAGCACACGAAGGCGTATATATACTCTGAGCAAGTCTACAAGGACACACAGGTAACTAACTGTTCCTCCGATGGCCTCTGTGGGGGCGTAAAGAGAACTTCAAGAGGGGTAAGGAGTTGACAAACACTTCTCACTTGAAACTCTTCTGTACTATTTGAAGTAGTTTTCTTCTTTTTTTTAAGAGATATTCTTCTTATAGGTTGCGTGTGCTTGCCAGAGAGACAGAAATTGAGAAATCATTCCCTGGGAGATGTCTATGCAGCAAATCCTCTCCTCTATTCTCTTCATGGGATTTTGGGCATGCACATACACGTGCCCAGCATGTTTCAAGCCTCTGGGTCTGGGATTTGAACTGCAGTCAACCATGTGGGAGACCAGTCATCTGCTGGTCCCAACTATTTGAAATGTCACATTTTACAGTAAAATAACTCATATATAATACACACATACACATTTTATATATTTAATACTATGGTAAAATAGTTTATATGATGTAAAACTAATAAAATAAAAAAAAATTAAATTAAAAAATCAGAGGATATAAGAAAATTGTCCGGGGCCGGCAAGTGGCATGGTGGTTAAAGGCGCTGGACTCCCACGTGGCCGACCACAGTTCAAGTCTCAGACGTGGTGGTTTGCTTTCTCACTTCCTCTTTCTCTCTCTGTGTGTCTCTGATCAAACTGGAAAATAATAATGACATAATAATAAATAAAGTTAAATATTTAAAAAAACCAGAGTTACTATAATTGTTTTCAAAACTTTATTTCTATTCCCCCACTTGCAAACATCCCTCTCAACTTCCTCTTTCTTCTTTTTGTTTTGTAAAGACAGAGTCTTGCCATGTCCTGACCCTCTTGCCCCCAGCCTCCCAGGTGTGTGCCACCGTGCCCAGCTCTTTTAATTTTTTAAAAAATATTCAACTTTATTTATTTGTTTGCTTATTTTAATTTGACCAGAGAGGGACAGAGCGAGAAAGAGGGAAAGCAAGCCACCAGGTCCGGGACTCAAACCATGGTTGGCCGTGTAAGAGTCCAGTGCCCTTAACCACCATGCCACCTGCCGGCTTCCTATTTTTAAAAATCTTTTTATTTTTTAAAGTTTGTCAGAGCTTACCAGAGAGAGACAAATGACAGAAAGAAAGAGAAGAAGGCATCCCCAATGGGGCATAGTCATGCTGCAGTCCTTTTTAAAAAAAAAAAAAATTATTATTTTATTTAACTTTATTTATTTATTTTAATTTGATCAGAGAGGGACAGAACGAGAAAGAAAAAGAGAGAGACGGAAAATGAGAAAGCAAGCCGCCAGGTTCAGGACTTGAACTATGATCGGCCATGTGGGAGTCCAGCACCCTTAACCACCATGCCACCCACCAGCCCCCTGCAGTCCTTCCTCATTTCTCTCTCCTCCCGGGAATTTGGGCATGCACACATATGTGCCCTAGCATATTTCTCAAGTCACCATGTCCAGGATTCAAACTGCAGGTCAGCCACGTGGGATCCCGCCACAGAGCTGGCCTTCACATCCTATTCTTTTAGACAGGGTATTGTGTTGCCCAGGCCAGCTTTGAGCTTGTGATTTCCCTACCTCAGCCACCCCGAGTCCCTGGGATTACAGGCACACACCATTATGCTCGGCCTTTAGGTTGAACTGGGACTCCAACTCTGGCTTCCCATGTGGTCCCAGCTGGTGGAGTATAGTATTTTAGCAATGCATACTACATGACTCGGCTTTAAACGTCCTCTTATTTTTCCTTTCTTGTCCTCTTTCCTCACCTTCTCCTAACTCTCACCTTCAAAAGTCACAAGGTGCCAGCCATGGTGGTGCAGCAGTAATGAAATGCTTTGCAATGCTAAAGTCAATGGGAAGGTCCTGAGTTTTGAGTCTCAAGGTTTCCCTGTACATACTGGGTGTGCACATGTTTGTGCCTATGATCCTGGCTGGCTGAGGCTGAGGGGTGGATCTTGGTGAGAGGACTCTGCTGAAGGTCCCTGTTTCTCTCTCTCAGAATAAATAAATCATTTTTAAAAGCACCTATAAGAGGGGGCCAGCAGATGGCATGGTGGTTAAGGCACTGGACCATGGCTGACCATGGTCCGAGTCCCAGATCTAGTGGCTTGAAAATCACACCGGGTGCATGTGTGTGCGTGCCCAAAGTCCCAGGAGGAGAATGGAAGAGAAGGGACTGTGGCATGGCCATCCGTCAGGGGGGTGATTTCTCACTTTCCCTCTCTCTGTCTCTTCCTAGTGAGTGCACGCACCCTATGGCAAAAACAAAAACCCACAAGGGTCTGTGAATGAGATGTTACGTTGGATAGCACTGCCTAAGATGGCCCCCGTCAACTGCAGAAAGAGAGCTACCCAATGGAAAAACATCTAATCATTCCTCCCTACAATTGTGTCACATCCAAGTTAAGATAGGGGACTGCTTAGAGGGAAAAATAACTCGGGAAAGTGTGTGTATGTGATTTGTTTTTCTTTCCTGGTTCAGGAGTGGGCAGAGGCAGGGTAAATGCAGGGGGTCATTGGAGAGAAGGACTGTTCCAACTTTGGGAAACCAATTTAATTGCCACCTGCAGTTAAAAATCACTAAGAGGGTCAAGTGTTTTGAAAAGAGAACTATAGAGGTTGGAGAAACTGTTTGCTCCAGGGCGATGGGGATCTCAAGTCTTTAGGGTTTAAATGAGAAAGAAAAAAAGACAAGAGGTCTCAGTCGATTATCAAGCAGATAATAGCTTCTGAAGGGTGGGCCTGAGAGGCTCAGGAAATGAAAGCCCTGTGGATGTGTAGAGGGGGCAAGGGTGTGGGAAGATAACAAATTTTCTTTTACCCTCCACTCTCAATGCAAATGGAATAAATAGTTTCAAATAAAGAAGGGCCTTGCATGTCTTTTGGAACTTTGTTGTTTATGATGGAGAGACCTGCCCCCTCCAGCCTTAAAAAAAAAAAAAAAAAGAGTTAGAGGCCTGGCAATGCAGAAAGTAGCAAGAACACTGGACTGGGAGTCAGGAGATGGCTTTGGTCCTGAGCTTGCAAAATATGATAACGAATAATTGTGTGAGATTCCCTTGGAAACTTTAAAGCATGGTTAACTGGGGTTAAATGTGGTTCACTGTTATGAAACTCAAGTGTGTTCTTTGACCCTTCTCATCTCCTCCTCCCCTTTCAGGCTCTCTTCTCTTCTAGCCCTTCTTGGAACAAAAACTACTAGGCCAAAGGTTGGAAAGGAATCCAATTCAAAGAACATATACTGGCCCCCGAGGAGATCACCTAGAACTGAAAATGTTTTCAGCATCCTAAATGAACAGAAACTACTAATTTTAAAGTAACACCCCATTCTAAATTTGGAAGCAAAGGATTTACCTTTAAGGGGAAAGAAATCTGAATTCAACATAAAGCCAGAGTGCCATATATTTGACTTTATTATTCTACATGAAAGAAAATTTTTAGGCCCAGCTGTGGTGGGACAAGCAGTAGGGGGCCACTGTACAAGGCTGGGACCACATGGGAGGT
>NW_006205165.1:379317-393133 GCF_000334495.1 Tupaia belangeri chinensis | reverse complement strand
ATAAAAAAAGAGGAAATTTTCAAATACTAAAGACTTATGGAACCAGCAGGTGGCATGGCAGTTAAGGCGCTTGACTTCCACATGGCCAACCACAGTTCGAGCCCTGGACCCAGCTGCTTGAAAATCATGCAGGGTGCCTGCGCATGTGTGCCCAAAAATCTCAGGAGAAGAATGGAGTGGAAGGGATTGCAGGTATGAGCTCTCCCCTAGGGGTGAGTTTTCATTTTCCCTCTTTCTCTCTCTGGCAAAACAAACAAACAAACAAACAAAAACTAAATGCTTATTTAAGATAAAGACTAGCAAGCTGATTTTCAACTTTCAGACTGAAGGATTGGGACTGCACTGCACTACAGAAAAGAGAAAAAGAGAAATGTACGTGCCACACAATATCCGAAACCAGCCTTGGGACAGCTTTTGTGGCTCCAGTGAAGCAAGTCCTGGGGACATAGTTAACTAAGTTGCCTCCTTGCCATTCTTCACCTTTAAAATCAGTCCACTGTCAAGTTTTGTTGTTTCTACCTCCAAAATCTACCTGACATCTGACCATTTTTACCACCGGCACTACCATCACCCTAGTCCAAACTATCACTGGTAGCCTAAGTGACTTCCCTCCCCTGACCTCTCTGGCTGTACACAGCAGCCAGTCAGCTTTTTTTTTTTTTTTTTTTTTTAGAGGTTTTTGCTATAGGGTGCATGCGCTTGCCAGAAAGACAGAGAGACAGAAAGCTAGAAATCACCCCCCGGGGGGGATGGCCATGCCACAATCCCTTCTCCTCCATTCTCCTCTCGGGATCTTGGGCATGTATGCACATGCACCCGGCGTGAGTTTAAGCCACCAGGTCCAGGACTTGAACTGTGGTCAACTACATGGGAGTCCAGCGACATAGCCATTATGCTAACTGCTGGTCCCCGAGTCAGCTTTTTAAATGAGCAGTCTTACCACATTTCTCCTCTGCTTGGACCTTGAGTGAGGCGATTCTTTGACTAATGTCTGCCATCTGAGCAGGCTGAAAGCTTCGGGCTAGCAGAGACCATATCTGTTTGGCTCATCTATGCATCCCCAGATCTGATCTTGTATCTGGCATACAAGAGGACTTCAAAAAATTTATGGAAAAATGGAATTAAGGTACAAGTTTATTTTGGTACAAAAACCTATTGGAATTCATGTGCAATTTGTTCGTAATACACATTTCTACGAACTTTTAAAAAGGTTTTGGCCATACGGTGCATGCACTTGATTGAGGAATAAGAGAGAGAGAGAGAAAAGTGAGAAATCACCTCCCAGGGGATGGCCACTTTGCAATCCCTTCTTCAGTCTCCTCTTGGGATTTTGGGCATGCATGCACACACACCCGCACCCGGCGCCATTTTCAAGCTACCAGGTCCTGGACTCGAATCATGTTCGGCCATGTGGGAATCCAGTCCCTTAATCACCATGCCACCTGCTGGTCCCTCTATGAACTTTTTGAAGACCCCTTGTATAGTAGACACTTGAGTAAAGAAGTGAATTTTAACAGCTGGTGGCTGTACAGTGTTTTAAAAGTGATGACCGTTTTATTTGATGCTCAGAATAACTTTGTGGCATAGGTATTATTGTTCTCATTTTAGAGATGAGAAAATTGAGGATCAGAGTTAATGCAGGACACATCGAACTCCAGGTCTGGGGGGTGGGGTCAAAACCCCATGCCTCGTAGGTCTCCAGAGTACCCCTCTGGAGAGCTACAAGGGTATAGAGGGAGCGAGAGTTCAGAGGTGCTTTGATATTTCTTGGCTATATAAGGGGCCATTTTACTCAGGCCTTTGGGGCCTAGGAGTAGGCCCCGTGGGGATTCCCTACTAACCAGTGAGGGAGGAGTGGATGCTAAATCAGGCTTTCCTGGATGACTTAAAGAGCCACTCTAACTACAATGACCTTATTTTCTGAATCTCAAATCAGGATTCTGGTCTGCAAACAGCATAAAATAGTTGAAACTGGGACTTTCTGGAAAATCCAGGGCACAGAGTTGCTATACCCATGCCATGTGACAACTACATAATGGGCACTTCCTAGCAAATTCTGACCCAGCCACTTAGTTCATCACAGGTCAAGAAGATTCCCTAAAACGAAATGCAAATAAACAAAAACTTCCGTATTTTCTGGTCCTCACAAATTCTTTCCACCTACTCTTTTTATTTGTTTGTTTAATTACTTCCCTTACTCGCTCTTATCTTCTCTGTTAAGAACTTCCTCCCTGGTTTTCCTGAAAGAGCTTCTAGTCCTTATTTGCTGGTGCATGCTATAAGTGGTTCGGAGAAATCATAAGCAAAAGTGCTTGGGGACCATGGCAACAGGGGCCATGGTAACAGGGGCCAAGCACTGAGAGACAGCCCTTCCCACCCCTCCTGATTTCTGATTTAGACCAAGTGCTGCTGATAAGGCCTGATGACCCCATCGTGTCACCTAATCCGCCAGCACTACTCTCAGAAGGCATCTTGGCAATATTTTGGTTCCAGAAAGAGCTTTGCAATGCTATTGCTTCCACGTTGTGAAGGGGGGGGGGTCGCTCATGGTAAAGGCTGTTGCCAAATCCAGGGCTGGATCTAACATTTGTCCCAAGCTCTCTACACATTTGTTTCAAGTATACTCAGGAGTTCCCAATGGGCAGGCGGGCTCCAGTATTAGGATGACAATAGCAAAAATTCAGTTGTCATCTTCTTGGGCCTGGAAGCCAAGAATCAGAATGCTCCTCAAACAATCTACCCTAAAAATTTATATTAGTGTCTGGGAGAGAAGAGGCTCTCAATGGATCAGGGTGTGAGCTCTCATACCGTGGAGGTTATCTGTCTCTGATGAACAGGCTGCCCCTGCACGGAAGGGCTCTGGAGGGGCAATGGATCTGTCTGAGTCTCAACCTATCCATCTGCAAAAAAGGAGCAGCAGTAACTTTTGGTCTGCCTTTTTAAAAATTTAATTGCCAGAGAGCGTGTGTGAGTGCACGCTCATACATGTGTGACCGCACATGAGAGCAAGAGAAAGCACCCCGCCCAATGGGGTGTGGTCATGTTCCAATCCTTTTTCCTCCATTTCTCTATCCCATTAGGATTTTAAACATGCACGTACATACACCCAGTGTATTTTTCTTTTTTGTTTGTTTGTTTTGAGAGTTTTTTAAAAATTTTTTTTGCTATAGGGCACGTGCACTCGCCAGAAAGACAGAGAGAGACAGAGAGATAGAAAGCGAGAAATCACCCCCCAGGGGGGATGGCCACGCTGCAATCCCTTCTCCTCCATTCTCCTCTTGGGTCTTGGGCACGCACACACACGCGCCCAGCGTGAGTTTAAGCCACCGGGAACCGCGGGCGACTACATGGGAGTCCAGCAACATAACCTTTATGCTAACTGCTGATCCCTGTGTTTTTTTTTCTTTAAAAGAATTATTTAATTTTAATTTTATTTATTATTATTTTCCAATTTGACCAGAGAGAGACAGAGAAAGAAAGTGAGAAAGGAAGCCACCAGGTCCAGGATTTGCCATGGTTGGCCATGTGGGAGTCCAGCACCTTTAACTACCACACCACCTGCCGACCCCCCTAGTGTGTTTTTCAAGCCACCGGTACCACGATTCAAACCATGGTCAGTCATGTGGGATCCAGCTTCCTTAACCATTGTACTATAGGACTAGCCCTTCTTTTCTTCTTCTTTTCATAAGATGATGAACTATTTCAAGGATACAGAAAAGTATTAGGAACAAATACATTTCTCCATATTTCCCCCAGAACCTTTTTCCTAAAAAAATTAAAATATTGGGACCAGCAGGTGGCGTGGCAGTTAAGGTCACCTATGGTTGAAGTTCCACACCCACTAGCTTGAAAATCACACCGGGTGCATGTATGTGTGCTCAAAATCCTGAGAGGAAAAAGGAGGAGAAGGGACTGCTGAGTGGCCATCCCCCCCAGGGAGTTATTTTTCACTTTCCTTCTCTGTCTCTCTCCAGGGAATGTACCCTATGGCAAAATCCTGAAAAAATAAAATTACAGGTACACTTTCCCAGTTGCATTCTTGTCCTTCACAGAGGTAGTATTCTCCTGAATTGAGTATCTCTCACCCGCACGGAAGTTTTAAAGTGCGCTATGTACTCATATGTGTGCATGTTCTTAATCTGTACAAATAGCATCAGACTGTACATATCTTTCTACAATTTGCTTTCTTTGCTTAACATTAAGTTGTGAAAAATAATCATGTTGATACAGGTAGCTCTGGTTCAGACATTTCCATGCTGTATAATATTCCACTGACTCCACAATAACTTGATCCATTCTCCTGCTGTTTCTTTTTCTTTTTTTTTTTTCTTCCTTTTTCTCTTCAAAACAATGTTGGGCAGTTCTGTGGCTGGTAGTTAAGGTGGCTGGATCCTACATGGCTGACAACATAGCTCAAGTCCTGGACCTGGTGGTTTCAGAAACCAACTCTGTGTGTGTATGTGTGTGTGTGTGCATGCATGCCCCAAATCTCCAAAGAATGAAACAATGGAGGAGAAAGGACTGTGGCATGACTGTGCCCCATGGGGAGTGCTTTGCCACCTTCTCTGTCTCTCTCTAGCAAACACACATGCCCTCTGGCAAATGAAAAAGCCAAACAGTGCCATCATGAGCATCTATGTTATATGTGCCATTGCTCACGTGTATGAGAGTTTCTTTAGGGGACACACCTAAGAGTGCAATAGCTGAGGTAAAGTGTGGCAGTGTAAGTTGCTTGTTTATTTGTTTTTTGGCGTTTGCTGTAGGGTGTGTGCGCTCACAAGAAAGACACAGAGAGAAAGAAAGTGAGAGAGTAACTCCCAGGGGAAATGACCACTCCTCAATCCCTTCAGTCTCCTCTTGAGATTTTGGGCACGCATGTGGCCACATGCCACCAGGTCTGGAACTCAAACTGCACAGTCGGTCATGTGGGATCCAGCCACATTAACCAGTCCTGGTGGCCTAAATATCACACCAGACACATGTGTGTGTGTGCGTGTGTGTGTGTGCCCCTCCCCTCCAAAAAAAAAAAAAACCCCAGGAGGAGAGTGGAGGAAAAGAGACCGTGGCATGGCAATCCTGCTAGGAGGTGATTTCTCACTTTCCCTTCAGCTGTGTTTCTCAGTCTCTCTTTGGCAAGTGCACACATCTTATGGTAAAAACCTAAAAAAAGTGGCTTTCACAATACCTCTCGAATGTCTTTATACATTAGGCACTTCAGTAAGTACTTGCATCCTTTACCTAGACTAGTTTTCGCAGTAACAATACAAGTAGCTATTTTTTTTTGGGAGGGGGAGAGGTTTTTCCTATGAGGCATGTGCACTCGCCAGAGAGACAGAGACAGAGAGACAGAAAGCAAGAAATCACTTCCCGGGAGGATGGCCATGCCACAATCCCTTCTCCTCCATTCTCCTCTCAGGATCTTGGGCATGCATGCACACGTGCCCAGCGTGAGTTTAAGCCACCAGGTCAGGGACTCGAACCGCGATCGACTACATGGGAATCCAGCGACATAGCCATTATGCTAACTGCTGGTCCCACAAGTAGCTATTATAACCCCCATTTTCTTGGTAAGAAAATGGAGAGCTCAGGGAACTTGCCCAAGGCTACATGGTTAGTGATAGGATTTCAACTCAGATCTGTCTGGTGACAAAGCCTACATTCTTCTCAATACTACACCTCTACATTTGGATGGAGAAGTAGAACAAGAACCTAGTTCATGAATATGCTGAATTTGGCCTTAGACCTAATGCAACAGAGAGGAATCCTACAATGGTTCTCATGCCTGCCTCACCCATAGCCCCCTTCCAAATAAGGTAGACAGAAGTGCTTCCTCCATCGTCAATTCCCACTTGCTAATTCATGAAATGCTTTGTGGAGTGACTACTCTGTGCCAAGCACTGCTCCTTACATTACAAATGAGTGGACCAGCAAGCCTGGGCCTGAGCCAGGGGTATCCAACTTTCAGTTGGGTCCGAGGGTGCCCAGTGGCCTATGAGGTTCCCCGTACTGAGGACTCAGTCTGATATGGAGACTGCACACTCCAAAGTGACCAGCTAACCTGAGAGCCCTTGTCTAATGAGAGCCCTTGTCTCAAGGAACAAAACTGTGACTATGAACAAAGGAGCACCATGCAGTGAAGTGGCCTAGAAGCCAGGAGATGCCCAGGGAGACAGCAGTAAGCAGAAGCCATGGGGGATGGGAAAACAAGGCCGTGGGGAGCAGCAGGGGAGGCTGTGACAAAGAGAAGCTGAGGGGTGCAAGCAGCAGATACTTTGCTTGTCTCAGCCAGTACTCCTGAGGCATTAGCTGTGAAGAGCAGTGGCTGCTGGGGACTATTTCCTCTTCTTCCCTTGTGCATGAATCCTCATATTCATGCCCTCCCACCCAGGGAAACTGAAGCATGCCCTTGTTCTTGCAACCTGAAAGAGGTCATCTAACCTACAGCCCCTGGAAACCCAGACTACACAGAGCTGGGGTTCACAGGGCATGGGCCTGTGCTTCTGAATTTGGGTCTTGACTTCTATATTTGGTCCTCTTCATGTGTGAGTGTGACTATGGGGACAATGGATAAAAATACGTTTCGCTGGAGGCCCTGTTGTGCCAGTAAAATGCATTCCAGGCTTTTGATCCTGGCTTGTGATGTGCATAAGGAGGTCCAGAAATGGTTCTGCATGAAGCTGGAAGAGGGTGACAGGGACTAAAAGAATCTCTTTTGACAGCCTAGGACATGCACCATGTGAGTCTGTGGATCACAGGTGTTCTGGGTGCTGCTAGATAACTAAGGTCTTGGAGACATCCCACAAGGTCTTGGTCCCACAAGGTCTTGGTGGGCTACATCCACCATCAAGCTGTTAGGAGAGCTTCAACCATACCCATGGGGAAAACCAGGCAATCCCTGTCTTCCTGGACTATATGCCCGCCCCATCACCACAGGTTTCCATCCCATTCTACAAGTACAGATTAAAAAGGTTTATTACATGCTGTAATGGGGAGAGCAGATACGGAGGAACAGATGCTCTCATACGCAGCTGGTGGGAGGGTCAAGTGGAACATCTTTGGAAGGCAATTGGGCAGTATCTGTCAAAAACTTAAATGCACATTCCTGTTTAGCCAACAATTCCACTTCTAGGGATTTTTGCTACAGGTATGGTGTATATGAGGTTACCTGAACAAAGACATACCATGGAGTACTACGTAATAATAACAAAACACTGGCCACGATTCCCCTTCAATAGAAGACAGATTAGATAAACCGTGGTTCAGTCCTATAATGGAAAACTTTGCAGCCATTACAAAGAATTATGTTGGGACTTAGTGATGACGTCCCTAGACTCCCACATGGCCAACTACAGTTCGAGTCCTAGACATGGTGGTTTGAAACTCATGCCATGTACATGTGCTTGCATCCCCAAGATCCCAGGAGGAGAATGGAGAAGAAGGGATTGCGGCATGGCCATTCTCCCTGGGGGGTGATTTCTCACTTTCCATCTCACCATCTCTGTCTCTCTCTTTCTAGAGAGTGCATGTGCCCTAGGGCAAAAAACTCTTAAAAAAAGAATTATGTAAACAATTATTAAAAATAGAACTGCTTGGGACCAGCAGTTAGCGTAATGGCTATGTCGCTGGACTCCCATGTAGACCACCGCGGTTCAAGTCCTGGACCCGGGGGCTTAAAATTCACGCCGGGTGCATGTGTGTGCGTGCCCAAGATCCTGAGAGGAGAATGGAGGAGAAGGGATTGTGGCGTGGCCATCCCCCTTGGGGGGTGATTTCCTGCTCTCTGTCTCTCTATCTGGCAAGTGCACGCACCCTGTAGCTAAAACCTCTCAAAAAAAAGAAAAAAAGAACTGCTGTACAGATGCAGCAGTTCCACTATTAGGCATATAACCAAAGAAAAGCAAGTCAGTATGTTGTAAAGATAACTGCACACCAATGTTTATTGCAGTCCTATTCATAATAGCCAAGATATGGAATAAACCTAAGTGTCTCTCAACAGACACACAGATACAAAAGGTGATTATATACACACACATATACATATACATATAGATACAATGAAATCCTGTCATTTGAGGTAAAATGGGTGAGTCTGGAGGACATAATGTTAAGTGAAATAAACCATGAACAGAAAGACAAATACCACGTGACCATTTACATGTGGAAAGTGAAAAACTGATCTCGTGGAAGTAAGGAGTAGAATGACCACTAAAGGCTGCAAAGGAGGGGAGAACAGAGTGATGCTCACCAAAGGAAACAAAATTACACAGTAGAATGAGGACCAGCTTCATGGTCTGGTGGTTAAGGTAACCAGATCCACATGGCTGACCCCACAGTTCAAGTCCTGGACCTGACAGGTTGAGAAACATGCTGGGTATATGTGTGTGCATGGCCAAAGTATGGAAAGGAGGAAATGGGATTGCAGTGTGACCATTCCCCATGGGAAGTGCTTTCTCCTCTCCCTCTCGCTCTCTCTCTGTCTCTATCTTTCTCTGATGAGTGCACATTTCTCTGGCAAATTTAAAAAAATATATAGTAGAGTGAATATAGTTAACAACTTACTACATCTCAGAGAAACTCAAAGAGAAGGTTTTGTGTGTTTCCAACACAAAGTGATGACAAATGGCTGAGATGACAGATACAGTAATTACCCTGACTTAATCATTATAAAAAACATTCTTCTAATGGAAAAAAGTCACATTGTACCCCACAAATATTTACAATGATTGTACGTAAAAGAAAGGGAGTGCTGACAGGTGGTGTGGCCTGGACTCCCACATGGCCGACTGCAGTTCAAGTCCCAGACCTGGCAGCTTGCTTTTTCTCTTTCTTGCTCTCGCTCGCTCTCTCTCACTCTGTCCCTCTCTGGTCAAATTAAAATAAATAAATAAATAAACTTAAAACAAATTTTTTTTAAAAAACACACACACATAAAGTAAAAAGTTTAAGAAAATAAAATAGAAAAAATTTATAAACACTTGCAGAAAAAAAATTTATTATGTAGCTAAAATACGTGTTGATGTGGAATGTTCTCTAAGATACACTGTTAGGCACAGGGCCAGCAGTTGGCATGAAGGTTTTGGCAGCTGGATCCCATATGGCCAACTGCATGGTTTGAGTTCCAGAGCCAGCAGTTCTATAAACACTCTGGGCATGTGAGTGTGCGTGTGTGTGTGTGTGTGTGTGTGCTCAGAATCCTGAAAGGAGAATGGAGGAGAAGAGATTAGCCATCCCTCCTGGAGGTGGGGGCTGCTTTCTCACTTTCCCTCTCTCTTTGTTTCTGGCAAGCACATGCACCCTACAGCAAATACTATTAAAAAAGAGAGAGAGAGATTCTAAAAAAATAAGCAAGGGACAGAATTAGTATATAGTATGTTATCCGTCAGGTTAAAAAAATAATCTCTTTCTTGGGGTTAGCAGGTAGCATGGTGGTTAAGGTACTGGACACTCCCGCATGGTCAATCACGGTTCACATCCTGGATGGCTCTCTTTCTCGCTTTCTCTCTCTCTCTCTCTGTGCGCTTTCTCTGGTCAAATTAAAATAAAAGAATGAATAAATTAAATTGTATAAATAATTCTTTTTAAAAATCTCTTTCTCTCTCTCATCCCCTCTCTCCTCCTCTTGTTCCCTTTCTCTCTCTCTACACACACACACACACACACACTCACTCAGCTTTAGATTCATAGATCAGTTCTGGAAGGACATAGAAGAAACTGGTATTTGTGGTTATCTCTTGGGAGGGAAACTGTTAAGGAGGGAGTAGGAGTTAGGGGTGGGCAGGAGAATTACTTATTTTTAAAAAATTTGCCAGAGGATGCATTCACTCATCAAAGAGAGACAGAGAGAGGGAACATGAGAAAGCACCCGCCACTCCCCATAGGACATGGGGCATGCCACCTTCCCTTCTCTTCCATGTCTCCATTCTTTTGAAATCTGGGACATGTACACACATGTTCTTAGCATGTTTCTCAAGCTGCTGGATCCAGGACTCAAACTGGGTAGTTGCCCATGTGGGATACAGCCACCGTAACTACCACACCACCAGCTAGCCACAAATTTTTTTTTCCACCAAAATAAGCTCATATTTTAATTCCACTTTTCCACAAACTTTTTGAAGCCCCCTTGCATGTATTCTTTTCAATGGCTGTACAGTACTCTTTAGTAAAAGCTGAATTCAGTACTGTTGAATTTCTTTTTAACCACATGCATGTATTAATTTAAGATGTAAAAGTAAAAAGCAAAAGCAAAATAAATTTCAGAAGTCCTTAATAGATGATTGGCTAAATAAATTAAGGCATAATCTTTTTTAGGAATACGCTAGAGGCATTGAAAAGATGTACAAAGGGCCTTCAAAGAGTTTGGGGGTGGGCAGCAGGTGGTGTAGTGTTTAAGGCGCTGGACTCCCACATGGCTGACTGTGCTTTGAGTCCCAGACCCAGCAGTTTGAAAATCATGTCGTGCCATGTGTATGCACGTGCCCAAAATCCCAAGAAGAGACTAGAGGAGAAGAGATTGTAGTTTGGCCATTGTCCCATGATTTCTCTCTTCCCCTCTCTCTGTCCCTCTCCTGCAAACATACATTTACTATGACAAAAACCCTTTAAAAAAAAGTTTGTGGGAAAATGGAATTAAGGTACAAATTTATTTAAGTGCAAAAAATTGGGGGGGGGCAGCTGGTTATGAGATGTTTAAGGTGGCTGGATCCCACATGGCTGACCACACAGTTTGAGTCCCAGACCTGGAGGCTTGAGAAACACCCTGGACATGTGTGCATGTGTATCCCAAATCCCAAAAGAATAGAGAAATGGAGAAGGGAAGGTGGAGTCACTATGCCCCGTGGAAAGTGCTTTCTCACTTTCCCTGGTGTCTGGTGAATGCATGCACCTACTGTCAAACTTAAAAAAAAAAAAAAGAAAGAAAGAAATCCATGCATAGTTCTTTCATGATACACAAATTCCATTCACTTCTTGAAGATCCATCATATTCTGCCATAGAAAGATGTCCCTAGACAACATTTTGTTTTTTAATTGTCAGAGGGCATGCGTGCTCCCCAGAAGGAAGCAGAGAGACAGAGAGAGAGAGAGAGAGAAAGCACACCCCAATGCAGTGTGATCAAGCCACAATCCCTTCTCCATTTCTCCATCCTATCAGGATTTGAGGCATGCAGGTACAGGTACCCATTGTGTTCTTCAGGCCACCAAGGCCAGGATTCTGACCTCGCAGTCAGCCATGTGCTATCTGGCTCCCTTAATCATCAGGCCATGGTGTGGATCCTAGACATAATAACTTTAAAAAAAAGCAAGGCTCTGGGGCCTGGCAGGTGACATGGTGGTTAACGGCACTGGACTCCCACATGGCCGACCATGGTTCGCGTCCTGGACCTGGTGGCTTGCTTTCTCACTTTCCCTCTTGCTCTCTCTCGCTCTCTCCCTCTCTGGTCAAATTAAAATAAGTTAATAAATAAAGTTAAATAAAATAATTCTTTTTTAAAAAAAAGCAAGGCTCTCTGGGGCCTGGCAGGTGACATGGTGGTTAACGGCACTGGACTCCCACATGGCCGACCATGGTTCGCGTCCTGGACCTGGTGGCTTGCTTTCTCACTTTCCCTCTTGCTCTCTCTCGCTCTCTCCCTCTCTGGTCAAATTAAAATAAGTTAATAAATAAAGTTAAATAAAATAATTCTTTTTTTAAAAAAAGCAAGGCTATGTATAAAATGCACAATAGAACCTCATTTATGTAAGAATATATGAATACGCACATCTGTGCAGGCATATTCAGAGGAAAAAGTCTGGAATGACATATGTCACACGGTATGAAGTCTTTGAAAGAGACTGGGATCGGCCACGTGGAGAGACCAGGGTGGAGTGAAAGGTAGACTTTCATTTTTCCCTCTGTGTACTTGCTGATTTACTTTAGTTATTTTTCGTATGATGATTCTATTCTATTTTATAATAAATCACATAAATGATAAACCAAATTTGGAGAAGAAGAGGTCTTAGAGGAATCTGCATTCCCAAACTTGATTTCTTTACATGTCCTCCATTCAAGAGCCTCCAGTGTCTTCTCACAGCAGAACGGGCTAACTCCTCAGCCTGCAAGAGGCCTCTGCTGTCCGCACTCACCTGGCCGTTTCTCCCATGACCCCCTTCACACTTCCCTCTGTAAAGCCCAACTGGTTGCCTCACTAGCCCCATACAGCTGTGCATCTGTCCTCCCTTATTTGGTTTGCTTCTCTCTGCTCCATTCTCAGATACTGTCTCCTCCAGCCCCCCAGCTTACTGAACTTCTACTCAGGCTTCATGACCTCCGTCTCAAGAAAGCCCTCTGGAATCTTTCTGCACATTAGTGAGTACCACTGGGACTCATTTAGAGCTTAGGAAACTGCCTGTGACAGTCTTTATTTTGGTTGTCTTGTGCTATTATTTAATTTTCATGGAGTCACACACATGCCTATGTGTCACACACAGGCCAGCTGAGACTGGGGGGGATTGTGGTGTAGAGCCTATCGAGGGTGCCTACCTCTCTCTCTCTCTCTTTGACTCTCGCATGGAAGAAAGAAAAAAAGAAAGAAAGAGAAACTTAAAAAAAATTTTTTTTTGCTAGAGAGCGAGTGTGCTAACTAGGGAGAGAAAGAGAGAACAACCCCCATGGAGGATGCTCATGCCAGAATCCCTCCTCTTCGACTTCTTTCATAATATTGTGCATGCACACACACATGCCCAAATCTTAGTTTAGCATTCTTTTGAAGTCTCTCATATCTTTTTCTTTAACCATCTTTTGTTGTGGTAAAAACATAAATAACAGAAAATTTAGCATTTTTAAATGATTATTTTAATTAATTAATTATTTAAAAAATTTGACCACAGAGAGGGAAAGTGAGAAAGCAAGCCACCAGGTCTGGGACTCAAACTATGGTTGGCTGTGTGGGAGTCGAGAACCTTAACCACCACGCCACCTGTTGGCCCCTTAATATTTTAAGCATTTGTAAGTATACCATTCAATGGCATTAATTATATACACAATGCTTTACAACCATCACCACTATCTATTTCCAAAATTTTTCATCATCTCAGCTCTGTACCCATTAAGCAGTGATTTCCCATTCTTTCTTCCTCTCATCCCCTGGTAACTTTTTTTTTTTTTTGCTGGAAAGGCTGTGCACTTGCCAGCTAGAGTAAGAAAGCACTCCCTGGAAGGAATGGCCATGTGGCAATCCCTTCTCCTCCATTCTCCTTTTAGGATTTTGGGCACACCCACACACACATGCCGGGTGTGTTTTCCAAGCTGACAAGTCTGCAATTTGAACTGTATAGTTAGCCATGTGGAATCCAGTGCTTTAATCACCATGCCCTGGCAACTTCTAAGCTACTTTCTGTCCCTATGAATTGGCCTATTCTTGGTACTTCACATAATTAGAATCATACAATATTTGTCTTTTTTATCTCTGGCTTCTTGCAGTGAGCATGTTTTCAAGACTTGTCCATATTGTAGCTTATGCCAGAGCTTCATTCCATTTTTTCTGGTTAAACAATAGTTTATCATATGTATACACCAGTTTTGATTTCTCTAGTCATCCATTGATTGGCATTGGGTTGTTTCTACCTTTTGGCTATTGCAAATGATGCTGCTATGCACACTTAAGCGCATGTATCTGTTTCAATCCCTGTTTTCAATTCTTTTTTGTTTGGAGAGGTTTTCACTATAGGGCGCGTGCGCTCGCCAGACAGACAGAGAGAGACAGAGAGACAGAAAGTGAGAAATCACCCCCCAGGGGGGATGGTCACGCCGCAATCCCTTCTCCTCCATTCTCCTCTCGGG
>NW_006205165.1:377800-379177 GCF_000334495.1 Tupaia belangeri chinensis | reverse complement strand
GCTATAGGATGCGTGTGCTCGCCAGACAGACAGAGAGAGACAGAAAGACAGAAAGCGAGAAATCACCCCCCAGGGGGATGTCCATGCCGCAATCCCTTCTCCTCCGTTCTCTTCTTGGGATCTTGGGCACACACGCACACGCGCCCAGTGTGAGTTTTAAGTTACCGGGTCCAGGACGTGAACCGCACTCGACTACATGGGAGTCCAGCAACACAGCCATTACGCTAACTGCTGGTCCCAAGAAGTGGAATTGCTACGTTATATGGCAATTCTATGTTCAACTTTTTGAAGTAATTCTGTGTTTAACTCTCCTCTCTCTCTTTTAAGGTTTTTGTCATAGGGCAATGTGTGTTTGTTGGAGAAAGACAGAGAGAGGGAAAGTGAGAAATCATCTCCCGTGTCACAATCCCCTCTCCTCCACTTTCCTCTTGGGATCCTGGTCACACACGCACACATGCCCAAGTCGCCAGGTCCAGGACTCAAATCACATAGTTGGTCATGTGGGATCCAGCTGCCCCAACCACCACACTACTTGCTGGCCCCAACTCTCATATCTTCTTAAACACCAGCTTTGGAGCTGGTAGGTGGCATGGTGGTTAAAGGCGCTGGACTCCCTCCCACGTGGCTGACTGCAGTCCAAATCCTGGACCTGGTGGTTTGCTTTCTCACTTTCCCTCTCTCTCTTTCTCTGTCTCTGGTCAAACTGGAAAATAATAATAAGTAAAGCTAAATAAAAAAATAATTTGTGGGACCAGCAGATGGCATCATGGCTATGTTGCTGGACTCCCAGGTAGTTGACCACGGTTTGAGTCCCGGACCTAGTGGCTTAAACTCACGCCAGATGCATGTGCATACGTACCCAAGATCCCGAGAGGAGAAGGGATTGCAGTGTGGCCATTCCCCCTGGGGAGGTGATTTCTCTCTGTCTCTCTCTGTCTTTCTGGTGAGCACACACGCCCTATAGTGAAAACCTCTCCAAATAAAAGAAAAGCCAGCTTTAATGTAATGCTGGCTCTCTCATCAATGAGTTAAAAAAAAATCTTTGACATGTGATCACTACATATTTGACTGAAAGTCATTTTTTTTTAGAGCTTTTTTCTATGATAGTGAAAACCTCTCCAAATAAAAGAAAAGCCAGCTTTAATGTAATGCTGGCTCTCTCATCAATGAGTTAAAAAAAAATCTTTGACATGTGATCACTACATATTTGACTGAAAGTCATTTTTTTTTAGAGCTTTTTTCTATGGGGGGTGTGCCCTCACCAGAAAGACAGAGAGAGACAGAAAGTGAGAAATCACCCCTCAGGGGGGATGGCCACGCTGCAATCCCTTCTCCTCCATTCTCCTCTCGGGATCTTGGGCACGCACGCACACGCAC
>NW_006205165.1:364929-377736 GCF_000334495.1 Tupaia belangeri chinensis | reverse complement strand
TAGCCATTATGCCAACTGCTGGACCCAGAAAGTCATGTTTTTAACTCTTTGAAAATTACACTTTAATAAGAGTGGTTACTTTGCTAATCTTTTTTTGTTTGCTTGTGTTTTTCTGTTCTTTTGTTGTTGTTTGTTTGTTTGTTTGTTTTGTTTTAGTTTTGCTGTAAGTTATGTGTACTCACTAGGACAGGACAAAGAGTGTGCGAGAGAGAGGGAAAGTGGGAAATTATCCCCTGAGGGGGAATGGCCATGCCACAGTCCTTTTTCCTCCATTTTTCCTCTCAGGATTTTGGGCACACATGCACACACACACCCAGCATATCTCTGAAGCTTCTGGGTTCTGGACTCGAACTGTGCAGCCAGCCATGTGGGATCCAGCTGCCTTACTCTCCACACCGCCTGCTGGCCCTGATAATCTTTAAAGCACACAGCTGACCACTGCAGCCCACTTGGGCCCCCTCTCTACTTACTGCATGCTCCTACAAGGAAGTAGAGAAAATGAGTAGAAATGAGGGAGGGTCCTTAACTGATGAGGCCAGCATGGTATTTTAGTAGTTCCAGAGAGAAAGGCATTTTTTCTTTTATCTTTCTTTTTAAAGATTTTTGCCAACAAGTGCATACGTTCACTGGAGAGAGAGACAGAGAGAGAAAGTGAGAAAGCACCTCCCAGGTGGGATGGCCATACTGCAATCCCTTCTCTTCCATTCCACTCTTGGGATTTTGGGCACACGTGCACATAAGCCTGGTCTGGTTTTCAAGTCGCTAGGTCCAGGACTTGAACTGCAGAGTCAGTCATATGGGATCCAGTACCTTAACCACCACAGTGCCTGTTAGCTTTGAGAAAGGAAATTTTAATTAGAGTCCTGAGACAGTGATGGGAAATGAAGTCACCTGAGGAGCAGGCATGACCACTGAGCACGTGCATCTTTGTTTTTATTGGGAACATATGGGGACTTTTCTCCTGTGGAACATAGACCAACCATTGATTCTCTACAATGTGATAGCTTCTGCTAGAAAAACTCAAGAGAAAAGCTTTGGTTTAGGTGAACTCTGGGATCAGGCAGACCATAGCATCCCTCGGGACAGATGCTCGAATTATTTTTGCTCAGCCTCAAAATCTGCCTTCAGTGGCATCTGACAGGAAAGGAGGCCCTGAGATATCTTTTCAGAAGGGAATGAAAAGAAAAAGAGGATTTGGCCTGGAAGTTGAGGGGTAGGGTGGGCACGAAGGTGGGAGAGGGCATGGCCTAATGGGGGTAGGAAACAGGAAGGAGGCAGTTGCCCTGCCTCAGACCCAGCTCCCAATGGGGATTTTTGGTTGCCTCTAAGCAGCCTTTCCTTTAGACTATACCATTCCTCCATCCCCCATCAATCTCTCCTCAAGTAGCAATTACACACAAAATCAGAGGTATTCTTGGTTGCATACATTTTTAATGTTCCAAACCAAGAAAGTTTTGCTTTTTTGAGTACGGCTGAAAAATTCTGGGGGGAAAAAAAAAAAAGAAGAAGAAAAAAAAACACCAACTATATTTTCCCTCCTCACAGCTCATAAGGAACTAACTGGATTTTTGATCACAATTTTCTCACTTCTCAGACCAGATATGGAAGAACAGATGAGTGTGATAGAAGAATTTCACAGGTGGTTAAGAATGTGTAGGAAAAAGAAAATCAAATAAAAAAGAATGTCACTGTTATAAATATGATCCAAATATATCTATTTCTGAAAGCATACTAGGCAGGTTAGGAAAATAAGGGTAAAAGCCTACTTTCTTTTGACACCCTCATTTTGTTATCTCACAGAGCCATGTCAAGATGAAATACATGTAATAAGCACTTTGCGAACTGCAAAGGACTGCACGTTTTCTTAACAGGGGCTGGGGGGTGTAGAGGCAAGTCCACGGACTACGAAAGCAGATAATGCTGAGGCCTCCTGGCTCGGGGGAGTCTGCCTTGCAAGAGGTCTAAAGCAAATCCTCAGATCATAATTTTCACATACGGAGAGTGAGGACAATAACTCATGCCTTGGGTCATTGGAAGGCGAGAGCAAAGTGCTGTGGGACCATGGTCTTTGGTAGCCATCATTGGTGTAGCATTTACCACACTATTCTGGAATAGTCTCTTCACATATCTCTTGTGCCAATTATACCAGTTCCTTGTGACTTGTTTCTCTCTGTATTCTCCAGTGACTGGGAGATGATACCCATTAACTCATTCTTTTAGTAATCTACTAGGCCCTTTTAGCCACCAACACTTGCTAGTCACACTCTGCCCTTCAAACCACTGTTCTCTTCTCACTACCTCCCAGCATTAAGCCCCAGGGGCTCTGATTAGACCCCTGTGGTAGACACTGTGATACCCACCTAGATTTCCCTTCAGGACTTTGGGGAAGTATCCAGCCACCTCTTCCAATGGAGCCTGCGTTGGCCAAAGCTATGCTCTCTCCCTTGGGGGAGCCTGCATCCAAGGCCTGGTGCCTTTTTCCTAACTCTGAAGTGCCAAGCCAGCTCCTGGGATACCCTGGGGGCCAGCCGAGTCATTACGGTAGCATTACAACCCAGCTTCTCCCTTGAACCAATACTATGTCTCTCTTAGATGCCAGAGCTTGATCCCAAAGTCACCCCCAATAAAATTCCTCCATGTGACCTGCAACAACCCCCAAAGGCAATCAGTCCTCAGGCTCTAGCTTGCCATCTGAGAAGGCTCAATTCCAAGTAATCCCAGGAGCTGCAACAGTGCCCAGGGCCCAGTCACTGTTACAGGTCTTGCTACAGTTACGTCTCTCTGTCTTTTTTACTCTCTCCTTCTACAAGATTTTCCTTACAAAATATATTTGGAACCCAAATGGTGGAAGATAGTAGCCTGTAAGGCAGTAAGTAAAGCAACGTGAGATGCTACAATAATGACATGAATATGGGGCTAAGTTGAACTCAGACTAGAGATCTGAAGGAATGCTCCCTAGAGGAGATACCATTTAAACCAAGTCCTGAAGGATGAGCTAGGGTTTGATGGATAGACATGGGATATGGGAGAGATATTCTAGACAGAGGGCACAGCATGCTGGAAGACACAAAAGAGTCTAGGGTGGTATGGGGAGTAGGAAAAAATAAAAGTCTGGTACAAAAATGGGGACAGATCATGGAGAGCCTTCTCTGCCATGCTGGGTACTCAGGAAATGTCTACAAACACCACTTTTCAGTGTCGCCCAAGCTTCAGCCATTTTGGTATCACTTCAATAAATTTTGCCATACCTGGGCACCACTGGCTCTATTTTTCATTTGTTTATTCTTTTTCTCTACAAGAACTGTTTTGCTTCAAATATTTATATTAAAAGCAATTGTATATGGCAACCAAAACCCAAAACAAAAGAAGTATCACTTGCCATAAATAGCAAGTAACTGTAAAAAGAGATACAATGGAAAGAGAACAGAGTAATTAAATTCTATGCAGATATTGCTGCCTGTCAATGTCTTTGAGCTTGAGGCCTGCTCCAGCTTTGTTGCCGAAGAAGATTAGCAAGCATTACAGAGGCTGAAGAATAGCACCACACTGAGACTTTCTCCTTGATGTAATCAGAAAGCTGGTAAGAGAAGGAAAAGAGAATCATTTTCTCACCATGTAATTCAGTGCTCTTTAAAGCCGTACCATGTACCATTAAAATCACCTTGGAGTCCCTCCCTACCACTCTGCTGACTATGAAAACAGTTGGTAAACAGTAAAGTACCCTATAAACGTGGTTGTTATTATTGCTCAGTTCCTTTGTCCATTGACTCTGGAGCAATTGCTCGGCTCAGTGAAGGTTTCCAAATCAGTGCTTGTGGAGACTCTCACCCGCAACACTGTGAGGGAGAAAGTGGCTGGGGGCCGGGGTGGGAAGGTGTAGGGGGTTGGGGATAGTTAGGGAAGGGGCAAAGCCCTGGGAATCCTAGACTCTTGGAACTGGAAGGGCCCTTAGAGAGTATCTTATCTTCCCACTTTTTTTTTTTTAAAGAGGTTTTTGCTATAGGGCACGTGCGCTCACCAGACAGACAGAGAGAGACAGAGAGACAGAAAGCGAGAAATCACCTCCCAGGGGAGGGTCATGCCGCAATCCCCTCTCCTCCATTCACTCGGGACCCTGGGCAAGCACGCACACACGCCCGGCGTGAGTTTCAAGCCACCGGTCCGGGACGCGAACCGAGGTCGACTACATGGGCGTCCAACGACATAGCCATTACGCTAACTGCTGGTCCCATCTTCCCACTTTATAGCTGGGGAAATTGGAACCACAGGAAGGGCACAATTTATTCAAGATCACAGAAGGGGTTGTGTTACCAGGCTAGGGGACAGACATAGGAAGATAAAAAGAATGGCATAGCTTATTGTTTGAGGTCGCTGGTACCAGTAGCTGTTATCTGTGTGGTAAAAGAGAACAGAATGTGAGGGAAGCCAGCCCGTGAGGCCTGAGAGTACAGGGGCACCATCAAATCAACTCCCAGGTTAGGCCCCCTAGCTAGGGGCAGAAATTGAGGTGGGAATGAGGCTTGGGTGATGGCAGTGTGGAAGGAGCTTGCCAGGGGTTCAGATGTTTACCAAAGGAACCCAAAAAGGTGAAAGAGAGCCAGCACATCCAAACTGTTCCAAAGGGCCATGCTAACTTAACCAGGAACAGGCTGGGACTGTGCAAAGCAACCAGACTTTGGAGTTCAACAGGCCTGGGTTCAATCCCAGTCCTGTCACTTTCTAGCTCTATATAACTTTGGATAAGTTACTCAACTTCTCTGAGCCCTGGTCACTCCACTGGAATATAAGGTGGGTAATGACAATACCTCTCATGTTCCTGGCTGAGTTGACAGAGTGCCCTTTGGAGCAATTTGGACATGCTAGCCTCCCTCACTTTACTTGGGTTTCTTTTGTAAACGCCTGAGCCCCTGGTAGGCTCTTTTCACACTGCCCGTCACCCAAGCCCCAGCCTCCTCACTGGACTGTAAGGTTGGATAATGACAGTTCCTACCTGGTAGGATTGTGGTGAACATCACACAAGGCAGTAGGTGTACAGCTTCTAGTACAGGGTCTGGCATGTTACTTAGCACTGATTCCCCTCCCCCTCCAGTGGCACAACCAGACTGACCACACATTTCCTTCTGCCCTGGCTCCCTCCCCTAGCCTAAACTCTAAGCCCATACTCCAGGCCCTGTCGGTCCTATTCTTGTGCTCACCTGGACATCCCACTTATCCCGGCTATGAGTTACTGGGAAGTCAGTCTTTCCAATAGCTGCAGATGAGAAAGCTAGGGGGCACACTCCAGAGGGTGGAACGGGGGCTTCTTTCACCTAGAGACAGAGCAGAAGGTGGACACTCTGGGGCAACCTGCACCATCTCCCAGGAGGAAGAAGCTGGCCCTGGTCTCTCAGGGCTGTGGCTGGGCTGGTGGAGAACAAAGACAAGATTCTGGTCTCCTGTGGCGTTAGAAGGCACTGCCTGAAGCAAGTCCCTCCATTAAAAGCTATAAGACAGAAGGTTAAATATAGCCCTTTCCAGTTGTCTAGGACATAGATTTATGAAATGTCAGAGCTGTGTTAGAGTGAGAAATTATCTTATCTGTGCTCTGTTTTTAGAGAGCAGAAAGGAGGCAATAGAGAAGAGAAATAAATCTAGACAGCCACCAGTGGGTGATGGGGGGCTATTGGGTTTTAAGCAGCAGAGTCTGGTTTTTAAAGGTTCACTCTGGATGAAGTAGAGACTGGGCTGGAGAGTGAAAGCAGGAAGCTTGGGTAGAGGGAGGGAGACGAGAGTGTCCAAACCAGGGTAGAAGCGTGGGGATGGGAGGAGGGAGCCTACGGCAGGGTGCAGCTGGGTATCATCCCAGGTGAGGGCTCCTCCCTTCCCTCGCGCTCCTCCTCAGAAGAGGAAGGTGAGCTCCCATATGCCCTTTCCTTCTCAAGGGCCCACCCCCTTGATTCTGAAAAAGGCAACCTGCCCAAAGGTCCCCAGACCCTTCACTGCTCTTCAAGGCAGCTCACTGCATACATGCAGAGTCTGTTGGAAAGTTCTTCCTTGTTCACAGGCCCCAGCTCTGCCATCTAAGGCTCCACTCAGACTCCATTTACTCCCTTCAGCTTCTGACGGCCTCTCAAAGACTTGGAGACCAGAGAGCACTTTCCTCTGATTCTTCTCCATGCCAAGTAGCACATGGTCCTCACAGGACTTAAGTCCCATCACTGTGCTTTTCAAATCACTTTAGCTCATCAACTCATGACTCAACTAAAGAGGAGAGGGCCAACTAGCATCCCAGAGACACAGCACGGATTCACGTTCTATTTTGCCAGCTACTTCTGCAAGCAGAACGGTAGGTAGCTTCCCATGCATTTGCAAGGCCACGTAACTACGGCATCGTCTCCCCCACCCTGGCTTATCCTCTTCAAGGAAGTCCAAAAGGGATCCTGGGGTAGCACAGAGCCGTGAGCTTGATTCTGCCTTCCAACCAGGAGACCTGGCTCCAGCTGCGATGAGAAAGCACTTGGTCCCTTGGTAGTGACCTGTGCACATGGAAGGCCAGCAATAGGCACCCTTCTCCTGCTTCTTCCCACCCCCATGCCTTGATAGCGAAAAAGCAAATCTGACATGTCACCAGGAGTCCAGGAGGTAAGCAAAGCCCCAAGAGCAACTGAAATGGGATTTCCTATCTGTGGGACAAGCTCTCAGAATCCATGTTAGTTCAATTTAGAGAAAGTAAGAGAAGTAATCTCTCTCTCTCACACACACACCCAAACCCAAATTCCTTGGTCTCTTTTATTATCCCGTTGGAGTCCCGGAATACCAGGGTTGGGATGTGATCACATCCACCCTCTTCTCCTCCAGAGTCACCCAACTGAGAAGTCCCCCTGGTAGCATCTCTTCCAAGTGGCCGTCCTGCCCGTCCCGGCACATCTCTAGCACCAAGGGGTCTTCTCCCTCCCAATACGGCCCAGGCTGCCTCAGCATAGCTCCAAGGGCAGAAAGCTCCTCCTCCTCTTGAGCCCCAGTTCTTTCCCTGCTCCCTCTGCTGAGCATGCAACCCTCCCCCAAAGACTCACCTCCCCGGCTCCAGAAGAGGGTGACAGACTCGGACTTTTCCATCCTAGCAGTGTGGATAACGAATAATCCACATCCAGCAAATCCTCATGTGAGAGAGGAAATGTGTGGTGGGCCCACAGTGGGCACCACGCCGTTCCAAATCCTGCCCCCAGGCTCCTCAGTGGGCGCCCAGGGACGTTTCGCCTACCCTGTTTCCCAGCACCCTGGCCGGGTCAGTTTAGCCCCATGGATCACATGCTCCTCTGCCTGGTAAAGTGGTTCCTACGTAGCCCAGCCCAAGGAAAGCAATTCAGGATTCAAAAAATGAGTTTCCTCTCTCCTTCCCTATCCTGGCCCCCTCCACCCACAGCCACACTGGCCCTGCTGGGCCAGTCACAGCAGATCTGTGAGGGGAGCTGTCTGTGAGTTGGGCTTGTCTTCCTTTAGGTAAGGTTCTCAGCCAGTGGCCCGAGTCACAGCCTCCGGAGGGCTGACCTCTCTCTCAGCTGCTGTCCTGTGGCGAGGGGAAATGAACAGGAACAGGCTGTCTGAGTCAGCGCCCCTGGCCTATTGTCACCGCACGGGCCCCTTCCTTCCCAGAGGAGAGACGTGCACAGAGATAGGCCTTGTTTTTAGCGAGTCTCTCTTGCACACACACACTTTCTCTCTTGGCCTGGAACAAGTCTGCGAACCATGGCTGGATGCAATTCAATTCAGTGTCCTTAACTCAAGGGCCGACTCTACAGCACGTAGGGTCACCTTATACTATCCTTATCACACACAGAGGTGCCGAAGACAACTAACCTCATTTGAAAGGAGGAGGAAACGGGCTCCGAGAGGGAAAGGGTTTTTTTACAAGAATCAAAAGAATAATGAAATCGAGTCCAGTCTAGCTCTCCATGGCATCAGGAGAACCCTGACGACTTTCCTCACTGCTCCATCCCCTCCTACCCCAGCCAGGATGCAGGTTCTAGAAAAACCTATTTCCCAAGGCACAAAGCCCGAGCGAATGACTGGTTTTTAAATACTGAAAACATTGGTTCAAATCAGTTGCTATGCATTTTAGAAGGGCAAAGGCCCAGCAAACGAGATGGGTGTTTCAGAAGCTGCTTCTTACAAAGGGACTCCCTTGTTACTCAGTACTATACGACCATACTGGTGAAATGAGCACAGGTGATGGCAGCCATCTTTTTTTTTTCTTTGGAGAGGTTTTAGCTATAGGGCATGTGTGCTCACCAGAAAGACAGAGAGAGACAGATAGTAAGCGAGAAATCACTCCCCAGAGGGGATGGTCATGCCGCTATCCCTTCTCCTCAATTCTCCTCTCGAAGTCTTGGGCACGCACGCACACACGCCCGGCGTGAGTTTAAGCCACCGGGTCCTGGACTTGAACTGCAGTCGACTACATGGGAGCCCAGCGACATAGCCATTACGCCAGCTGCTGGTCCTGGTAGCCATCTTCTAATGGGACGAAGAGAGGTCACTGGCTCTTGCTCAGAATGGAAAGAGATCTAGCATGAGCTCTGTTCTCTTTTCTGTCTGTAGGATACAGAGAGATAGGGATGCGGGAAAGAGCTAGAGGTTTCCTCTGGCAGCACCTACCTGAATTGACAAGATTTTCAACTTTTTGAGGGCAGGGCCAGGGCTCATGGGTCCCTGGAGGCTCCACCTTTAGAATGCATTTGTATGGCCTGCTACAAAAGTCGTTAAAGATATGCCAAGGTGAAATCCCACAGGGAGAATACACTGCATCTCTGCAGCTGGGAGAGGTTTCGTTTCTAGGAGCTAGGATGGCTAATGTCATCAACTGTGTTCAAGGATTTAAGTAGGCTGAGGTCCAAGCAGCATCCCCTTTAGTAACACCGAGGGTGACCTTGGCAAGTATGGCTTCCCAGAGGCCAGACTGCAGCAGGTTAAGGAGGGAAATGGGCGGGGAGTGGAGATACCTCTCAGGAAGTCTGGCTGTGGTCAGGGAGGAAAAGAGAGAGCAATGGTTGGAGGGAGAGGCAGAGCTACGGACAGGAGTTAAATGTCTGTCAGGATGGGAGAGATGTTGTATGTTTCAGGTTGAGAAACTTCCGTGAAAACTGCCATTCCACACTGAAGGCTGAACTTCATTTTGAACCAATTAAACTAGAACTTCTGAGGGGTGGAGCTCAGGCCCTGATATTGTTTTAAATATCTCTAAACATTTAGAACCATTGGACTAATTCTTGGTAGATGGGCCAGCTGATGGTGTGGTGGTTAAGGCTGCTGGATCCCACATGGCCAATGGTGTGGTTCCAGTCCCAGAACCTGAGGCTTGAAAAACATACCAGGCTTATGTATGTATGTGCCCAAAATCCCGAAAGGAGAATGGAGAAGGGATTGTAGCATGCTCATCTCCCATGGGTGATTTCTCTCTCTCTCTTTTATTCTGTCTCTCTCCAGTGAGCACACATACCTTGTGGCAAATAAAAACCTTTAAAAAAATTTTATTCATTTATTTATTTTATTTTATTTTAAAAATTTTGACCGGAGTGAGACAGAGAGAGAGAGAGAGAGAGAGAGAGAGAGAGAGGAGAGAGAAAGTAAGAAAGCAAGCCACCAGGTCTGGGACTTGAACCGTGGTTGGTCATGTGGGAGTGTCCAGCACCTTAACCACCACGCCACCTGCTGGTCCCCCAATAAAAACAACTTTTAAAAATTTGAAATATTTAATCCTTGAGAGAGAGTCAAATTCAATCTTAAAGCCCAGCTAGTGAGCAGAGAGCAATGAGGCAATGACCATCTGTCTTACCTCCCTCACTTGGCAGATTAGAACAGGGGCTAAGAAGACAGACATGAGGAGCTCGACTGCCTGGGCTCATATACCAGCCCCTACATTTACTGCTTATGTGCCTTGAGTATGTTACTTAACTGCTTTTAGTTTCAGGGTGGTGGTTGCCATTTTGGTTTATTTATTTATTTATTTATCCAGAGAGAGAGAGAGAGAGAGAGAGAGAGAGAGAGGTACCCTCAACAGTGTCTTCATGCTATGATCCTCCCCAAGCCTCAGCCAGCCCAGATTATGAGTATGCACCCACCCAGCATACACGGGGAGACCTCAGGACACAAACCCGAGACCTTCCCTGTGGCTTCAGTGTTGTGTAGCACTGCCTTACTGCTGTGCCACTGTGGCTGGCCTCTAAGCCTCAGTGTTTTGTTTGTTTGTTTTAGGGTTTTGCCATAGAGTGCATGTGCTCACTGGAAGGAGACAGAGAGAAAATGAGAAATCATCCCCCAGGGGGGATGGCCACACCGCAATCCCTTCTCCTCCAGTCTCCTCTCTGGATTTTGGGGATGCACACACATGTGCCTGGCATGAGTTTCAAGTCACCGGATTTGGGACTTAAACTGTGGTCAGTTATGTGGGAATGCAGGCCTTAACCATCTGGCGGCTCTAGGCCTCAGTATTTAATCTCTAGATCATCAGTTTCTAAACTATATATCCCCTTCAGGAGACAATGAAAGTACCTATACCATAAAGTTGCTGTATGGACTGAAGGAGTTAACATTTGCAAAGTGCTTAGACTGGCTCAATGGAAGCTCTGTCCCAGCTGGCCTGTTTCCCAGTGTCCCTTTTATTGCCACTGATCAATATCCTGCCCCTTCACCTAAGGCACAGGAAGATGTCCCTTCTAAAGAATTTTTTCCCCTATCTCTGACTTGGGTCTTCCATTGGCCATAATCTCTAGCCTGTCCTGGATAAGTCTAAGTTCAGAGTTCAGAGTTCATCATCCTCTTCCTGTCTCAGCCACTTCTCACCCCTGGTCCCTCTTGATTGCTTGTTGTTGCTATGATAGGAGCTGCCATCATATAGGGCCAGTCACATCATCCGATGTGAGAAATCTCCACAACTTAAGAATCTCAGCTAATATTTGTCTTTTATTTTCAACTTAGGTTTGGGGGGCTCTTTTAACTGGAGTCAGGGTGAAAAAAAGTTGGTATGCCTAAGTTTGTATGACACAGACTTTATGTTTGAAGGTTAGAGGCCTGAAGATGGTAGGGCTGGGAGCTGTCTTCATTCTCAGAACCAGCAGTGTAGCCTTTGGCTTCCTAGATCATGACTCTCACCTAGGTGGCCACCAAGAGAGAGCTCAATCTTTCCAACATCACTCTTTACCCTGACCAGACAGCTCCATCCTCCAAGTCAGGCCATGAAGCACCTCAGGAGGATGAGAGATGGTGACTGAACCAAAGTAGAGGCAGATGTCCAGGAAGATATTCATGGTGTAAGGGGTAGTCAAGAGTCTGTCAAGGGAGACAGTAGAAGCAGCAGACTCGGCAATGGAGGGGACGGAGCAGAAGTGTGAGGAGCTAAGCCTAGGAAGCCAGAAATCGTCAAAGCCAGGTCCTGGAAGTGAACAATGCCCCAGCTGCTTGGTGGGTCAGAATATTTCTTTCTTTCTTTCTTTCTTTTTTTTTTTTAAAGAGAGTTTTGCTATAGGACACACGTGTTCACCAGAGAGACAGAGAGAGACAGAGAGACAGAAAGCGAGAAATCCCTCCCAGGGAGGATGGCCATGCTGCAATCCCTCCTCCTCCATTCTCCTCTTGAGGTTTTGGGCATGCACACACACATGCCCAGCCTGAGTTTTAAGCCACTAGGTCTGGGACTTGAACCGCGGTCGAGTATGTGGGAGTCCAATGACATAACCATTATGCTATCTGCTGATCCCAAGTCAGAATATTTTAAAGGAGCAGTGTGGTAGAGATGGTGTGTGCCTTTTGCCTCCTGCATGCCATGGAGGGCATAGCACATCTTCTCTGAGATACATTTAAAGGGCCTGAATAGCATTGCCTTCCCCTACCCCCACTCCAGCCAGGCCTACAAATTCCATAAAAGGAATTCATAGAGGTGGCTCTATGCCACCCTCCCCAATGCCAGAAATAGGACTCAGAGAACACGCTCCACCCAATCGGCAGGGAGCAACTGGGAGCTAGGGCCCCATACCCCTCCATCTGTGTGCTCTGGGAGAATTGACATGAGATTGACTTTAGAAATAGAAAATCTGCTATTGAGAGAAATGAAGCTTTCATCAAAGACCATTTACTCCACAGGGATGCAGATGGCACTTAGGAGGTTGCGTAAGCCTAGACTGTGTTTGGAGGTACTGCCTGGGGTGATGAGGAGCTGACCGGTCAGTGTGCAGGATCTGAGACCAGGGGCATCTCTCATCATTTCAAATTTCATTTTTGTCTCTTTTCAAAAGAGACAAAAGGCTTGTCTGGTTTCTTCCAGTTTGATAATAGTTAAATGGCCATGGCCGTGTGTCCCAAGAAGCCTCTACCACGGAAATAAGAAAATCCCAGAGGTCACGAGGACAGCTCTTGGGCTGTCATGGCAGCAGTGGCAGGGGGAGCAGCTGAACTATTGCCCACACTAATCTCTGTAGCTGAGTGACCTTGAGAATGTCACCTCACCTCTGTGGGTCTGTAAAATGAAAGGTCTGAGCTGGTAGGTGGCATGGTGATTAAGGCACTGGACTCCCACATGGTCAACCATGGTTTGAGTCCCGGACCTGGTGACTTGCTTTCTCACTCTCCCTTTCTGTCTGTCACTTTCTGGTCAAAATGGAATAATAATAATAAATAAAATTAAAAAGTAAATAATTCTTTTAAAAAAAAGAAAAAAGAAAGGTCTATGGGAGATGACTGTTTCTCAAGTGCAGATCTTATCTTTATTAGAAAACCTGGATCTTGGGACCAGCAGTTAGTGTAATGGCTATGTCGCTGGACTCCCATGCCGCCGAC
>NW_006205165.1:361668-364686 GCF_000334495.1 Tupaia belangeri chinensis | reverse complement strand
TCTCTCTCTCTCTCTCTTGCTCTGTCCCTCTCTGGTCAAATTAAAATAAATGAAGTTAAATAAAATAATTTTTTTTTTAAAAAAAGGAAAACCTGGGTCTACCATAATAGAGCCAAAAAGTCTGGTTTCCTCATTGAAGACTTTCTTTTTCTCTTTCTTTTTTCTTTCTTTCTCTCTTCCTCTCTTCCTTTCCCCTCTCTTCCTTCCTTCTTTTCTTTTTTTTTTTTTCCTTTTTTTTTGAGGCTCTCTCTCTCTCTCTCTTGCTCTGTCCCTCTCTGGTCAAATTAAAATAAATGAAGTTAAATAAAATAATTTTTTTTTTAAAAAAAGGAAAACCTGGGTCTACCATAATAGAGCCAAAAAGTCTGGTTTCCTCATTGAAGACTTTCTTTTTCTCTTTCTTTTTTCTTTCTTTCTCTCTTCCTCTCTTCCTTTCCCCTCTCTTCCTTCCTTCTTTTCTTTTTTTTTTTTTTCCATCTTTTTTGAAGGTTCTTGCCACAAGGGCATTGCACTGGCTAGAAAAACAGAGAGCAGGAAAGTGAGGAATCAACCCCCGGGGGGATGGTCACGTGCAATCCTTTCTCCCGCATTCTCCTCCTCGGATTCTGGGCACGCATGCATATGTACTCAGTGTATTTCAAGCCACCGGGTTTGGGACTCAAACTGCAGTTGGCCATGGGAGAGTCCAGGGCCTTAACCACTATATCACCTGCTGCCCCCTCCCATGGAAGACTTTTTAATGTTGACATGAAAAATAATTATAGTCATAGTTCTATATACACACCACTCTCCTCAAGACTTCTTCCACATCTCTCTCACACTCCCTAGAGAACCCCTGGATCAGATGACCTAGAAATCTGATAGTCCTTTTTTTTTTTTATTCTTGAGAGAGCAAGAAAGGCATCCCCAACATATGGTGCTCATACCATGATCCAATCCCAGCCTCAGACAGCCCAGATTATGGGCACAGGCCCTTCCCTGGGGCATGAACCCGGGATCTCCCAGTGTGGGTCTAGTTGCATTACAGCTGCACCACTGTCTGGCCCCTCGGATACTCTTAAACAATGACAGCGGCAGCTCACTGGGTTCCTTGCTTACTACATAGCAGATGCTTTACATCCACCGCGTCACTTCATCCTCACCACCGCCCTGTGAAGTAGGCACTATTAATCCCACCTCACCAAAGAGGCAACAAGACAAGCTTAGGTCCCTTGCCTAAAGAGAGCTTGGAACTGGCCAAGTCTGGCTGAGAACTCGAACAGCTGTGGAACTCTTTGCCGTGCTCTTTATTGATTGTTCTAATCTTCCCAACACGTTTAAGCATTTTAGAGGAGGAAGAAAATCCACAACACTTTTCTGATTTAGTCCCCACCCAAGGCAAAAGTTAGTTTCACTTGCTTAATCAAATTTGTGGCACCCAGTGCTCAGAGAAGACAAAGTGGCTGCCACCTGAAGTGAGCCATCAACACAGGCTGGCTTTGTCAACTGAAATGGATCAGCAGAGAACAGTACCTAACACTTTTTTTTGTTTTTTGTTTTTTTTTGTTTGTTTGTTTGTTTTCTGGAGAGGTTTTTTTTTGCCATAGGACGCGTGGGCTCACCAGACAGACAGAGAGAGACAGAGAGACAGAAAGCGAGAAATCACCCCCTAGGGGGGATGGCCACACCGCAATCCCTTCTCCTCCATTCTCCTCTCGGGATCTTGGGCACACACGCATACATGCCCGGCGTGAGTTTTAAGCCACTGGGTCTGGGATGCAAACCGCGGGCAACTACATAGTCCAGTGACATAGCCATTATGCTAACTGCTGGTCCAGAGAGAACAGTACCTAACACTTTCATTTCAAAGTATTTGTATAGAGGCTGGCAGGTGGTGTGATGGTTAAGGAGCTGGACTTGCACATGACTTACCATGGTTCAAGTCCCAGATCTGGCAACTTGCTTTCTCTCTCTGTCTCTCTCTGGTCAAACTGAAGGATAATCATAATAAATAAAATGAAATGAATAATGATTATTGATTTAATTTTATTTATTATTATTATTATTTTAGAATTATGTAAATTTATTTATTTATGTTGAATTATTTTACTTAATTCTATTTACTTATTTATTTTAACTTGACCAGAGAGGAACAGAGTGAGAGAGCAAAAGAGATGGAAAGCGAGAAAGCAAGCCACCAGGTCTAGGACTCGAACTCTGGTCGGGCATGTGGGAGTCCAGCACCCTTAACCACCATGCCACCTTCCTGATGGTCCCAGAATTATTTCACTTTATTTATTCATTCATTTATTTTTCATTTGACTAGAGAGAGACACAGAGAAAGAGAGGTGAGAAACCAAGCCACCAGGTCTGGGACTCAAACTGTTGTTGGCCATGTGGGAGTATCCAGCACCGTAACCACCATGCCACCTGCTGATCTCTTATTATTATATTTTTAAAATTTCTTATAGGCCACTCACGCTCACCAGAGATAGAGGAAGGAGAGAGAGAGAGAGAGAGAGAGAGAGAGAGAGGAAGTAAGCCACAGGTCCAGGACTCAAACCATGATTAACCATGTGGGAGTCTAGTGCCCCAACCACCACACCACCTGCTGGCCCTCACAGAGCCCTTTAAAACATCCTAATTATTTGCTTTTCACCATAGCCCTGGAAGGTGGTAGTGGCTGTTACTGCCAAGGGTCTTCAAAAAAAGTTTGGGGGCCAGCTGGTGGTGTAGTGGTTAAGGTGGCCGGACCTCACATGGTTGACTACACAGTTTGAGTCCCAGACTCAGCAGCTCGAGAAACATGCCAGGTGTATGTGCATGCATGCCAAATCCCAAAAGGAGGAAGAAATGAAGGATAAGTAGGTGGCATGGAGGTTAAGGCACTGGATCCCACATTACTGACTATGTGGTTCAAGTACTGGACCTGGCTGCTTGAAATATTAGGTGTGTGCGTGTGTGCATGCCAAAAATCCTGAGAAAAGAACGGAGAAGGGACTGCAGCATGTCCATGCCCCTGTCCGGGGGGATTTGTGA
>NW_006205165.1:359981-361559 GCF_000334495.1 Tupaia belangeri chinensis | reverse complement strand
GGTGGTGTGGTGGTTAAGGCACTGGATTCCCACATGGCTGACCATGGTTTGAGTCCCAGATCTGGCGGTTTGCTTTCTCACTTTCTCTCTGGTCAAATAACAATAACAACAACAACAATAATAAATGAAATTAAGTAATTCTTAAAAAATAAAAATAAATAAAATAAAGAAATGCATATTATTAATAAACTATGCATGGATTTCAATTATTTTACACCAAAATTTCTATATTGCCAGACTTTTTGAATTCCCCTCATATTATCCTTGCATTGCCGATAAGAAACTGGAAGGACAAGGGGTGAATAATCCCAAACCTGAGGCTTCCCACGCTAAGTCCACTGTACTGTCTCTCCGCATTCCTCACCACTGCCTCTTTCCACAAGGAAAGACGCCTCATTTTATATTTATGTCTTTTGAGTGTGTTTGATGGCTCAGGGAAATGATTTGATTTGGTCTCTGAGCTTGACAAAATGATTTGCCAGTGTAATTGTTCTATTTCTTAATGGGCTTTATTATTCTTTGCACAAACAACCTTATAACTACATTAAAAAAAATCTAAGGGAAAGAAAAATTTACTGAGTCTGCCACCCACAATAAATCAAGATTTTTTCCTTCTTTTAAAAGAATTATTTTACTTAGGGACCAGCAGTTAGCGTAATGGCTATGTCGCTGGACTCCCATGTAGTCGACCATGGTTCGAGTCCCAGACCCAGTAGCTTAACTTAAAACTCATGCCGGGCGTGTGTGCGTGCATGCCCAAGATCCTGAGAGGAGAATGGAGGAGAAGGGATTGCGGCATGCCCATCCCCCCTGGGGGGGGGTGATTTCTCACTTTCTGTCTCTCTGTCTCTCTCTGTCTTTCTGGCAAGTGCACACGTCCTATAGCAAAAACCTCTCCAAAAAAAAAGAAAAAAAGAAAAGAATTATTTTATTTCATTTTATTTATTTACTTGTTTATTTTTAATTTGACTGGAGAGGGACCGAGAGAGAGAGAGATAAAGTGGGAAAGCAAGCCACCAGGTCTGGAACTCAAACTGAGGTCAGCCATGTGGGAGTCCAGCACCCTTAACCACCATGCCACCTGCTGGCCCCATAAATCAAGTTTTCATTTTTCTACAGTTCTCTTCCCATTCCTGACCATAGGCTGACACACTTTTTATAGAGTTTATAAAGCTCAGCAAAGATACAATTCTACATTGTACATTTTATATGTTATACTTCATTCTAAGGACTGTCCATGTTGCTCAATTGTCTTCACGACTAACTTGTTCACAGATACATATCACAGTGAGGTTGGATGCATCATACCTACTTAGCCATTCCTCTGTGACTTTTGGAATTTAAAACCAGACGGCATGAGCAGTCGCCAAAGAGAGAAAGATAGAGAGGGAGAGGACAAAGCACACCCCACGGAGAATGTTCACGCACAAATCCTTTCTCCTCTTGTCAAAAACGCATATGGGGAACCAGCAGTTAGCGTAATGGCTATGTGGCTGGACTCCCACGTAGTCGACCGCGGTTCGCGTCCCGGACCCGGTGGCTTAAAACTCACGCTGGGCACATGTGCGTGCATGCCCA
>NW_006205165.1:352243-359851 GCF_000334495.1 Tupaia belangeri chinensis | reverse complement strand
AAAAAAAAAAAGAAAAGAAACGCACATGCACCTGGTGCGTTCTTCAAGCCGCTGTATCCAAGATTCAAACCACGCAATTGGTCATGTGGGTTCTGCCTCCCTTAACCACTAGGCCACGGGGCTGCCCCTCCTATACTCAGGGTTTTTTTTGTTTGTTTGTGTGTTTTCTTTTTTTTTTGTTTTGTGTGTGTGTGTGTGTGTGCATGTGTGAGTGTGTCTGTGCCATAGCAGGAGAGAGACAAAGAGAGACAGAGAGATGAAAGTGATAAATCACTCCCTTAGGGAAATGGCCACACAATCCTTTCTTCTCCGCTCTCCTCTCAGGAATTTGGGCATCCACGCACATGTACCTGGTGTGATTTTCAAGCTGCTGGACCTGGTACTCAAACTGTGGTTGGCCATATGGGAGTCCAGCACCTTAACCACCATGCCACCTGCTGTCCCCCCTCCCCCTGGTTATTGAATGTTAGAGTGGACACTAATAGTTTTACACCTGCTTTTGTGTCCTTCTCGTTCTGCCCTAGGAAATGTGGGGGTATCACAATTGGCCCCAAGCCCCAGGGTCTGTGCCTCTGCCACAAACACATCTCTCACTTGTGGGAGGCAAGTAGCACCAGGAAATATTATGTTTGTCCATCTAGAATTTTAACTTCTTCCATACCTTTCAATATGCTCATTCTGTATGGTTAGCAAATGTGTTTAGGACAAAGGCCCCAGGAAAATAGGGACCAAATGACTCCCTTACAAGTCTCTGCCACTTCAGCTACCGTCATACTGAAATCAAGGACCATAAGAATTCAATGAACTTGTGAATGGGAAAGAGCCAGGTCAACTCTCAAAATGCTTTGCAAATGCAAGAAGATGATTCCTCATTTTGTTTAGGTACATCAAGGAGAGCAGTGGACTAATTTTCATCCCAGAGTGCAAAAGTGCAGGTCATCCTGAAGTAGAGGTCACCTTGCTTACAGTGCCGGTGTAGTGGCTTGAGGGGGTAGGCAATGAAAACCAGCATGATTCCAGTTTTCCATGGATCCAAAACGTCTCTCAACACCTGATTTAGGCTTGAATTCAAGAATCCCCCACTTCCTCTCGAGTTGAGGAATCCCCAGCTCTAGCTTCCAGACTCAACGTGGAGCCTCCAGTGAGTTCAAGTATTCCAACAAGACAAACACGCAAGCAGACTTATGGCAGGACTTCTACAAGGCTGGGCAGGACTTAGGCTATAGGGGTTTTCATTTTTCTTTCTTTTTTTTTTTTTTTAGGTTTTTGCTGTAGGGCATATGTGTTATGGGCATATATGACAGATAGGAGAGAGAGGGAAAGTGAAAAATCACTCCCCAGGAGGGATGGCCACATTGCTGTCTCTTCTCCTCCATTCTCTTCTTGGGATTTGGGGCATGCCCACACACACCGCCTGGTGTGATTTTCAAGCTGCCAGGTTCAAGGCTATAACCATGGTCAGCCTTAACCAGCACCTTAACCACCATGCCAAATGCTAGTTTTCTAGCTCTACGAGAATAGGGCCACAGACTCCTCTTTCTATCACATGGGGTCTCCAAGATTACTAACTCCTACGACAGATGCAAAGAAGCTGAGAAGCACATGGCATGGTACAACAGGCACAGGCTTGAGACTCAGACTTGGGCTCAAATCCCAGCTCCATGATAATATTGTTATCAGATCATGGGGAAGCTCTCCCTCTCAGTCGGTTTTCTCATCTGTAAAATGGCATCTGTAATCCCTGCCTTGTGGTTGTTCTGGGGGCTAAATAATGTTCTATATAAAAAGAGTTGGCATAGGGGCCAGCTGGTAGCATGGTGGTTAAAGGTGCTGGACTCCCACATGGCAGATTGTGGTTCAAGCCCCCCTAGAGGGTGATTTCTCACTTTCCCTCTCTCTCTCTCTCTGTCTGACCAAACTGGAAAATAATAATAACAAATAAAGTTAAATAAAAAAATTCTTAAAAAAAGAGCTGACATATTATAGGTGTGTGGTAAATACTAGATCCTTTTCCCTTCTCTGTGGGAAACTAGTTCTTTAAAAAAAAAAAAAACTTTGGGTGGGGGTTGGCAGGTGGCATGGTGGTTAAAGGCACTGAACTCCCACATGGCCGACCATGGTTCGAGTCCTGAACCTGGTGGCTTGCTTTCTCACTCTCCTTCCCTCTCTCCCTCTCTCTCTGATCAACTGGAAAATAATAATAATAATAATTAATAAAGTCAAAAAAATCTTTTTTTAAAGTTTTGCTATAGGGTGCATGCACTCACCAGAGAGAGAGAGAGAGAGAAAGAGAGAGAGCTCCCCAGGAGGTGTTGAACACACCACACTCCCTTCTCTATCCTCCTCTCATCATATGGAGCACATAGGCACACACACCCAGTGTGACTTTCAAGCCATCGGGCCTGGGGCTCGAACTGCACAGCTGGTCATCTGGAATCCAGCCATATTAACATCCACGCTACTGGCTGGCCCTGTGGGAAACTAGTTCAAATAGCCGGTTTATTTATGCACAACTATGCATATGCTGTTAAGTGACAGTGGTGTTAGTACACATCCCCCACACCACCACATACCGATTCACAGGCCACAGGGCACTGCAACTTACTTGAGAGAGGAAAGCGGCTGTGAGCAGTGGTGAGAAATCAATTCCAACTTAGGCTAGCACACAAAGCTTTCCAGTCTCTTTTAGTTGCTGTTTTGCTGGAAGGCACACACACTTGCCAGAGAGTGGGAGAGACAGAGGGAGAGGAAGAAAGCACGCCTCGATAGGGCATGGTCACACCGCGATCCCTTTTCATCCATTTCTCCATCCTGTTGGGATTTTGGACACACATGCACATGTACCTGGTGTGTTTTTCAAGCTGCTGGGGCCAGGATTCAAAACATGGATCAGCTCCCTTAACCATCAGGCACAGGACTGGCCTAGTGGCTTTCAGGTCTTAAAGCAACCTATGCTCTAAGGTCCTGTTGGACTTTCACATGCAGTGACTGCTTCATTCCAGTGCCATCCCTACCCCCACGCCCATCTATTTTGCAGGTGGTTTCCCCTGTCTGACTGCTCCTTATGGTACCAAACATGCTGAGTTCACTTCTGGCTCCAGCCTCAGGGCAAAGGCCCATACAAAGTATTTCCCTGTCTGCAATTATGATCACTCTTGGTTTGAAAAGCAGTGTCAACTTTTGACAGCTTTCCTAGCTATCTCATGCTGCGACTCCTGGGACTATGCTAAAGATCTCATCTAAGGATCTGTAGCTTTATTTATGTAGTTAGCTTTTGCTATAGGACTGGAGAGAGAGGGAGAGAGAGAGAGAGAGAAAAATCACCCCCCAGGGCGGATGGCCATACAATAATACTTTCTCCTCTTGGGATTTTGGACATGCACGTACACATTCCTGGAATGCTTTAAAAGCCACCAGGTCCAGGACTTGACTGCACAGGTGGTCACATGGGATCCAGCTGCCTTAACCTCCATACAACCTGCTGTTGCAAGACTCACTTTTTAAATTTTTAACTTTGTCCTTATAAAAATATATGAGAGGGTCCTGGTGTGGTGGTTAAGGGCGCCGGACTCCCACATGGCCAGCTGAGGTTTGAGTCCTGGACCTGGCCACTTGCTTTCTCACTTTCCCACTCTGTCCCTGTCTAGTCAAATTAAAAATAATAATAAAGTTAAATAAAATAATTTTATAAAATATATGAGAAACCATGGGTTTAACATACTAGTGATATTTTTCTCTGGTATGCATTAAAATATATGCAGAAAGAACAACACGTGGCATGGTGGTGAAGTCGCTGGACTCCCACATGGTCCATCGTGGTTCGCAGCCTGGACCCAGAAGCTTGAAAAATCATGCTGGTGTGTGTGTGTGTACACATGCCCAAAATCCTGAGAAGAGAATGGAGGAGATGGGATTGCAGCAAGGCCATCCCCGCCCCCTTCCCAAGGCATGATTTCTCACTTTCTTTCCCTCTGGTGAGTGCATGCATCCTATGGTAAAAACCTAAATAATAGTAATAATACATGAATAAAATAAAACATATACAGAACTCTAAAAGGTAAAATGAGCTTTGTCCATACCACCCCCAGTGACCTCCTGGGCCACCTGGATCCACCCCACACTTGGGAAGTAATCTTGATCTCCTGTTCCCAAATCAGTAAGGCTTAAGTTCACAGCAAGGGAGTGTCCTGGCAGATCACTCGGGTGGCTGTGTCAGGCACGACCAAAAGGTCAGAGGCAGAGGAACAGCGAAAGTGACCGAGGGTCTAGACTTAGACTTTGGCAGTGAGGTAGGAAGAGGGCTTGCCCTGTCTCAGAGGAAGTCGCAAAAATGAATACTTGTTAAGTGAATCAGCAGATGGAAGGATGAGTAAAAAGTATGAGGTGAGGGAGAGGAGTGAAGGATGACTCCCAGGTTCCTAGCTGGGGTTACTAGAGAGACGATGGTGTCATCGAGAGTAAATGGAAGTGAAAAAAGAGAGCAATAAGAGGGTGGCGTAAGATGTGCTCGCCGAGGGTGAGGTACTCCTGGGACAGGCCAGTGGAGATGGTGCAGCTGACCGTTAGCCAGAGCGGCAGATAGATCTGGAGGTTAAGTCCATGGAGGCAGTCTCCTTGGGCGTGGCCTTGACTGCTAAAGGAGAGGGTGTAGAGGGAGCTGAGATGCTGGCCTAAGACGGAACTCTGAGGAAAGAACATTCGCATTTCGGGATAGGTGGAGGAAGAGGTGCTTTCTTCCTCCATGAAGCCTTTTCTGGCTATTTAGGGACAGACCTACATCTCATAATCAGAGTTCACCTTCCCCCTTGTGCTTGTCTCCTTCCCTTGAGCAGCTTGTGAGCAGCCTAGGGGTGGGAGGCTAACCACGGTCTTTCTCTAGTTTAACCCAGTGGGAGTGAATGTCCAGTCCGGGTTTCTGAGACTGCCTAGGGATGGTGACGGAGCAGGTGCAGCCTCCAGCTGCCGGAGGCTGCTCCCAGGGCTACTGCCATCAGGATAATTCTGGATTGGAGCTGGCGCTGAAGATGCAAAGCAACTAGTAAGAAATGACACAGCAGCCAGCAACTGTCCCACACCGTAACACCAGCAATTACGCAGAAAGTTACCCTCAAATTACTATAGTGGCAGCACACAGTAGCTCTATGCAGCACCAAGGGTCCTGAGTCTTCGCTCTGTGGCAGAGAAACAGGATGCTAGGAGATGCTGGTTGGGTCATTTACTTACCAATGGTAGCTTTAAAAGAGCGTGTCCTTAGAGGATTCCAAAGAACCTTCCACACCGGGAATCCTTATCCTTGGCGCTGTCCACCACAGGGGGCCAAATTCAGCTCACCCAGGAGGCCAAACAAAGCCCAGCTCTGACCAGCAGGCCCCAGAGGGGATTACCCAGCCCCCACCCCCGCACATCCCAAGTCATTTTCCAGGAGCTTCTCTCCCCACCATCTCCTGTGACAGTCCTCTTTTGGGGGCTGGCCCTAGGATTGGCTGGCCCAGGACCCCTCCCCTCACCTTCCAGGGGAGCAGAGTCCCCAGGAAGAGGCAAAGGCAACCCTCTGGGCCCAAGCGGCTCCACAAGATTCCAACCCATTCATTGCTTTCTTATGGTAAACTTGAACTAAACTTGGTGAAAACTTTCCCTTCCTTCCCATTGGCCTGAACAGTGGATGAGAGCCTCCCAAACCGGAGGGAACAGCGGGCTTCTCCTGGACTCTGGGTGAGAAAGGGCACTGAGAAGGGAGAAGAGGGGGCACCATCCAGACAGAGGGAGGAGGGTAGGAGAGAAAGCCCCTTCTGGTCCTAGTACATGAAGTCCGATCCAAGGCAGCAGCGGAAAGTGTTTGCGAGCAGCCAAGGGGGAGTAGGTAGAAGGGTAAAGAGCTGGTGGGAGGTGAGTGGCTGAGATGAGAGAAGTTGCTTCCACGTTGCTCCTGCTCGGTCTGGAAAGGCGAGCAAGGAAAAGTTGCCTTCCAGATCCTAATTTCCATAGTGTCCACATGCAGAAGGGAGTTGTTGGGGGAAACTATGTCAACACCCTTGAGGCCATGTCTGGAGAGGGGCGAGGGGCAAAGCGGGCCGCACCCAAAGATAGGAGAGCAACAAACTCAAAGCTGGCAAATGCTCCTCTCGCCCATGCAGTGAAGAGAGCTCTCTGCCAGGGCTGGGGCAGGGAAGTGGGGGGCAGGGCATTACACAGCAAGAAACAGATTCATCTAGATCATTCTGTGCATGCAGCATAGGAGGTAGAGCCAGGAGAGGTGTAGGTGTACACGTTCCGGGTGGGGCTGGGGGTAGAGGAAGGTTTGAATAACAAAGGAGGCTCACAAAGTAGAAGCCATGCATGGTTCCTAGACTGCCTACTGGATCCAGGGAGAGAGCACAGACCTAGCAGTAAACTTCAGTCACTGGCATGCTGCTCACTTCCCTGACACTCCAGCCACCCCAGGGGCTACACGGGGTTGCCAGAGGGGCTGGCCCCTGCCCGCGCAGGGAGCTCTGACTTATGCAATTCAGCCTGGCACAGGAGCAGGGAGCTGGGAGTTCACCCGCATCTCCCTCCGGCTCTCTCCCCGCCCCCTGCCAGCCCCTGCAAGTCACGCCTAGGGTCAGGGGCCCTGCAAGGCAGCAGCTGGGGAGGCCCTGGCTATAGGAGCCCCAGAAAAAGGAGGGAAGGGAAGAGAGTACCTGTTGCTGAATGCATCCTGCTTTGGCTCTTACTCCTCGGTTGCTTGTGGTGAGAGTTGCCCATCATTCTGTTCTGGACTGGCTCCTCAGCTTTGCTTCTCACACACATGGCTCCTCCAAATCCCACTTGTGCCACTGGTACAGAATCGTCCAGATCTGACCCTCTCACTTGGACTAGAGCCTGCTAGGAGCGTCTCTCTCTCTCTCTCTCTCGCTCTCTCTCCCTCTCCCCGTCTCTCTCTCTCTCCTTCCCTCCCTCTCTCTCTCTGCCTCCCTCTCTCCCCCTCCCTTCCTCCTCCCCCTTGCTTGATGTTCCACTCAGGTCGAGCAGCTCAGGTTCCAAGAGGAGCCCTAGTGAGGCTAGAGCGTGGCCCCCACCTCATCTGCCTCTGCAGATGGGGCCAGCACGGGCGCCCTAAACTCAACTTGCAGCTAGAACACCTCCTTCTGCTCTCAGCGCTGTCATTCCGGCTGCCGTTCAGCTACCTCGCTCACTCAGTCTGCAGAAGCTTGCAGGAGCGAGGGGCCAATAACAGAGCCTAATCCAGGAGTGTGACAGGGACCAGTGAAGGAATGTGCTACCCAGGAATTCTAAGTGCCACAGCTCCCCGATCCACTGGGGGATGGATCCAGTTCTGTAAGTGACAGCTGCCAATGGGATCTGTGCTGACAGAAACCTGGGGACATCTGGGACGAGCACAAGGCTGCTAGACTGCAGGCTTGGAGTTAGCACAGCCAGCTGCCTCTGGAATCCCCAATTGTGGCCATCAGGCGTACCTGCTTCCCTGTCAGACACACCTGAAGTCTTTTTCCGCTCTCCCCTCCCTCGCCTGCTTAGCCTTCCCCCGGGAAGGCAGAGCCAGAGCCTCCAGCCCAGAGATTCAGACTGGAACTGGGACCCTCAGCAGCCAATGAGGGGGGTCCTTAC
>NW_006205165.1:346412-348125 GCF_000334495.1 Tupaia belangeri chinensis | reverse complement strand
CTCGCTTTCTGTCTCTCTGCCTCTCTCTCTCTCTCTCTCTCTCTCTCTCTCTCTCTCTCTCTATAGCACACGCGCGCGCACACACACAGGCACGCGCATGCAGCCACTCGCGCAAGTGCTGCAGCCCTGTGGGATAAGCCACACAGGGCAGGTGGTGCTGGCTCAGCAGCCCGTTCCAGCCCTCACAGCCTGGCAGCGAGGAAGAGCCATGGCTTCTAGAATCAACTCTGCCAGACAGAGCTGGACAGCCTTGCATGCCTTTACTTTCTTAGGCAAGTCGTCACACTGCTCAACGTTGATGTCATCAGGCCCATGCTCAGTGGGACAGGGGCCTTGTCTGTCATAGTCATGGTCGCAGAGCATTGTGGGTGTGGGTCCGGCTACAGGTTCAGCCTGTCTGATTTAAGGCACTGTGCCCCCCAGAAAACAGCCTTCTTCCAAAGAGGCAAGAGATCTAAAGTGGAACCCATCAGCCTGTCTCTTCACCTACTTGCCCATCTAGATCTACCCAGCCATTTAATCATTTTTTAGTTCTGGCCAGGCCCTGTGCTAATTTTGGGGACATGAAAGTTTAAGTCACCGTGGGGGGGGGGAGTGACACATCTATAGACAGTGACAATACAGGGAAGGCTCAACAATGCTGAAGGAGCATTAGAGAACTGTGTTCAGTCTGGAAGGCCTGGAGATGCCCCCCCAGAGGAGGTGACACTTGGATTGGGTCGTGAGCGTGAGGATGAAGAAGAGTTGGCCAGACACAGAAAGGGGAAGGGCATCCTATTAATTATTTGGAATAGTAATTACCCCATACTAGAACCTCTCCTGCTGGACCCCAGCTTTCAAGAGGCTCTGTAGTTTCCATCAATGATTCCACAAACATTCCCCAAGCTACCGACTTTAGGTGTCTCAGTTTCACAGGGTAGACAGAGACATCACAGGAGGGCATGACCCATGATTTGGCTTTGCAGCTCACTGTGGAATGTGGCAGGAGGCCTGCAAGTGGACCTGTCTGAGACCAGACTAGAAAGCTTGGGAAATAGAGGTCCCAGAGCAAAGTGTGAAGGGCCAAAAATGCCACATCTTGGGAAAATAGATTTAAGAATATGGTAAAAATCATGAAGATTTATGAACATAAAAAAGTCTTGATGCGGGGTCAGCAGGTGGTGTGGTTAAGGGTGCTGGATTCCCACATGGCCAACCATGGTTCAAGTCCCAGGACCTGGTGGCTTGCTTTCTCACTTTCCCTTTCTTTCTCTCTCTGGTCAAATTAAAAAATAATAATTACAATGAAATTCAATAAATAAATGAATAAATTTTCTTAAAAAGAAAAAAAGTCTTGATGGTTGTGGCCAGCAGGTGGTGTTAAGGGCGCTGGACTCCCACATGACTGACTGTGGTTCCAGTCCCAGATATAGCACCTTGCTTTCTTACTTTCCTTCTCTTTCTCCCTCTCTGTTCCTCTCTGGTCAAATTAAAATGAAATAGGGACCAGCAGTTAGCGTAATGGCTATTTGGCCGAACTCCCATGTAGTCGACCGTGGTTCGAGTCCCGGACCCGGTGGCTTAAACTCACGCCGGGCACGTGTGCATGTGTGCCCAAGATCCCGAGAGGAGAATGGAGGAGAAGGGATTGCGGTGTGGCCATCCCCCCAGGGGGATGATTTCTCGTTTTCTGTCTCTCTGTCTCTCTGGCGAGTGCATGCGCCCTATAGCAAA
>NW_006205165.1:345513-346322 GCF_000334495.1 Tupaia belangeri chinensis | reverse complement strand
TCTTTTTTTTTTTTTGAGAGGTTTTCGCTATAGGGCGCGTGCGCTTGCCAGACAGACAGAGAGACAGAAAGCAAGAAATCACCCCCCAAGAGGGGATGGCCACGCTGCAATCCCTTCTCCTCCGTCCTCCTCTTGGGATCTTGGGCATGCACGCACACGTACCCGGCATGAGTTTAAGCCACCGGGTCCGGGACTCGAACCACGGTCGACTACATGGGAGTTCAGCGACATAGCCATTACGCTAACTGCTGGTCCCAATAACTCCCTCTTCTGAGTACCTTTGGCCTGGCTTTCTGAGCCACTCATGCTTAAACATAGATGTCCTGGAATTGTTAGTAATCTTCCATGAACCCTCTCTGCTCCAGCAGCTTGTGAGTTCTTTGAGGGATGGGTCTCAGTTTAGGTGTTTAAGGCTGTGCCTTGCAGAGGGCCTGGTACAAAGGAAGACCCTGTTACTGTTTGCCAAGGAAGGGGCATGAGCCAAGCTACCCTGCTTGTGCAGACCTTCCCTCCCTGACGACTCCTCTAAAAGCTGGTTATTGTGTCCCACCAACACAAGAGTCTTCTCAAAACTTTCTGGTACCCCTTTCTGCCCTTCAGGATGGACGTCTGGAATATGTGCTGGTGGCAGCTGTTCAGATGTGAGACACTTGTCTGAGGAAAGGCACTAGGAAGGTCAGCTACCCTTTTCACCAAGTACAGTACTGTACTCAAAGAGGGAGAGACCTTGGTAGGAGGGGGCTGGACCCCCATGGTGTCTTTAGGAGGAGTTTGAGGAGAAAATAACTTCTTTCTTTTTTTTTTTATTT
>NW_006205165.1:344376-345453 GCF_000334495.1 Tupaia belangeri chinensis | reverse complement strand
CATAGAGACAGAAAGCGAGAAATCCCCAGGGGGGATGGTCACGCCGCAATCCCTTCTCCTCCATTCTCCTCTCGGGATCCTGGGCATGCATGCACACGCACCCGGCGTGAGTTTTAAGCCACCGGGTCCGGGACTCAAACCGCGGTCGACTACATGGGAGTCCAGCGACATAGCCATTATGCCAACTGCTGGTTCCCAAAATGCCTTCTTTCTGGCACATGTTCAAACTCAGCCCAGCCAGGAGCAGTCATGTTTACAGGGGAGGGAGGGCCAGGCCCCACCATTTGGCAGGTCCCCCCACCTTAACAGGTGCTTTTGACACACTAGGATAGGAGACAGAAAAAATCTAAGGCCTGAAAGAAGCACCTCTGGGGTTTATGTCCCCAGTGTGAAAGAGCTTAAGGTTCATTGTTACCAACTCATAGTCCATGTGCCTCTGTACTCAGGAATAGGAAAGGGAGCAGACAGGGAAGTAAGGCAGGTCCCTGGAGCCCAAGCACTGGGATGAGAACCAGCTTGTCACTTTAGTCATGCTCTCACTTGCTCCTCACAACCACTCTGTCAGGTGCAGATTATCAGGCCCCAATTTGAAGATGAGGAGGTGGAGATTAGGTAAGGAGATGGAGTTAGTAAGTGGCAAGGTCGAGGCTTGAACCCAGGTTGGGCTGCCTCCAAACCTGTTTTTTTCCCATTCTTCTAGCCCTGTCGGCTATGATCTGCACATGCTTTGCCCTGATGTGGGGGATTCCCAGGTACAAAAAAAAAGCATTGTTTTAATACACAGCTCTGACTCTGCCTCCAGCAGGCTGGAGACTACCAGAAGCCTGCCTTTGGCACTGCTTGTGTGGTGGGCACTGCTCATGTGGTGGGCACTCTAGGAAAGCAAACACACTTAGCCCTGGTCTTAGAGACACTTTATTTATTTATTTATTTATTTATTTTTGGAGAGGTTTTTGCTACAGGGCACGTGTGCTCACCAGAAAGAAGAGAGAGACAGAAAGTGAGAAATCGCCCCCCAGGGGTGGATGGCCATGCCGCAATCCCTTCTCCTCCATTCTCCTCTCAGGATCTTTTTTT
>NW_006205165.1:341883-344361 GCF_000334495.1 Tupaia belangeri chinensis | reverse complement strand
TTTTTGGAGAGGTTTTCGCTATAGGGCGCGTGCGCTCGCCAGACAGACAGAGAGAGACATAGAGACAGAAAGCGAGAAATCAGCCCCCAGGGGGGATGGTCACGCTGCAATCCCTTCTCCTCCATTCTCCTCTCGGGATCTTGGGCACACACGCACACGCGCCCGGCGTGAGATTTAAGCCACCGGGTCCGAGACGCGAACCGCGGTCGACTACGTGGGAGTCCAGCCACATAGCCATTACGCTAACTGCTGGTCCCTAGAGACACTTTGTACTTGTGGTGTGGTCATAGGCCCTGGAGCCTGAAGCCTGAAGCTTGAATGAAGCCACAATCAAGTTTCTCTGCTTTCTACTCCTGTCTAGAACGTTTCTCCTTTCATTTCTATTTCTGCATGTGAAAAGTCTACTCATCTCTCAAGACTCAGCCCAGTGTCTCCATCTCCATGATGCTTTCTCTGAGCCTTGCAGCCAGAATGGAACTCAGCTCTGCATGGCCCTGTCCTCTCCAGGGATTTCAGGTCCGTTGCATACACCTGGTCCTGCATAAAGCCTTTCCTGATCTTAAATGTAAACAGCTTTTTTCTTGTGGTAATCTTCACAGTACAATGTTCCTCAAAATGTAGTACACAGTTTGCTAGGGGCTTGAGAGAGAATTTTAGAAATACGGATATTTTTAAGCTTAGCAGTCCTGAGTTATTATATTATATATTAGGCCCTAATAATAATTACAGGGGAAAATGAGTTCATGAAAAGTATAATTTCTGGAATATTTGAGGCAGAATTAAATGAATTGGTTCAAAGAAAAATAATTTGGTACCTGTAAGTTAGATTGAATTTATACCTCCTCACAGGGCTGTTGGAGTGAAGATCTGTAGTGATGGCTAAAAATTGCTTCGAGGAAGCTCCTGTAGCCCCAGACATGGTCAACTTCTTGATACAAATGATAGGTACATATACAGGTATGTAGAGTTTGTAATCATCAATATGTGTATATTTTTGTGCATATGTTAATTGCCCATATAAAATTGATTTTCTTTGATTTTTTTTTAGATTTTTGTCATAGGGCACGTGTGCTCACCAGAGAGAGACAGAAAGAAGGAAATAGAGAAATCATCCCCCAGAGGGGATGGTCACATTGCAATACCTTCCCCTCTATCCTCCCTTCGGGATTTTGGGCACATATGCACATGCATCTGACATTTCTCACGTCATCAGGTACAGGACTCAACCCGTGGAGTCAGTCATGAGGGATACAGTTGCTTTAACTACCAGGCCACCTGCTGGCCCCTAAAGTTGATTTTTTTAAAAAAAGAATTATTTAAGTAAATTAATTAATTAATTGTAATTTGACCAGAGAGAGACAGAGTGAGAGAGCAAGAGAGTGAAAGAGAGAGAGAAAAAGTGAGAAAGTAAGCCACCAGGTCCAGGTCTCAAACTGGGATCAGCCATGTGGGAGTCTGGTACCCTTAACCACCATGCTGCCTGCCAGCCCGATTTTTTTTTTTTCAAGAGAGATTTTTTTGCTCTAAGGTACATGCTCTCACCAGAGAAACAGAGAGACAGGAAGTTAGAAATCACCTTCCCACACATGGGGGATGGCCATGAAACAATCCCTTCTCCTCCATTCTCCTCTCGGGATTTTGGGCACGCACGCACACACACCTGGCATGAGTTTTAAGCCACCAGGTCCAGAATTATAACCGCATTTGACTATGTGAGACTCCAACTCTGGCCTGAGTCCTATTTCTGGTTTCTAGCTGGGTCGGGAAACATATGGACTTAACTGTTCCGTGAAGGTCTCCGTAGCTCAGACACTCAGAGGTGGAGGTCCTGTACACTGATATTAGTCAATAAGCATGTTCTTGAATGATCTGAGCACCCTCTCTGTTCCAGACACCCTTCCGATTATAGAGGAAAGAAGAATGAGAAACCCTAGCCACTGCCCTCAGTGGGCTCTCAGGCTTCATTCTTTCCCATATGCTTGCTCCTGGGGCTAGACCAGCACCATATTCCAGAGTAGAAGTTTCCCTAGAGATTTGTAAAGGAAACCTTGCTGGGGTTGGAAATGCACATGTCTCTGAAGGTCCAGAAAGGCAGAGCTCTGTGTGAAGTGGGTTGGGGTCAGTAAAAGGGAGTGGTAGAGTTGTGGAGCAATGCACACTGCCCACCCCGACCCTGGTCCCCAAGGCACTCAATCTCCACTCTGGGAAACCTCTCTGCTGGCCCAACCCAACCTCTCTGGAGTCCACATGCTGCCAACAGCCTGCCAGTTTGCTTCCCACCAGCTATGGTTGCCAAGAATTTTTGATTCTGTATCTCAATAGAAGCACATGTATATATTAACTATATACATGTGCTAATTGGTTTTATAAACATAAAACATAGATAACTGGAACTGGCAGGTGGTGTGGTGGTTAAGGCGCTGGACTCCCACATGGCCAACCCCAGTTCGAGTCCTGGACCTGGTGGGTTGCTTTTTT
>NW_006205165.1:339709-341137 GCF_000334495.1 Tupaia belangeri chinensis | reverse complement strand
CTGCAGTTGACTACATGGGAGTCCAGCGACATAGCCATTACGCTAACTGCTTGTCCCAGGGAGATCTTCTGATGTGAACTCAGAATCTTCCCATGTGGTCAGCTTCCAGAGCATTGCGTTTTGTCACTGCGCCACTACCCAACCATGAGAAATTAGAATATATTTTTTCCAGCATCTGATAGAGGGTACACCCACTTTGGAGGCCACAGTCTAGTAAATCACTCTACCTTGTAGCCCGATGAAGGAAGAAGACAAAAGGATAAACATGTGTTGTGCTTTATATTATATTTCAGGCTCTGTTCTCAGTGTTCTGTCTGCCTCATTCATTCATTCAATAGCTTTTACTGCGCCTACTATCATGTCTAGGTGCTGTGCTGGGCACCGGGGCATAGAGAGATGAATGAGGTAGACAGACGAGTTTACAATCCAGTCGAAGGAGATGATAACCAAACACAAAATACCCAAGGTAGTGCTAGCTTGAAGGAAATCAGCATGGCGATGTGACTGCAAGGGATGGGGCAGGGGGTGGTGGTGGCTAGTTTGCATGAGTTGTCAGAGATCTCTCGAGGCTAAGAACTGAGTGTGAGAAGGAGACAGCAGAAGGAACAGAAGTGCCATGTCCATGAGGTGAGAAGGACCTGGCTGTCTTTGAGAAACGGAAGGGCCAGCATGTCTAGGGTAGAGGAGACAAAGGGGAGAGTGGAGGATTTTATATGAAGTGCAGTGGGGAACCGTCAGTCAGTTTTCTGTTCTTTTTTGTAGATTTATTTAATTTTATTTATCATGATTATTGCTAGTATTTAATTTGCTACAGGGAACATGCCCTCACCAGAGAGGGAGAGAGTGGCAGAGAGAGAAAGAGAGAGACAGAGAGAGGGGGAGAGAGAGAGAGAGGGGGAAAGGGAGAGGGGGTGAGAGAGAGACGAAGGAAAAGTGAGAAAGCAGGCCGCCAGGTTCAGGACTCAAACCATAGGCAGCGCTTTAACCACCACACCACCTGCTGGCCCCTCATTAGTCAGTTTTAAGCAAGAGCATGACAGGACATTATTCGAATTTTTGTTTTAAGAATTATTTTTATTTCAGGGGCCGGCAGAACCACACCACCTGCTGGCCCCTCATTAGTCAGTTTTAAGCAAGAGCATGACAGGACATTATTCGAATTTTTGTTTTAAGAATTATTTTTATTTCAGGGGCCGGCAGATGGAGTGGTGGTTAAGGTCACTGGACTCCCACGAGGCCGACCATGGTTCAAGTCCCAGACTTGGTGTCTTGCTTTCTCATTTTCTCTCTCTCTCTGTCCCTCTCTGGTCAAATTAAAATAAATAACGTTAATTACAAGAATTCTTTTTTTAAAAAAAGAATTATTTTTATTTAATTTGATCTATTATTATTTTTTAATTTGACTAGAGAGAGACAGAAAAAAAAAAA
>NW_006205165.1:333557-339465 GCF_000334495.1 Tupaia belangeri chinensis | reverse complement strand
GTCTCTCTCTGTCTGTCTGGCGAGCGCACCCGCCCTATAGCAAAAAAACCTCTCCAAAAAAAAAAAAAATCTCAATGTCTGGGCCAGCTGGTGATGTGGTAGTTAAGGCAGCTGGATCCTGTATGGCCACCTGCCTGGTTTGAGTCCTGGACTCAGCAGCTTGAAAAACATGCCTGGCACATGTGCACGTGCATGCATGCCCAACATCCCAGAAAGCTGAGAAATGGAAGAGAAGGGATTGCAGCATGACCATTCCCCCAGCAGCAGGAATTTTCTCAGTTTCTTTCTCTCTCTCTCATGCTCTCTCCCCCTCTCTCCAGAAAGCGAGCACATGCTATAGCAAATCAAAAAAAGGGGGAGGGCCAGCAGGTGGCGTGATGGCTGAGCCCGCTGGACTCCCAAATGGCTGGCCGTGGTTCGAATCCTGAACCTGGCGGCTTGCTCTCTCACTTTCTCTCTTTCTCTCTGTCCCTTTCTGATCAAATTAAATAAATGAATAAATAAAGTTAAATGGAATAATTCTTTTTTTAACAAAAATTACCATTTCTGTCATGTGGACAATGGGCTGGAGGGGGTTCTGGTAGACATGGGGAATTCAGAAAGCTATCGTAGTGGTCCAGGCAAGAAATGATGGATCAGGGTGATGGAAACAGAAGGGCACGCAAGCATAAGACATAAGAACAATTCTACCATAATGTCTATGTATGGTCAGTCTCATTATCCCCATTGCACGTACGAGGAAAACTGAGGCCAGGCAGAATGAAATAACTCGTTCAGGATCCCAGACTGTAAGTGATGGCAGCAGGATTCACCCAAGTCTGCCTGGCTTCCTTCCCAGCCTACTCAGAATTCTAATTATGCTTCCTGCCGCAGGGAGTCATTCACCAGGACAATACAGGGTCTTCCTGTTTCAATCCAGAAAATCACTGGGCATTTTGAACAAAGGAACAAGGATTGAGGACGATTTGACCCAGCCATCGGCCAAGGGTATACAAGTGATTAAAACAGTCCATTCCTCCAGTTTTCATAAACATGCTGAGTTCACCAGAGCTCTAAGGGAAAAACCATTCTTTCTTTTGGAGGGGGGAGTGGACAGGAGGAGGGTAGTGATGGTATATTTGGAAATAGAAAGATAAAAAGCTGCCAACTTGTGCCTTCAAGGAAAGCCCAGGGCGCAGGCCAAGACAGGGGAAGTGACTTGCCAAATCCCTCTTCACAGCCCCCAGAGTTATTTGTGTGAAAAAGAAGGTGGAACTGTCCCTGCCAAAGACATGAAGTCCTTTACAGAGCACTTTGTTAGCAAAGCCTAGCATCCCTGTCACTATGCAAAGTGTGCTGGAATGTTGCCATGGCAACAGGCAGCTGGGCCCCAGAATCAGCTCAAGGCCTGCCTTGGTTGAGAGGCCCAAGCCTGTGGGGGCATCTCCTGCAGGCTAGGGAGGTGGTGGGGAGCTAAGTTTTGTGTCTGCTGATGAGGAGCACAGAGTTCCCTTCCCAGCCATCGGGGTCCAAAGACTGTGCATTTGGGAAATAATTCCTATTGTCAGATAGGCTTAACTTCCACAAAACAGATGCCAGAGTGGCATGACCTGACCCCTTCCCAGGTTCTCCCATGGTCAGTCTCCCCTCTTTCATTTCTGAGTGGCTGGATAATGAGAAAAAAATGAAAACATCCAACTGCTCTAAGACAAAACTCCTTATGTAACAAGTGTAGGAAACAAACCCAAAGCCCAGAGAGGGAAAGTGACTTGTTAAGGGCAGCACAGCCTCAGTGGTGCCACGATCAGAACATAGCTCCCCGAACTCCAAATGCAGTGTGAGCTCACCGCACTACATTTCTTTCCTTGGGCACTGGGGAGGGAGGACAATGAATCAACAGTGATGAAGGCCCTCCATGTACCTAACACTGTGTTGGATTCTTTTGCAATCCTCATAGGTCATATGCACCACAATCCTGCAAGGGAACTATTATCCTCATTTTACCTGTTAGGAAACTGAAGCTCAGAGAGGTTAAGAAACTAGCTCAAGGTCACATAGCTAGAGAGGGCTAGAATTAGTCTTCAAAGACTGGCCTCAGTGCTTCACCACATGGCTTCATGCTTTCAATGGCAAATGTACTTCTTTCTCCACTGTGTGAATGAGAGACACAATTGCAAGTAATCCTACATGCTGTCCCTACTCTGCCATTTATAGCAAGAAAGAGTTCTGCAGCAGATCAACAAAGTCAAGATTCAGTAAAGACTAGCAACCACCAATGTGACTCTGGGCCTCAGTTTCTTCGTTTTCTCTCTCTCTCTCTCTCTCTTTTTGGGGGGGAGAGGTTTTTTTGCTATAGGGCGCATGCACTCACCATACAGAGAGAGACAGAGAGACAGAAAGCGAGAAATCACCCCCCAGGGAGGATGGCCACGCCGCAATCCCTTCTCCGTTCTCCTCTTGGGATCTTGGGCACGCATGCACACGCGCCCGGCATGAGTTTTAAGCCACCGGGTCCCGGACGCGAACCACAGTCGACTACGTGGGAGTCCAGCGACATAGCCATTATGATAACTGCTGGTCCCAAGTTTCTTCATTTCTAAAATGAGGATAGTGCTGCTTTTGAGTTGTTAGAGGGACGAAATAAGAATGTATACAAAGCGCATAGGGCAAGGTCTGGTGCACAGTAAGTGCGCAATACAAGTTAGTTACTGTTAAGATGATTCCCTTTCGGCCTCAGCTCAAATTCTGCAATCTCAGTGGCTCTAACCATCATTTGATGCAATTCCATTTCATTCCCTAGTCATTCATTCATTGCCAGTTGCCAGCACCGAAGCTGAATTCCTTCTAACAGCAGAAAGGGGAGGGCATTGAAAAAAAAAAAAGAAAAAAAAAAACCAAACTAGTTCTTTTTTGTTTTTAAAGATTTATTCAATTCCACTTGCTGTTATCATCATCATCATCATCATCATCATTATAGATTTACCCAGAGAGAGAGAGAAAGGGAAAGCGAGAAAGCAAGCCACCAAGACCAGGACTCAAACCGTGGTCAGCCAGTGCCTTTAACCATCACGTGACCTGTCAGCCCCCCAAACCAGTTCTTTTTTAAAATTTTTATTTATTCATTAATTTATTTTAATTTGACCAGAGAGAAATACAGAGAGAAAGAAAGGGGGAGAGTGAGAAAGCAAGCCACCAGGTCCAGGACTTGAACCACAGTTGACCATGTGGGAGCGTCCAGCGCCTTAACCACCAAGCCATCTGCTGGTCCCTCAAACTAGTTGTTAAAGAACGTGGGGGGGGCGACTGTTGGCATAATACTTATGTCACTGGACTCCCATGTAGTCCACCGCTGTTCGAGTCCTGGACCTGGTGGCTTAAACACACGCCGGACGTGTGTGCGTGCATGCCCATCCCCTCTAGGGCGTGATTTCCCAACCTTGGGGGGTAATTTCTTGCTTTCTGTCTCTCTGTCTCTATCTCTCTGGTGAGAGCATGCACCCTATAGCAAAAACCTCTCTAAAAAAAAAAAAAGAATGAAGCTGGGGGGGCAGCAGGCAGTGTGGTGGTTGGGGTGTTGGACTCCCGCATGGCCAACTACGGTTTAAGTCCTGAACCTGGTGACTTATTTTCTCTCACTCTCACTCTCTGTCTGTCTCTCTCTGGTCAAATTAAAAAATAATAGTAATAAATAAATAAATGAAATAAAATAAATCTTAAAAAAAAAAAAAAAGGAAGAAAGAAACAAGGCCAGCCCATGGTGTGGTGGTTAAGACGACCGGATCCCACATGGCCAACTGCACAGTTCAAGTCCTGGACTTGGATGCTTGAAAAACACGCCAAGAACATGTGCACGTGTGCCTCAAATTCAAAACAAGGGAGAAGGGATTGTGGTATGACCATGCTCCCTGGGTGTGTGTGTGTGTGTGTGTGTGTGAGAGGTGTCTCCCTTCTCTCTCCTATCTCTCTCTCTCTCTTGCCAATGCAAGCACCCTCTGGCAATTTACCAAGAAAAAAAAAAAAGAATGAAGCGACATTCGCTGGCAGGATGAAGGTTGGAGGGAGGACATACACTTAGACCAAGAGCATGAAGGCACGGAGGTCTCTGGTGTTTGGGGAGAGGAAGGAGAGAACTGGCACAGTCAGGTAGAGGCTCAGGCCGCTGGGACTAGACCATGGAGGCGGTGTCATGAGAAGGCGTGTGGATTTCAATTTGAAGGTGATAAGGAGCCAAGGAAGCTTTTAGGTGAAAGAGTGATCTGAAGATCGGCATGGTGCCTGCGAAGTGGGAGGCTGGTTGGAGAGGTGCTCGGAGACCAGTCAGGAGGTTGTGGGAGAGGTCTCAGGGAGAGATGATGACAGCCTGTCCTGGGGCAGGGCACAGGCTGGAGAGAAAGACCAGAGTGTGATGGAGATAGCATAGATGGTGCTTTGGTCAGAGTTAGGAAGCCCCAGGAGGAGAAGTGGGCACAGGGACAGGGAGGAGAGAGCTCAGCCTGGAAGTGAGCTCAGGAAGTGTGTCCAGAAGGCAGAGGAGATATGGGACCTGGAGGTCCATGGAGGTCAGAGCTGGAGAGAGAATGGGTTGTCAGAAAAGACATGATGTATTTTTCTTTTTTTTTTTCCTTTTAAATAATTTTTTTCAATTTTTAAAAATTTATTTTAATTTGACCAGAGAGGGACAGAGCGAGAGAGCGAGACTGAGAGCAAGAGTGAGAGAGAGGAAAAGTGAGAAAGCAAACTGCCAAGTCCAGGATTCGAACCATGGTCGATCATGTGAGAGCCCAGCTCCCTTAACCACCACACCACCTGCTGGCCCCATGATGTATTTTTCTATGCAAAAATGTGTCATGACTTTTTAGACAACCTAAGGTAAATAGAGCAATCACTAGCTCTTAAGAAGCCAAAGAGCAGACGCAGTGGTCCAGTCTGCGTGGAGGGCAATGAGAAGAAAAGGGAGTACTGACGTTGGAGCTTTGTGTGTCTCTGCCTTGCTCAGCAGTGGCAGCCTATCCGGTGCCCTAGCCCTGACATTTCTGAAGCTCTCTAACATGCAGACCGAGGTGCTCCTACAACGTGGCACACAATGACAGTACATGCTCTTGTGCCCAGGGCCTCGGCAAGGGCAGGCCAGGTAGCAATCCTGGCGTCCTTGATATGGGGATTTTCTGGAAGAGGGATGTGAAAATCCCACCAGGCCATAAAGAATTAAGAGGCTGGAGCCAGCAGGTAGCATGATGGTTAAGGGCGTTAGACTCCCACATGGTTGAGCGCGGTTCAAGTACCAGATCTGGCGACTTGCTTACTCACTTTCTTTCTCTCTCCTCTCCCCCACCTCCCTTTCTCGCTCAGTCCTTCTCTGGTCAAATTAAAATAAATAAATAAAGTTAAATAAAAAAATTCTTTAAAAAAAAAATTAAGGGGCAAACAGAGAAAGCCTTTAAGTCTTGGGATGCTGTCATGCCCCTAGTGGCAGAAACAAGTTTTCTAAAATCCTGATTTTCACTTGAAAGTTCAACTTTTAACTTTGGTAACAAATACTGTCAGCTGTTTCCCTCAAAGCGACAGGCTTGCTTCATTCGTCTTGGAGGAAAATGTTTGCCAAATTCCTAAGTCTGACTAACTATAGCTTGTCTGTCAGTCATTCTTTCTACTAAATATGATATTCCATGAAAAAAGGGCCTCTTGGGACCAGCAGTTAGCATAATGGCTATGTCGCTGGACTCCCATGTAGTCGACCTTGGTTCGAGTCCTGGACCCGGTGGCTTAAAATTCATGCCGGGCGCATGTGCGTGCGTGCCCAAGATCCCGAGAGGAGAATGGAGGAGAAGGGATTGTGGTGTGGCCATCCCCCCTGGGGGGTGATTTCTCGTTTTCTGTCTCTGTCTTTCTGGCGAGCGTACGCGCCCTATAGCAAAAACCTCTCAAAAAA
>NW_006205165.1:318871-333474 GCF_000334495.1 Tupaia belangeri chinensis | reverse complement strand
ACCCGGCATGCAGCAGAAGTGCTTTATGGTGTTCCTTCCATTTCCTCACACAGGATATTACAAAGACCTGAACCAAGGGCTGAGTTTCAATAGATGAACAGTTTTCACTTCTTTATCAAAGCCACTCTTCGGGGCCAGCAAGTGGCATGGTGGTTAAGGGTGCTGGACTCCCACATGGCTGACCATGGTCCGAGTCCTGGACCTGGCAGCTGGCTTTCTCACTTTCCCTCTCCCTCCCTCTCTAGTCCAATTAAAATAAAATAAATGAGTAAAAAAATAAAGTTAAATAAAATAAGTCTTTTTAAAAAAAGCCACTCTTGGGGCCAGCAGGTGGTGCAGTGACTAAAGGCACTGGATTCCCACATGGCCAACTGTGGTTCGAGTCCTGGACCTGGCAGCTTGCTTTCTCACTTTCCTCTTTCTCTCTCTCTGTCTCTCGTCAAATTAAATAATAATAACAACAACAACAAATGGAATTAAATAAAAAAATAATTCTTTATTTAAAAAAGCCACTTTTTAGTAAGACTAGTGGATTTTTTCCCCCATTTTTTTTTTCTGAGTATGTGGTGGTGAAGAATATAGCAACCACTAGTACAGGTTGGTGCCACTGCCTTGATTTACACAAAGGCTGCTACAGTTTTACTGTTGGTGCAAACATCAACCCTGTGCAAAAGACAATGTTTAAGAACCATCTTGGAAATAGTTCTGACCTTGAGCACTCCCTGAGAGGGTCTCAGTAACTCCTCGGGGTCTGCAGATCATACTTGGAGAACTGCTGGTTTAGAGGAATTTTTTTTTTTCACCATCAGTGTGCATATGTGCTCACCAGAGAGAAGCAAGGAAAGAGAAAGAGAGAAAGCGGCCCCGATGGGGTGTGGTCAGGCCTCAATCCTATCTCCTCCATGTCTCTATAATGTCAGGATTTTGGGCACACACTGGGGCTGGGATTTGAACTGTGGTCAGAAATGTGGGCTCTGGTTCGCTTGGTCACTAAGCTATGAGGTCAGTCCCCTAAAGAAATTCTTGCCCAGGTCCACAGGGACAAGTTAAGGAAGGTTGATTGTAGCACTGTCTGTGGTCATGAGGAGCTGGTGAGACCAAGATGTCTGTCTTATCTCAGAGGAGTAGAAAAGCAAACTGTGGTGGATGAGTGTCAGGTCAGACAGAAGTGATCGACAAGATGCACACATAGCAGCATGGAGAGACCTTAAAACGAGTATTGAAGGAAAAAGAAACAGAGTATCATCTATGGGTCAGTACCATTTATGAAAATTAAGCATATAAATACATACATGTTTTCCAAAGACACTTACACTTCCAAGAACACATATCGACCCCTTAGAGAGAGAGTGGGAGTGGGGGTTGGTGATGAAAGGAAAAATAAGATAAAAAAAAATTGTAAAGGACCTCACATGGATAGATAACAGTTCACAGAGCAGTGTACTTAACTGCCCTTGAGTGCCAACAAGGACTGAACGGGAGACAGAAAATAATCTACGTTTTAAGAAGTCTGATGGCGAAAAGAAGAGGGGATTGCTAGAGAGAGGTTCAGAGAAAGAAGTGGGGAGGGATAGCTGCTCTTCGCCTCCTATCAAAGTACCCAGCATACTCCATCCAGCCTGGGTTCCCAATGGCCTCCTGGTTTCTGAATTTTACAGAGTAAAGCCCAGGAAGGTAGGGGAGGAGCACTGGAGAACTGACTTCCCACTGGCTGGCTCCCATTTTCTCTGAAAAGTAGGAAATGAGATCATTGTCTAGAAGTGGAGGTTGCGTGTAGTCTGGGTTTAGAAGAGCCAGGGAAGGTGTGAAGCAGCTGCTGTAGGGACTAGAAAGAAGTAAAAGTACTTCTAGGCGGCACTGATAGTCCGGCTAGAGATGGAGGGAAGTCTGAGATGGATGGGGGAAACTGAAGAAATGAATGGCTGGGGGGCTGGCAGGTGGTGTGGTGGTTAAGGGCACTGGACTCCCACAGGGTCGACCATGGTTCAAGTCCTAGACCTGGCAGCTTGCTTTCTCACCCCACCACCACCACCACCTTCTCTCTCTCTCTCTCTCTCTCTCTCTGTCCCTCTCTGGTCAAATTAAAATAAGTAAAGTTCAATAAAATAATAATTAAATAATTATTTTGAAAAGTAAAAAAAAGAGAAATGAATGGATGGTGGCTTTAAGTCTTTTGTTATTCATTTATTTAGTCAGTCCCTTAGTCAAGAAGTATTTACTGAGTGTCGGTTATGTGCCAATCTACATGGAATACGATAAGGAGTAAAACAGGAAAAATTTCCATCTTCATGCTCCAGCCAGTCCTGTGTGTGTGTGTGTGTGTGTGTGTGTGTGTGTGTGTGTGTGTATACATTAAATAAGCACACAAATACTATACAATTATGTCATAGTAACTGTAACGAAGGAAGAGCACAGGATCCTGAAAGAGTATACGGATCAGGCTTGATGTAGTGTGGGAGGCCTGTTGACAAACAGAAATTTGCGTCCTCACTATTTATCTATTTATGCATTTATCGATTTATTTGGTGCTGGAGGATGTGTGTGCGTCTCAGAGAGACAGAGAGACAAAAAACAGGAAAGTCCCCGCCCCACTGTGGGAAATGGTCATGCTGAAATCCCTTTGTCCCCATCGCCTCCTTTCAGGATTTTGGGTACACATGCGCATGTGCCCAGTGTGTTTCCCAAGCCTCCAAGGCGAGGACTCAAACAGCACAGTAGGCCATATGGGATCCAGCTGCCTTAATCCCCGAGGCCACTGAGCTGACCCTGCATTCTCAATTTTTTTTTTTAAGAATTATTTTCTTTAACTTCATTTATTTTGATTTAACTACAGAGGGACACAGTGAGAGAGAGAGAGAGAGAGAGACAGAGAGAGAGAATGAGAAAGCAAGCCACCAGGTTCGGGACTCAAACCACGGTCAGCCACATGAGAGTCCAGCGTCCTTAACCACCATGCTATCTGCTGGTCCCTCATTTTTTTTTTTTTTAAGAATTATTTTGGGGCTGGCAGGTGGTGTGGTGGTTAGAGGTGCTAGATTCCCACATAGCCGACCACGGTTTGAGTCCTGGACCTGGCAGCTTGCTTTCTCGCTTTCCCTTTCTCTTACTCCCTGTCTCTCTCTGGTCATGGTAACAATAAGAATAACACATGGAATTAATTAAATAAAATTTTTTTTCAAAAAATAATCATTTTATTTCACTTTATGTGTTTATTTATTTATTTATTTATTTAAATTTGATCAGAGAGGGGCAGAGCAAGAGAGAGAGAGGAAAAGTGAGAAAGCAAGCCTCCGGGCCCAGGACTCAAACCACAGTCAGCCCCTAACCACCATGCCATCTGCCGGCCCCTGCATCCTCATTTTCAATAGCTGCACAGTGTCCAATTACATGGATGCTCCATAATTTACTTAGCTAGTCCCCTATTGTAAGGAATGTCTAATTTTGCATCTTTTTCTTCACATCATAACCAATGTTTCTTTTAAGAATTATTTATGTTTAAATTTTATTTATTCATTCATTTGTTTTAATTTGACCAGAGAGAGACACACACACAGAGAAAGAGAAAGTGAGATAGCAAGCCACCAGGTCCGGGACTCGAACCATGTTGGCCATATGAGAATGTCCAGTGCCTTAACCACAACTCCACCTGCTGGTTCCCCCATAATCAATGTTTTGATTTACATCTGTGTACATGCATCTTTGAGCACTCATTTGATTATTTCCTTATGTATGTATTTCAAAAAGGAGAACTGTCAGGTCAAGGGATATACATTTTTGTTATGTTTTTGTTTTTGCTATAGGGTGTGTGTGTTCGCCAGAAGAGCGAGACAGTGAGGGAAAGTGAGAAATCACCCCTCGGGGGCATGACCATGCCACAATCCCTTCACTTTCATTCTCCTCTCGGGATTTTGGGTATGCATGCACACATGCTCAGCGTATTTTCTGAACTGCCATGTCTGCAACTCGAACCATGTGGTCAGCCATGTAGGATCTAGCTGCTTTAACTACCACGCCATCTTGCTGTTCCCAGGATACACACATTTTGGTATTTTGAAACATTTTGCCAAACTGTCCGGCAAAATGGTTATACTGATTTACAAGGGAAAAAAAGTCTGCTTATAAAAGGGGTTGGGCCCGGCAGGAGATGTGGTAGTTAAAGTGCTGGATTCCCACATGGCTGACCATGGTTCGAGTCCTGGACCTGGAGGCTTGCTTTTCACTCTCCCTCTCTCTTTCTGTATCTCTCTGATCAAACTGAAGAATAATAATAAATAAATAAAATAATCATTTAAAAATAAAAAGGGGGTTTAATGGGCCAGCCAGGGGGCGTGGTGGTTAAGGTGGCTGTATCCCACATGGCAGAGTATGCAATTTGAGTCCTGGGCCTGGCAGCCTGGAAAATACACCAAGTGCATGTGCGTGGGTACCCGAGATTCCAAAAGGAGAATGGATACGGAATTACGGCCTGGTCATCCTCCCTGGGGAGTGATTTCTCACTTTCCTTCTCTCTCTAGCAAGCCCATATGCCCTATAGCAAAAACTTGAAAAAAAAAATGGGGGCAGGTGGCCCTGTAGGGAGTTAATGGTGGTCAGATCTAAGTGGCAAAACTTCTGGCCCAGCTGCAACAGCACATGCTGGACACTGGTATTTTTCAGGCTGAGGCCACACGAGAGGCCTAGGTTGGATTCCTGGCCCATCCAAAAAGCTGGACATAGTGCCATGTACCTGTAGTTCTAGCTACCTGGAAGGCTGAGGCAGGAAGATCAGACACCGAGAGACTCTGCCTAAAACACCACAGGCATGCGCATGAATAGGAAAAAAAACTCTATAAAGATTTTTTTCTTTTTTATATTTTCTAATTTTTCTATTCTCAGTACTCTAGTTTATATGTGTTGATCATTTTCTTAAAGATTTATTTTGTTTATTCATTTATTTTAATTTGACCAAAGAGAGAGCCATGGGGAGCGGGGGGGGGGTGAGAAAACAAGCTACCAGGGCCAGGACTTGAACTGTGGTAGCTTGTTTAGCCATGTGGGAGTGTCCAGCACCTTAACCATCACGCCACCTGCTGATCCCCTATATGTGTTAGCCATTTAAAAATATGTTTTGGGACCAGAGGTTAGCATAATGGCTATGGCTCTCAGTCTACCATGGTTTAAGTCCCGGACCCGGCAGCTTAAACTCACACTGGGCGCATGTGCATGTGTGCCTAAGATCCCGAGAGGAGAATGGAGAAGGAATTGCAGTGTGGCCATCCCCCTAGGGGGTGATTTCTCACTTTCTGTCTCTCTGTCTCTGTCTTTCCAGCGAGCGCACATGCCCTATAGCAAAAACCTCTCAAAAAAAAAAAAAAATGTTTGAATGGTTAATGCATATACATGATTCACAGAGGACAAAGGGGAATTTAGAGAAAAGTGAGTCTTTTGACACCAAGCCCCATTTCTTAGGCATCCTACCAGAGGTGTTCTGTGCATGTACAAGAAATGTAATGATAGGGCCCAGCTGTGGTGGTGCATAGGTAGCACCAAGGCTTGGGAAGCTGGAAGCTGCATGGGAAGCCCCGGTTGAATTTCAGGGCCAACCTGAACATGCTAGGCATCCCTGCACATGCTTATAGTCCTGGCTAATTGGGAGGCTGGAACAGAAAGAATGCCACACAGTGACACCTTGTTAAAAAATACTTATTTTTATCACTCTCCCTTTCCTACTCTCTCATAAAGAAAAACAAAGAAATGCAAAGGTAGTAGCATCATACTATACATGTTCTGCACAAAGAGTCGCTTTATTTTTATTTATTTTTTTAAAAATTTTTACTTTTTTTTGTACAAAAAGCTGCTTTATTTATAATAGACAAAAACTGGAAAAAACCCAAATGTCCATCAACCAGTGAATAGATAAACAAATTGTGCTATGTTTACATAATGGAATACTAACAAACAACAAAATGGCAAAAACTATTAATACACACACCAGTATGGATAAATCTCAAACTTACTACGCAAAAATTAAAGGAATCATGTGCAAAAAAATGATGTACTGCATGATTCCACTTAAGTGAATTTCCACAAGAGACAAAACTATTGAGATCTAAAGAACAGCAATGATTGGGACCAGCAGTTAGCCTAATGGCTACGTCGCTGGACTCCCACGGAGTCGACTGCTGTACGAGTCCTGGACCCACGGCTTACACTCACACCAGGCATGTGCGCGTGCGTGCCCAAGATCCCGAGAGGAGAATGGAGGAGAAAGGATTGCGGCGTGGCCATCCCCCCCTGGGGGGTGATTTTTTGCTTTTTATCTCTCTGTCTTTCTGGCGAGCACACGCGCCCTATAGCAAAAACCTCTCAAAAAAAAAAAAAAAAGAACAGCAATGATTATTAAGATCTTGAGTACTGTGAGAGAACTGACTACAAAAAGCATGAGGCAAGTTTTGGGAATGATGAAGAAGTTCTATATCTGGACTGTGCTGGTGGATAAGTGCTATTTATCAAAATGCATACTGCAAATGAAAATCTCTTCTGTAAGTATCATAGACATGAATGTAAAGGCCAAAAAAAGTGTTTTTTTTTTTTATGAAATAACACAGGAGAACACATTTATAGATTTAGCCAGGTAAAAACAAAACACAAAAAGTACTGACCATAAAGAAACAAACATACTAATTGGACTAAATTAAACTTAAAAACTATCATTCATCAAAAATAACTATATCATTCAGACAATGAAAAGGTAACTCAAAGAGAGGAAAAAGATTCTATCATCTATCTATTTTGCTGTCTTTAACAATTAAGTCAAATCCAGAATATACATGCAGTCTTCAAATTAAGGGAAAAGGTAGATAAAATACAATAGAAAATAAGCAAAAGATTTGAATAGCGTGGAGCTGGCAGGTAGTGTGGTCAAGGGCTCTGGACTCCCACATGGTGGAACTTGGTTCAAGTCCTGGACCTGGTGGCTTGCTTCCTCACTTTCTCTTGGGGCCAGCAGGTGGCATAGTGGTTAGGATGCTGGACTCCCACATGGGCGACCATGGTTAGAGTCCCGGACCTGGCAGCTTGTTTTCTCATGTTTCCTCTCTCTCTCTCTCTCTCTCCCCCTCTCTGGTCAAATTTAAATAAATAAATAAATAAAGTTAAATAAAATTAAAAAAAGATTTGAATAGCTACTTCACATAAGAAGATATTCAAATAATTAATAGACATAAAAATGTTCAAATTCAATTGATTCCAATAAAGTACAAATTTAAAGTGTTTCTTTTTTTTTTTTTTTTGGAGAGGTTATCGCTATAGGGCGCGTGCGCTCGCCAGACAGACAGAGAGAGACAGAGAGACAGAAAGCGAGAAATCACCTCCCGGGGGGATGGTCATGACGCAATCCCTTCTCCTCCATTCTCCTCTCGGGATCCAAAATCTATTTTTATGCTTTTAAGATTTACAGTGATTGAATGTTAAAAAGTAAGAAAATAAATTAAGAGAAAAATCTTAGAGAAAAAAATATATTTATTAATTAATAAAGTCACTTTATTTTTAAAAGCTACATGGTATTCCACAGTTATTTAGGCTATTTCCATTATTTTGCCATTAAAAAAAAGCATGTATTATTTATTTAACATCAACAATAATAAAAATAGTTAGGTTTTGAAAAAGAGATCATCTACTGGAGTTAGAATATGCTAGTTAGGGGATGGCAGGTGGAGTGGTGGCTAAGAGCACTGGACTCTCACATTGCTGACTGTGGTTCAAGTCCCAGACCTGGCGGCTTGCTTTCTCACTTTCCCTCTCTGCATCTCTCTCTCATCAAATTAAAAAAATAATAATAATAGATAAAATAATCCTTAAAAAAATGAATATGCTGGCTAATAGGAATAAAAAGACTACATCTTGGGACCAGCAATAACATAATGGTTATGTCTATGGACTCCCATGTAGTTGACCATGGTTTGAGCCCTGGACCCAGCGGCTTAAAACTCACGCCGGGCACATGTATGTGCATACCTAAGATCTGGAGAAGAGAATGGAGAAGAGATTGCGGTGTGGCCATCCCCCCTGGGGGAGTGATTTCTAGCTTTCTGTCTCTCTGTCTCTCTGGCGAGTGCACATGCCTTGTGGCAAAAATCTCTCTCTCAAAAAGAAAAAGACATCTTGTTCAGCATCTTCAGAAAAATTATTTTAGTTTTAAGGTTTGGAACACTCTTAATACTAATAAGCAGCTGATTTACCTTCAGCTGTGCATCTAAGAACTGGTCGTGCCTCTCTGTTATCTGCCTTGAAAGGTTAAGGCCAAATTTGGGACCCACATGTACCAAGCAGAGACTTCTTGACATTCACTTTCTGTTACTACTTCCTCACTAGTTATCCTTGTTTTTTTCCCTTTGCTTCGTCTTTCTCTCTTGCATCTAATTTAGGCTCTTTCCAAATCTTGGGTGTCTCTTCATAAGCCACTTTAAATTCTTTTTGGGATAAGTCAAAGTGTAAGTAATATATATTTTTTTAACCAAAATCGAGCTAACTACTTGGGTCTCTCTCGGACACAGTCCTCCAGAGGCATAGGCAAGACGCAAGCAGAAAGATGCCTTAAGAAAACAACAAAAATCTAATTGGAGGTCAATCGATTTCTAGGCTACGTGCGTCAAAGCTGAGATCTTCTGCTTCCAAACACGTTAAGCAATTTAGCGCTCGCGTTCCCATGGCAACCGTGCCGGCTCGGTGGAGAAGATGCGGCAAGCCTGGTCTGGCGGTTGCTGGGGGAACTCGGGCTGCTGGCCGCGTGACTTCGCTCAAGTCTGAGAGTTTAGATGCTCGAGAACTTTCCATTAACTGGAAGCTCTGCATGTGGACCTAACTGGAAATGGAGTTGCTGAGGAGAGATAAAAAGTGTACACTGGAAGCCGAGCGACAGCTAGAGAGCCTCCAATATATGAAGTTGGTGCCTTCTTTTCCTCCTCCTCTCTCCCCTGCTAAGAAGGGGGTTAGGAAGCAGGAGATAAGGACTTCAGGGGAAAGGCTCCACCCCAGCTGTCCTTTCAAAAGGCCTGGAAGAGGGCCTGGCAAGTGGCGAGGTGGTGGTTAAGGGCGCTGGACTCCCACATGGCCGACCATGGCTCGAGTCCTGGACCTGGTTGCTTGCTTTCTCACTTTCTCCCTCTCTGTTCCTCTCTGGTCAAATTAAAATACATAAATAAAGTGAAATAAAATAATTCTTAAAAAAAAAAAAAGAAGAGGAAAAGGTTGGCTTCATTAGCATATTCCAAGTACCAACCTAATTGATTGCTTTGAGTCTCCAGTGAAAAGGTTGTAGTGACCTCTGGGGGAGGGGGTGCCCAGAGGCAAGACAAGGGGATCTCAAAAGGACTAGAATGGGTGAGGATGATGTCTCCCCCACCACTCTGAGGAGAATATAGATGAATTTATCTGATTTGGGAGGAGACAAGACTTTCTAAGCATAAAAAGCACTAAGGAAAATGTGGACGCATTTGGCAGTATCTTTTTTTTTGTTTTGAGAGGGTTTTTTTGCTATAGGGGAGGTTTTTTTTGCTATAGGGCGCGTGCGCTCACCAGACAGAGAGAGACATAGAGACACAAAGCGAGAAATCACCCGCCAGGGGAGATGGCCACGCCGCAATCCCTTCTCCTCCGTTCTCCTCTCGGGATCTTGGGCACGCACGCACACGCACCTGGTGTGAGTTTTAAGCCACTGGGTCCGGGACGCGAACCACGGTCGACTACGTGGGAGTCCAGCGACATACCCATTATGCTAACTGCTGGTCCCTTGGCAGTATCCTTTTTTAAGTTTGTTTCTTGAGAGCAAGAAAAAACCCCAACGAGGTCTTTATGTGCCATTCACCCCCATCCTCAGCCAGCCTGGCTCATGGGTACGTGTGTGTGTGTGTGTGTGTGTGTGTGATCAGCATGAACAGAGAGGCCTCAGGATGAGAACCCAGGATTTTCCTTTGTCGTGTTACCACTGTGCCAGTCTGACCCCTTGGAAGCATCATTTAAAAATAAGTTATGGGGCTGGCAAGTCGGTGTGATGGATAAAGTGCTGGACTCCCACTTGGCCGACAGTGGTTCGAGTCCCAGACCTGTGGCTTGAAACTCACACTGGGCACATGTGCATGTGTGACCCAAATCTGGAGAGGAGACTGGAGAAGAAGGGATTGCAGCGTGGCTGTCCCCACTAGGGGATGATTTCTTACTTTCCCTCTCTATGTCTCGCTCTCCCTCTCTCCGGCAAGCACACACACCCTATGACAAAAAACCTAAATAAATAAAAAGTTAGTAGATAAACCAAAGCGCAATAAAGCAAACATCAAAGATAAAATAGCAAACTGAGAAAGAGATATTTGCAGCCTAGCCCAGACAAAGGCTGATATTTTTGCTTGTATAAAGAGATTTAAATAGCTCTTTTCCAATAAGTAAAAAGACACACATATATTACTTTTCTAATCAGAAAAACACCAACTGTTTTTAAGAAAGGAGACCAGAACACATCATTCTCTGAAAGAGGAGCTATTCAGAATCACAGAATTGGGGCCAGCTGGTGGCATGGTGGTTAAGGTAGCTGGATCCCACCTGGCTGTTTGTGTAGTTTGAATCCAGACCCAGAAGCTTGAAAAACATGATGTTCTGTGTGTGTGTGTGTGTGTGTGTGTGTGTGTGTGTCCGCCCAAAATCCTGAGGGGAGAATGGGGAAGGAATTATGATGTGGTATCCCCTCTACTCTCACAGGGGGTTTTCTCTCTCTCTCTCTCTCTCTCTCTCTCTCACTGGCAAGCGCAATGTGCCCCTTAGCAAATTAAAAAAATAATCACAGAATATGGATTAGTTCAGACAATGCAAAAGTGGCCCAGGGAAGAGATAGCTTGAAATTGGGCCATCAGGTGGCATGGTGGTTAAGGCACTGGATCCCACATGGCTGACTGTGCAGTTTGAGTTTCAGACCTAGCAGCTTGAAAATCACGCTGGGTACATGTATGTGCATGCCCCAAATCCTGAGAAGAAACTGAAGGAGAAAGGACTGTGATGCGGCCATCTCCTCTAGGGGGGATTTCTTACTTTCCCTTTCTCTGTCTCTCTGTTTCTCTCTGGTGAGTGAATACCCCCTAGAACAAAAACTAAAAACCAAACCAAAACAAAACTCATTACAACAGTCTAAAAGCATTCACTTTAGAACAACTTGTCAAAATGGTACTGATACCTGTCACTGACATATGCAGGCAGGAGGGCTCTGCTGCCAGTGCAGTGTAGAGAGAGAACATGCCGCAGCATTTCCTAGAGGGGAGGGCTACGAAGTATGCTTATATATTTTATTTATTTACTTATTTATTTTTGGAGAGGTTTATGCTATACGGTCCATGCACTTACCAGAAAGACAGAGAGAGACAGAAAGACAGAAAGTGAGAAATCACCCCCCGGGGGGATGGGCACACCGCAATCCTTTCTCCTCCATTCTCCTCTCGGGATTTTGGGCACGCACGTACATGTGCCCGGCATGAGTTTAAGCCACCGAGTCCTGGACTCGAACTGCGGTCAACTATGTGGGAGTCCAGTGACATAGCCATTTTGCCATCTGCTGACCCCAAAGTATGCCTATATAGCAGAGTATCCAGCCAGTGCAGAGCCTGGCCCAGAGTAAGCAAGTGCTCAGTGAGGCCTTGCTGAAGGGTCTGTGAGGTTTGCATCAGGATGGACAAGTCCTTAATGGAGTCTCTACTTCTGAGCAGCCTTCAAAGAACTCATCTACCCTCTTAGAGACCTCCCTACGAACCATCATGACTGTCTATCCCAAGTCCAGGTTCTTCAAAGAGGAAGCTGATCTGTGTTCTGTAGATAGTAGGACTATTAATTTTTTTTAAGAGAGATTTTTGCTATAGGGCATGTGCACTTGCTAGAGACAGAGAGAGACAAAAAGTGAGAAATCACTCCCCAGGGGGGATGGCCATGCCACAATCCCTTCTCCATTCTCCTCTCGGGATCTTGGGCATGAACACACACAAGCCAGTGTGAGTTTTAAGCCACCAGGTCCGGGACTCAAACCACATTCAACTACGTGGGAGTCCAGCGATGTAACCATTCCACCATCTTTTGATCCCAATGACTATTCATTTCCTCCAGAAATATTGCTTGAGATTCATTAACTGCTAGAAAGGAGATGGGGGTGGAGGAGTGGATCCCAAAACAAGGAGCTTATGACAAAGAGTTTCCAGTTTACTGGGGGAGAAAATACACAACTTGTGAAAAAAGTAGCTTTGCAGAGGGCCTGCTAGATGCTATGGTGGTTAGGAAGGCTGGATCCCACATGGCCAGCTGCACAGCAGTTAGGGAGATATGCTGGGCACGTGCGTGTGCATATCCAGGGTCTCCAGAGCAGAGTAGAGGCGAAGGGCTGGTAGTGTGGCCATCCGCCCCTGAGCGGGGTGTGTGGGGGGAGCGATTTCTCATTTTCCCTCTCCATCTCTCTCTCCAGCAAACACTTGCCTCTTATAGCAAATTAAAAAGCAAACAAAAACCAGAAAAGGACCTTTTGAGGTGGGCTTTGAAGGTTGGATAGGCATTCTCTATTTTGAGATAGAGTCAGGGAGGACGTGAGGATTGAAAGTGAAGGCAGGGCCGGCTCTGGGGCCTGGTGGTTAAGGCAACTGTTGATAGATCCCACAAAGCCAATTGCACAGTTCAAGACCCAGATCTGGTGGCTTGAGAAACACGCTGGGTGCATGTGCATGTGTGCCCAAAATCCCGAAAGGAAGGAGAAGTGGAGAAGGGTTTGTGTTGTGACCATTTCTCCTGGAAGGTTGCTTTTGCCTCTCTCTCTGTCTCTCTCTGGCAAGTGCAAAGGTTCTCTGGGAAAGAGAAAGAAAGAAAGAAAAAGAGAAAGAGAAAGAAATGAAAAGAGAAGAAAAGGAAGGAAGGAAAGAAAAAAAGAAAGAAAGAAAGGAGAGAAGGAAAGGCGAGGGCAAAGGCATGCGCGTGGTGACATGCTCTCTCAGCCCTTTTCGGCTTTGCCCGTCTATGATTCTGATCTTCAGCCTTGTCCTCAGCAATGATACCTCTGGGAAATCATGGCTTTTGATATGCTGATTATACTTTTCTCTAATATATAGAAAAAATAATGTATAAGCTTTCAAATAAAAAGTTCATCCATACTTCTTGCAGTCATTGAATCACTGTATTACCATATTTTGGGAAACTGTGCCAAAAGTAATAAGGAGCCACTGAGGGCTCTGTCCCCAGAATGGAGAAGACTGGAGGAGAGAGAGGATGGGGCCCTCAACTCAGAAGAAATGGCCTAGAAGCCTGGGGTGTGTGGGCAGAAGTGACTGATTAGACCAGAGAGCAGGCTCCGAATTCCTCGTTCACTGCACCCAAATCCTAATGAGGCAGGGCTCACATTCAGAGCTGGGCCGCTATGTTCTTCTCAACATGGAGGGGTATTGTTTTCCATTTCCCTTCCCCAATTTGGGACATATTGTTATGGATGTTTAAACAAGGTGCCAATCTGACAGGGCAAAGGCAGGAAACTTTTCCACACAGGAAAAGCTTTCATCAGATCCCTGTTGCCTTTTGCAAATGGAAATCGAGTCTCCCCCTACAGAGGGCACCAGGGCTGGTCACAGCAGCACCATCAACAGGTGTTAATGAGAGAACAGATCCCCTTTTTCAGTTAGCAGCCCGCCAGGGAGTCTACAGAGGGTCTGGGATGGGGGTGGGGAGCAGGTCGGTGATGCATTCTTGCCTGAGCAGCAAAGAATGAAAGCCCAGACAGAGGAGTGGCTCCAGAGAGGCCTCCATCTGCCTTTTCCATCTGCAACCTGGAGGGGGGCCTTCCCTCCTCACAGACCCGGAAGCTTACACATTTGAAAACCATCACGGTCCTCGGCCTGAGTTGGACAGGCCAGGTGAGAGTGTCCTGTGTTCACGTGGAGGCTCCAGAGAGAGACATGGAGGGAGACAGACTAGAAGGAGAAGGAGAGGGGAGGACCAGAAAGCAACAAACCTACCTCCTTCATCTGAGACCCTCAAGTGGTTCCAGAAATCATGTGGCCTCCCACGCACCTCCCAGGGCAGTCGGCCTAGAGGTCACAGGCACCTGGCCTCCTGGCCCCTCTGTAACTAGACTGACATATGGTTCTTCTCCCTCTACCCTCCAAGTCTGTCAGTGCCTGACCTTTCATGCAAGCAAAGTCGCCCTCGCCCATACTCAGTGCCAGACAACAGGGACAGAACCTGAGAATCGAGTATCCAGGCAGTCAGGCATGCCTGGGAGGGCCCAGGGAACAGCTTTCTCAGAGGACGCTGAGAAGCTTCTCAGACACTAGCCCAGACACTGCTCAGTGCCGGCACAGGGTAAGCCTGCACAGGGGACTTCAAAAAGTGTGGAGAAAAAATGGAGTTAAAGTACAAGTTTATTTCGGTGCAAACTTTTTGAAATTCATGCAGTTTTTTGTAATGTACAATTTTCGTGAACTTTTTTTTTTTTTTTAGAGCTTTTCTTTCTTTCTTTCTTTCTTTCTTTCTTTCTTTTTTTTTGGAGTAGTTTTTGCTATAGGGCATGTGTGCTCGCCAGAAAGACAGACAGAGACAGAGAGACAGAAAGCCAGAAATCA
>NW_006205165.1:316824-318842 GCF_000334495.1 Tupaia belangeri chinensis | reverse complement strand
ACCACAATCCCTTCTCCTCCATTCTCCTCTCAGGGTCTTGGGCACACACACACGCACACACCCCTGGTGTGGGTCTGGACTCGAACCACAGTCGACTACATGGGAGTCCAGCGACATAACCATTATGCCAACTACTAGTCCCTTCATGAACTTTTTGAAGACCCCTCATATTCATTTAGTTTGTTATAGAATTTTTAAAAAAATTTCTAAGGCTTTTGCCATAGGGTATGTGCACTCACCAGAGAAAGAGACAGAGAGAAAGTGAGAAATCATCCCCCACAGGGGATGGCCACACCTCATTTCCTTCTCCATTCTCTTCCTGGGATTTTGGGCATGCACACACATGTTCCTGGCATGATTTTCAAGCTGCCATGTCCAGGACTCGAACTGCGATCAGCCATGTGAGAGTCCAGTGCCTTAACCACTATGTCCCAGATGCTGCCCCCTTGCTTTTAAAACATTTATTTATCTACCTATTTGTTGTGATTTTCAAGCCACCCCAAGGTCCAGGACTTAAACTGCAGTTGTTCATGTGGGAATACAGCACCCTGACCACCATGCCACCCACTGCCCACCTCCTCGCTTTTCTTTTTTTTTAATTTGCCAGAGGGCACATGTGCTCACCAAAGAGAGACACAGAGAGGGAGAAGGAGAAAGCACCAATGCGGTATGATGATGCTGTAATCCTCCCTTCTCCATCTTTCCACCCTGTTGGAATTTTGGGCACACAGGCACCCAACATGTCTCTCAAGCATCCCAGGGCTGGGACTTGAACCATATGTTCATCCATGTGGGATCCAAGTGCCTCAACCTCTGGGCAAGGAGCTAGCCCTGTTTGTTTGTTTTTGAGAGACAAGTCTCACTATGTCATCCACACTGGCCTTGAACCTGTGATACTCCTGCCTCAGCCTCCTGAATAGTTGGGATTACAGGCATACACTAATGGTTTCCACCTTTGTTAAAGGAATTCTAAGCAACAAGAGAAAATGAGTCATGTGGACCAAACTTACTTTTTTTTTTTGGAGAGGTTTGTGCTATAGGGCGTGTGCGCTCACCAGACAGACAGAGAGAGACAGAGAGACAGAAAGCAATAAATCACCCCACAGGGGGGATGGCCACGCCGCAATCCCTTCTACATTCTCTTCTCAGGATCCTGGGCATGAATGCACATGGACCTGGTGTGAGTTTAAGCCACTGGGTCCAGGACTCAAACCGTGGTTGACTACATGGGAGTCCAGTGACATAGCCATTACACTAACTGCTGGTCCCGACCAAACTTACTTTCCAAGCATTAAATCAAGAGGCTAACAGGCTTTATGTCTGATTGTATAAGCTACTGGGATAAATAATAAAGGGATAAATTCTGTATAAAGCATAGTGAGAGCTAAGGGGGGTAGCTTTACATATAACATATAATTTTTTTAAAGATTTTTGCTATAGGGTATGTGCAGTTTCCAGAGAGACAGACAGAGATAGAGAGACAGAAAGTGAGAAATCACCCCCCAGAGGGGATGGCCATGCCACAATCCCTTCATTTCTGTTCTCCTCTTGGGATTTGGGGCTACATCATCTGTTGGTCCCAAGAAGGAAATCTTTTTTTTCTTCTTTTTTTTGGGAGAGGTTTTTGCTATAGGGTGCATGTGCTCGCCAAAAAGACAGAGAAAGACAGAGAGACAGAAAGCAAGAAATCACCCCTCAGGGAGGATGGCCACACCACAATCCTTTCTCCTCCATTCTCTTCTCAGGATCTTGGGCATGCACGCACACGTGCCCAGCGTGAGTTTAAGCCACCGGGTCTGGGACACAAACTGCGGTCGACTACATGGGAGTCCAGTGCCATAGCCATTACGCTAACTGCTGGTCCACCAAGAAGGAAATCTTAAATCAGTATGACCCAGCAGTGATATGGGAGAAGAAAAAGAGAGGAAGGCTGGGTAGGTTGTGATCATGCGGCATGCAGTGTCTAGGACACTCAGTCACTGTGAGAGGGGAAGGGCAGAGTGAGAAATGTTGATAGG
>NW_006205165.1:314938-316692 GCF_000334495.1 Tupaia belangeri chinensis | reverse complement strand
GACAGAAAGCAAGAAATCAACCCCCAGGGGGGATGGCCATGTCACAACCCACTCTCCTCCATTCTCCTCTCGGGATCTTGGGCACGCATGCACACGCGCCCAGCGTGAGTTTTAAGCCCCCAAGTTTGGGACTCAAACCACTGTCAACCATGTGGGAGTCCAGCGATGTAACCCTTATGCCATCTGCTGGTCCCAGGTACAGTCATCTTAAAGAGCAATTAATTGCAATATTTGCATATACCTCTCAACCCAGCAATCTGACTTCTAGGTATATACAGTTGAAAATTTCTATTTGTGCATGGAGAAATATGTACAAGAATGTTCACTGCAGAATAGTTGGTAATGGCAAAAAACGGAAACAACCTGGGCCAGCCTGTGACATGGTGGTTGAGGCAGCTGGATCTCCACATGGCTGACCACGCAGGTTCTTGTCCCAGACTTGGCAGCTTGAGAAACACACTGGGCACCTGTGCGTGCTTGCCCAAAATCCTGAGAGGAGGGAGAAATGAAGGAGAAGGGACTGCAGCATTTCTCCATGGGAGGTGCAAAAGCGCTTGGAAAGTAATTGCACCTATGTTTGTCACATGAGAAACAGCTCATCCCCGCAGGGTGTGCAAAGAACAGAATGAAAGTGGCAGGGCCAGCAGTTGCATTCTCTCTCTCTAGCTAGCACATGTGCTCTCTGGCAAACTTTTTTTTTTTTTTTGGAGAGGTTTTCGCTATAGGGCACGTGCGCTCGCCAGACAGACAGAGAGAGAGACAGAGAGACAGAAAACGAGAAATCACCCCCCCAGGGGGGATGGTCATGCCGCAATCCCTTCTCCTCCATTCTCCTCTTGGGATCTTGGGCACGCACGCACACGCGCCCGGCGTGAGTTTTAAGCCACCGGGTCCAGGACGCGAACCACAGTCGACTACGTGGGAGTCCAGCGACATAGCCGGTACGCTAACTGCTGGTTCCCCTCTCTGGCAAACTTTTTTTTTTTTTTTTTCTGGCAAACTTTTAAAAAGATAGAAATAACTTACATTTCTGTCAATAGGGGATTAGAGAAATAGTTGTTTTTGTTTGCTTTTGTTTTTGTTATTTTTGTTTTCTTTTAGGTTTTTGCCATAGGGCATTTGCACTTACCAGAGAGAAATGGAAAGAGGAAAAGTGAGAAATCACTCCCCAGAGACGATGGCCACACTGCCATCCCTTCTCCTTCACTCTCCTCTTGAGATTTTGTGCTTGCATGCACACACGCCTGGAGTGACTTTCAAGCTGCCAGGTCTAGGGCTTGAACCTCGGTCAGCCATGTGGGAGTCCATACCACCTGCTGGCCCCCAGAGAAATAGATTTTGTTTTCTGATGGTATATTTTTCATTGGAGCTTCAGAAAGTTTGTGGAAAAATCAGAGTTTATTTTGGTGCAAAAAGATAAAATCCATGTACAGTTTTTTTCATAATACACATGTTCAGTGAACTTTTTGTAGACTCCTCCTATACCAGTTAACACGAACAAACTGCATCTATAGGTATAAAAGGAATAGATACCAAAAATATAATACTGAGCAAAAAAAGAAATTTTACAAAATTATTTGACATAGAATGATATCACTTATAACACATTTTAAACGCTCAAAGATGAATACTACACCCCACTTAGGGACATGGAAGCAGGGCTGGCTGAGACACACATCACAGTCAGGATGATGAAGAATAGAGTGGTGGGACCAGCAGTTAGCGTAATGGCTATGTCGCTGGACTCCCCCATC
>NW_006205165.1:303654-314754 GCF_000334495.1 Tupaia belangeri chinensis | reverse complement strand
CCCCTAAAAACAAAAACCCCCCAAAAAAAAAAAAAAAAAAAAAAAAGAATAGGGTGGAGGTGGGGAGGAGAGATCTCAGGGACTTGGGTGGAACCTGTAACATTTCATTTTACAAGAAAAAAGTCTCAGGTAAACATGACACACATGTTATCATTTGTTCATTTTGGTATGTAGGTTATTTGTTATATTATTTTCTGACTTTCTTTTTCTTAGCATTTCTAAGTAAAAAACAAAAACACCATGCAGGTGGCATGGTATTTGAGGTGCTGGACTCCCACATGGCTGACTGCAATTTGAGTCCTGGACTTGGTGGCTGGCTTTCTCACTTTCCCTCTCTCTCTCTGTCTCTCTCTGGTGAGTACTTGTGCCCTATAGCAAATTAAGAAATAATAATAAAAGAAGGGAAAGATGAAAGAGACAAAGCTGGTCATTGCCACATCTAGCAAATAGAAGCCCACAGACCTTTACGGAAGGACACCTAAGTTCATGACCAGGGAAAATGACCCCACAGCTCCTTATACAGGCCATATCTCAGAGCGTGGGCTCAGTGCCACCCTTGCCCCTACTACCTTTGTTGACTCTCAGTCAAGAAAACAATATATAACTAGTGCACGAAAGTAAGCCAAGGTGGAAAACAATGATTGGGAGTTCTTTCCAGGCCTGAGTGCAGAGGCGCTTGGAAAGTAATTACACCTATATTCTTCGCGTGAGAAACAGGTCATTCCTGCAGGGTGTGCAGAGAACAGACTGAACGTGGCAGGTCCAGTCTTTGCCAGGGACAGGAGGGGGCCTTCCGGAGAGGAGGAGAGAGCGCTTTCATGGCCTAAGACCAAGAGAGGATGGTGAAATCAAAGAAACAGAAACCTGCTGGAACTAGGACTGAGGCTTCAAGAGGATTTATTTGTGCCTCCTTTGTTACCTGCTGTGACCTCAGCACCTGAAAAAAATTGCCCAGCACATAGTAGATGCTCAGTAAATGTGTGTCAAGTGAGTGAAAGGGAACAGTGAGCTGCACGGAATGGAAGGGAACGGCCTTCAGTCCCCAGCTCGCTATCATTTTGACAGCTCAAGGGACTAGATTTTATTGGAGAGATTTTTTCTTTTCTTTTTTTTTTTTTGCTATAGGGCGTGCGCTCCCCAGAAAGACAGAGACAGACAGAGAGACAGAAAGCGAGAAATCACCCCCTGGGTCGGTGGGGGTGGCCACGCCACAATCCCTTCTCCTCCATTCTCCTCTCTGGATCTTGGGCACTCATGCACACGTGCCCAATGTGAGTTTTAAGCCACTGGGTCCAGGACGCGAACCGCGGTCGACTACGTGGGAGTCCAGCGACATAGCCATTGCGCTAACTGCTGGTCCCAAGTGACTAGATTTTAGATGTGCCAAAGCAGGTACTCAGGATGTTCCCAGACAATCTATATCACTGCCTGAGGTAGGAGTTGGAGACTGGGACTGAGACACTGGCAAAAAAGGTGATGGTCTTATAGAGAAGTGAGGCTCTGGGAAGAATGAAGAGCCAGGAGGCAAGAAATGCCCCTTAAAAAGGGAAAATCTGGGGCCAGTAAGTGGCATGATGGTTCAGGTGTTGGCCTCCCTGCTCACTCTCTCATTTGCACTTTCTCTCTGTTTGGTGAATGCATGTGTCCTATAGCAAATTTAATAATAATAATAATAATAATAATAATAATAATAATAAGTAAGATTAAATAAATAATTCTTTTAAAAAATCTGCACAGGTAAGAACAGATGTGGGGAAGGGGCTTTTGGAGGCACAACGTATAACAGTGGAAATAAAGAAGGGAGAGGTGTCTCACTTCTACTGGGCACTGTTGGGCCTTACGGCACCTTTGTGCAAATTGAAGAGAGGCGCCCCTTCTGTTACATACACAGCTCGGAGAGCTGTGATATGTCAGAGGATAAGGAATAAGCAGCCTAGGATGTAGGGCTTGACTATTAGATTTTTTTTCTTTAGTTTTTATTATAGGGTGCATGTGCTTGTCAGAGACAGAGAGAGAGAGAGAGAAAGAGAGAAATCACCACCACCCCCCCCTGGGGAGGGGGAATGGTGACCCTGCAATCCCTTCTCCTCCATTCTGACATGCCCAGCATCATTTTTTTTTTTTTCCAGTCTGCCAGGTCCAGGACTCAAACTATGGAGTCTGTCATGTGGGATCCAGCACTTTAACCTCCATACCATTTGCTGGCCCTCGCTATCGGATCTTGAGCTGGGTCTCAGTCTCCACTCACTCGACTGTCATTGCCCTGTGCACAACCTGCAGAACCGCACACACAGCCCTGGCCCTCAGACTGGCATTCTGGGTAACCAGGTTTTTTCTAGAGTTCCATCATTCTGCAGCCGTCGCCACCTGCTGAGGAAACTGCCACCACCTGGCTGCCATCCCCGCTTCGCAGCCCTTGCCAATCCACTTTACCCTGGACCACAGTAGGACCTTCCTTGGCAGGAAGTTTCCATTGAGCCAGCAGACAGCTCTCAGTTCTTGGATGAATTTTGAATGTTATTCTATGTGCAAAGACTCCATGTTCTCTTTTCAGGAACAATTCAACTGTCTCAGTTAGGGAGATACCTGCCTTTCTACCTCCTGAAACAGGTCAAGGAAAGCCCAAGAAACCAGAGGCCAGAAACAAGCTGCTGCACCCCCTAGTGTTGCCTAAAGGAAGTGTTAACAACATTTCTCCTGCCACTTGGGAGGAGAAATAAAAGCCTCTTCCACCATGCCCTCACACCATCTCAGGGTGAGTTTTCCAGTCTGCCAGCACATTGTAAACAATGAAGATGAAGCATTGGCACTCTCTTCAGGACTTTGGTGGCATCATATCACCCTTTCTCAAGCAAGAGAATGCAACCTCCTAATTACGGGAAAGGGGTGGCCATCAGGGATGGAAGTCCATCACTTTGCCACACTGCCCCACCAACAAGGTTATCTGCACTTGTCCCTTCATGATGTCCTTTCTCTCCAGGATGACAAGTCCTTCATCTTTTCTTTTTAAATACTTTATTTATTTACTTACTTATTTTTTTTTTTTAAATTTGAGTCCTGGACCTGGCAGCTTGCTTTCTCACTTTCTCTCTCTCTCTTTCTCACTGTGTCCCTCTCTGGTCAAATTAAAATACATAAATAAAAAAATAAATAAAGTCAAATGGGATCATTCCTTTTTTTTTAAAAAAAAGAATTATTTATTTAACTTTTTATTTATTCATTCATGTATTTTAACTTGGCCAGAGAAAGACAGAGAGAGAGAGAGAGAGAGAAAGCAAGTCACCAGGTCTGGGACTCGAACTGCGGTCTACCATGTGGGAGTGTCCGGCACCTTAATCACTACACCACCTGCTGGTCCTGAATAATTCTTTAAAAAAAAGATGTGTAGGCAAGACCAGTCTTGGTTGATAGGATTTAGGGGACAAGAGAAAGATCCCAAATGGTCTCCTCTGTCATCTAATGGCTGGTTGCTAAAGGCCCACCATTAGAATGCTTCATTCTGTGGTCATTGCCATGTTCCCTGTCAGAATGCAAAGGCCCTAAGAATAGAAACACAGTGAATCAGTCTCCACTTTTTTTTTTTTAAATTTTTGCTATAGGGCACGTGTGCTCGCCAGACAGACAGAGGGAGACATAGAGAAGGAAAGTGGGAAATCACTCCCCAGGGGGATGGCCATGCTGCACTCCCTTCTCCTCCATTCTCCTCTTGAGTTTTTGGGCACGCACATACATACACACATGCCTGGCCTCATCTTCAAGCCACTGGCTGTGGGACTAGAACCGCAGTCGGCCATGCGGGAGTCTAGCACCTTAACCACTATGCTACCTGTTTGCCCCCAGTCTCCAATGTTGATGGCCTCCCAGCGGAATAATTTACTGAAGAAAGGCTCTACAAAACTGAGAAACACTGGGACCAGTGGGTGGCAGGGTGGTTAAGATGCTGGATTCCCACATGGTCAACTACGGTTTGAGTAATGGACCTGCTGGGTTAAAATTCACAACGCAGAGGGACCAGCAGTTAGCGTAATGGCTATGTTGCTGGACTCCCATGTAGTCGGCCACAGCTCATGTCCCAGACCCGGTGGCTTAAAACTCACGCCGGGTGCATGTGCGTGCGTGCCCAAGATTCCAAGAGGAGAATGGAGGAGAAGGGATTGCGGCGTGGCCATCCCCCCTGGGGGGCGATTTCTCGCTTTCTGTCTCTCTGTCTCTGTCTGTCTGGCAAGCGCACGTGCCCTATGGCAAAAAAACCTCCCCAAAGAAAAAAATCACAACACACACACACACACACACACACACATCACAACAAACAAACAAATAAATAAATAAAAGCTTAGAAACATCTTCCTTCTCTCTCTATTCTCCTGAAAAGCAAGCACTGACAAATAAAGACCCAAACAAAGGCAAGGGGAGCACAATGGTGGAGATCCTTTGGGGAAAGCAGGAGGGCACTAGAACTCTGGGTATGGTTTCAGGATGGTGTGCAAAGAGGATAATGAAGTGAGATATGTGTATGTGTGTGTGAGAGAGATAGAGAGAGTGAGTGTGTGTAGGGGGGTGCTGCTGAGGGAACTAAGACTACAACTTCAACTTTACCGCCTTCAAGGTAAATGACAGTTATGGTGTATACACATGTCACTGCATTTTGAATTAAGCAAAGCTGCTTTTTTTAATATGATTTATTTTTATTTAATTCCATTTGTTATGATTATTTTTCAATTTGACCAGGCAGAGACAGAGAGAGACAGAGATAGAGAGAGAAAAGGAAAGCTAGAAGTGAAAGCTATCAGCTCCAGGACTTCAACTATGGTCGGCCACGTGGGAATCCAGTGGCTTTAACCAGCAGGCCACCTGCCAGTCCCACATACCTGGGATTTTAATTCAACTCTGCCACTTACTAGCTGTGCGATGCTGGAGAGGTCACTTCGCTTGTCTGAATTTCAGTCTTCCCATGTGTATCACCCTGATAATAATAATGATACTAAATCGGTAATGCCATTTGGGGCTTAACTGAGAAAGGCTCTATAAGAGATGCTCTCCCAGCACCTGCCACAGGAACAGCCATTTATTCGTTGTATCTGAATCTTTCTCTAGGCCAGCAACAGGGGCTTTTCCAGCAATGTAAAGACACAGAGAAGCAGAAACACAGGCAAAGGTGACCCCCGAACCCTTTCTCTGCAATGTCTGTCCTTGATGTGTCCCCAGAGAGGAGTATAATTCTCAGCCCAGGATTTGGGAGCCAGAATCCAGATGGCATGGCCCATTTATCAGCACCACCAGACTCTCAACTTTAATAAGCTTTCTGCATTCTTAACCACAGGAAGAGGAGGAAATGGGCCAGATTCCTCAGTGATAACGAGCACTGCCAGCTCACTGTTATATTGGGAGAGTGCATCGTGATCACTCTGATTAGTTTGTTCTCACATCAGCTCTCGGGAGGTACAAGGGATATTTTTCTCTTTGTTTCAAGATGCAGACATTGGGAAGCACAAGCTTTCTGCCATTTCCAGCACTTGGCCTGGCTCACCCTGGTAGAATTTTATAGATGAATTTTTAGAACCTAGTGCCACTCGATATTTTTCCACCAAGACAGGCTGCCCGGTATTGTCTACGAGACTCTGTCCTTTACCTATCAGATGAGGTCGTGGGCAGGCTTAGGAGCAAAGAAAACTCCAAACCTTAAAAGGTTAGGAATGCAGGACCCAGCAGTTAGGAGAAATGGACCAATGAAATTGCTTAGCAACATCCCAGGACCAATGCAGGATGAGCCTTCTGTTTCCATGAGGCAGCCTTGATTTTCATTGGCCCTGAACAGGAGACTAGCTCCCTGAAGAGGGTGGTGGAGGGGGATGGGAGTGGTGGTGTCCTCAGTTCTGTTTGGGTGTGAGTGTGTGTAGGGGGGTGCTGCTGAGGGAACTAAGACTACAACTTCAACTTTACCGCCTTCAAGGTAAATGACAGTTATGGTGTATACACATCACACTGCATTTTGAATTAAGCAAAGCTGCTTTTTTTAATATGATTTATTTTTATTTAATTCCATTTGTTATGATTATTTTTCAATTTGACCAGGCAGAGACAGAGAGAGACAGAGATAGAGAGAGAAAAGGAAAGCTAGAAATCAAAGCTATCAGCTCCAGGACTTCAACTATGGTCGGCCACGTGGGAATCCAGTGGCTTTAACCAGCAGGCCACCTGCCAGTCCCACATACCTGGGATTTTAATTCAACTCTGCCACTTACTAGCTGTGCGATGCTGGAGAGGTCACTTCGCTTGTCTGAATTTCAGTCTTCCCATGTGTATCACCCTGATAATAATAATGATACTAAATCGGTAATGCCATTTGGGGCTTAACTGAGAAAGGCTCTATAAGAGATGCTCTCCCAGCACCTGCCACAGGAACAGCCATTTATTTGTTGTATCTGAATCTTTCTCTAGGCCAGCAACAGGGGCTTTTCCAGCAATGTAAAGACACAGAGAAGCAGAAACACAGGCAAAGGTGACCCCCGAACCCTTTCTCTGCAATGTCTGTCCTTGATGTGTCCCCAGAGAGGAGTATAATTCTCAGCCCAGGATTTGGGAGCCAGAATCCAGATGGCATGGCCCATTTATCAGCACCACCAGACTCTCAACTTTAATAAGCTTTCTGCATTCTTAACCACAGGAAGAGGAGGAAATGGGCCAGATTCCTCAGTGATAACGAGCACTGCCAGCTCACTGTTATATTGGGAGAGTGCATCGTGATCACTCTGATTAGTTTGTTCTCACATCAGCTCTCGGGAGGTACAAGGGATATTTTTCTCTTTGTTTCAAGATGCAGACATTGGGAAGCACAAGCTTTCTGCCATTTCCAGCACTTGGCCTGGCTCACCCTGGTAGAATTTTATAGATGAATTTTTAGAACCTAGTGCCACTCGATATTTTTCCACCAAGACAGGCTGCCCGGTATTGTCTACGAGACTCTGTCCTTTACCTATCAGATGAGGTCGTGGGCAGGCTTAGGAGCAAAGAAAACTCCAAACCTTAAAAGGTTAGGAATGCAGGACCCAGCAGTTAGGAGAAATGGACCAATGAAATTGCTTAGCAACATCCCAGGACCAATGCAGGATGAGCCTTCTGTTTCCATGAGGCAGCCTTGATTTTCATTGGCCCTGAACAGGAGACTAGCTCCCTGAAGAGGGTGGTGGAGGGGGATGGGAGTGGTGGTGTCTGCAGTTCTGTTTGGGTGTTTATATCCTTCCATGAAAACTGGGGAAGCTCCCACTTGAGCCCTTGGCACAGGTAAGTTCTCAGTCACATCAGAAAATCTAAAGCAGTTTAGGAGACTTTTGTCTTTGCTAGATCTCTGCACAAATGCAAATTGTGCAGCCCATAGGTGTGCGGCCTATACACAATATAAAAAGGCACACATATGGTTATCTGAAACCTCTGAGTGAAGGAGAGCTATTTATTTCTATGTCAGTCCCTGCCTGTTTCAATCAGCAGGGATGGTCACAGCCCTTCTTCCTGCTCAACCCAGCCCAGCTCTGGAATCAGTGTGAACCCGGAAGGAACAGACATTGGGAGGTTCCCTGCTCAGCAAGTGATAAGAGAGGGGACTTCTGCAAACAGCATGTGTTGCCCTGGGCACTCTATCTGAGGCTAGGAGAGCTGAACCCCAGAGGTCAAGGTGGTCTCCCACCTCCCACCTCCCACCTCCCTCTGCCCCTCCACCCCTGCCACCAGCAGTCGGTTGGTTTTTCTAACCTGTTGTTGTGCGTGGGGCCAGTGTCCTTGGTCTGCCAACCAGCCTCATCCATCAAAGAGACCTGACACCCCATCCTGAACCTCAGCTGGCAGCAAGTCTGGCTCTTATCAGCCCTGCTTTCTGCTGTGTTGGGACTCTGCTTACCATCCCAGGCCCCGGGGGGAGGTGCAGGAAGGGAGACTAGATTCCTGCCTTGTGCTGAGGACTGCTATTGCACCCTGCTCTCCTCAAGTAGTGTCCTCTGTATCAAATTTGCCTTGAGTTTTCCTACACCCCCTTGACTCTTTTTTTTTTTCTTTTTTTGGAGAGGTTTTTTCTTATTGGGCACGTGCGCTCGCCAGAAAGAGACAGATAAAGAGACAGAAAGCGAGAAATCACCCCCCAGAGGGGATGGTCATGCCGCAATCCCTTCTCCTCCATTCTCCTCTCGGGATCTTGGGCACGCACGCACACGTGCCCAGCGTGAGTTTAAGCCACCAGGTCCAGACTGGAACCGTGGTCGACTACCTGGGAGTCCAGCGACATAGCCACTACGCCAACTGCTGGTCCCCCTACACCCCTTTGACTCTTGCCATTGCATTCAGGCTGCTTCTCATGTCCTGGCTTGTCTATTTTTTAATGTTAGCACCTACTGTGTGCTAGAAGCTGGGAAGGTTACTAGGTCCTAGTTGTCAATGGCCCTGAGGGTCCCATGCCTTCAGTGGGAGCTTCCAGCATGCTGTGCAGCCGGGGCCAGATCAGTTAGGAAATTTCCTTGGGTCATTCTTATTGTGCAACCTCTAGAGTTTGTGGGGGCCCAAACTATGCCAGGGGTGGGTGGGGAGGAGGGAGGAGCAATCTGGCGAGAATGCTGGCTGATACTTGTGCTGAGGGTTGGAGCTCTCCTTTAGGGAGCAGGACCTTCCCTACCACTGGACTGGGGGAAGAATTCTAAAAATTGATGGAATCTAGATTCAGTCACCAGTCCTAAGTCCTGAGCTCTGGTTGTTTCAAGTGAGGTCCAAGCTTGTGTGAATCCCAAAAGCCACAACATCCTCTACTGCTACTATGGTGGCCCTGAACATCCACATCTGCTCCTTCTTTGGATTTCTAATTTGTGCTCACTTCACTCACTGGACTGGTAGTCAGTCTCTGCCTTGAGTTCTGGTCTGCTGGACTCAGACTCACTTGTGTTGTGTCAACTCCTTCCTCTTCTCTCCCACAACCACAGCACTGTCCATGTGAAACTTACTCCCCACCACCCTTCCAATTAGCCTGATAGCTCCTTAATTACAGGGACTGAGCTGCGCTCATCTCTATATCCCCTTTACCACATGTGAGTGTGTGATATAAAGAGGGGCCGAATAAATGTTGGCAGAACAGGTCTTTGAAAAGTTCATGGAGGGGTCCAGCAGTTAGCGTAATGGCTATGTCGCTGGACTCCCATGTGGTCGACCACGATTCGTGTCCCAGACCTGGTGGCTTAAAACTCACGCCAGGCACGTGTGTGTGCATGCCCAAGATCCTGAGAGGAGAATGGAGGAGAAGGGATTGTGGCATGGCCATCCCCCCTAGGAGGGTGATTTCTCGCTTTCTGTCTCTCTGTCGCTCTCTGTCTGGTGAGCGCACGCGCCCTATAGCAAAAACCTCTCTCAAAAAAAAAAAGATCACGGAGGCCCAGATCCATGGCCTGGTAGTCAAGGGAGCTAGATCCTACATGGTTGACTGTGTGGTTGGAATCCCAGCTCCAGTGGCTTGAAATATATACCAAGAGCATGTGCGTGTGCATACATGCCCAATATCCCAACAGGGTGGAGAAATGGAGAAGGGATTGTGGTGTAACACACCACAAGCACGGGGGAGTGCTTTCTCCCTCTCTCTCCCTCTCTCTTTCTCCCTCTCTCTTTCTTCCTCTCTCTCTTTGTCTCTGGTGAGTGCACATGCCCTCTGGCAAATTTTTAAAACATTCATAGAAAATATGTATTATGAAAATACTATGCATATATTTCAAAATTTTAGGGGGCTGGCTAGTGGCGTGGTGGTTAAGGGCACTGGACTCCCACATGGCCAACCATGGTTCGAGTCCTGGACCTGGTTGCTTGCTTTCTCACTTTCTCCCTCTCTGTCCCTCTCTGGTCAAATTAAAAGAATAAATAAAGTTAAATAAAATAATTCTTTAAAAAAAATTCTTTTTGAACCAAAAAATCCTATTTTAGTTCCATTTTCCAAGAACTGTTTTTCTTTTACCTGCTTTTTATTTTTATTTTTTAATGAACTTTTAAAAAAATAATGTGTATTTTAGTTTAACTTAGTTTGTTATTGGGCTCATGTGCTCTCCAGAGAGAAACAGAGAGAAAGTGAGAAATCACACCCCGTCTAGGAGATAGGGCAAGGCCTCCATCCCTCCTCCACTCTCCTCTTGGGACTTTGGGCATGCACTCATACACACCTGGTTTGCCACCAGGTCTGAGACTCAAATGCGCGGTCGGCCATGTGGGATCCAGTCACCTTAACCTCCATGTCACCTGCTTGCTGGCCCTTCCATGAACTTCTAATTTTTTTAAGAATTATTTTATTAAACTTTATTTATTTACTTATTTTTTTAAAAAATTAACCAGGAGGGAGAGGGAGAGAGAGAGAGATAGAAAGCAAAAGCAAGCTGCCAGGTCTGGGACTCAAACCATGGTCAGCCACGTCGAAGTCCAGCGTCCCTGCCGGCCTCTCCATGAACTTTTGCACACAGATTCCCCTCACCTATGCACACAGGTTCAAGTGTAGGACTAAACTGATTTCTTCACAGCTTGGTCAGTTATTTTCTACTTACAGAATCTCCATTCCTTTCTAAGAGTGAGCCTACCTAAAACTTGGATTTCCATTTATCTAGAGTAGGGGAAAGACAAGGGTTTAGGAATACAGACCTCAGGTGAAGTGAAAAGTAAATATTTGCCAAAATAATCAATTGGGTGTGGCCCAAGAGGGACAGGAACCACATTTGTGGCCAAAAGGAGCTCTTAAGGCATCTCAATATATAACACTAAAGAAGTCGTTTCTGAGGGAGCAAAGTGTAATGAAAAGCGGGTAGGCTTGAGACCAGTGCCTAGGGTCAAATCCCAGCTTGCCATTTACTGTATGACTTTAGTCAATTTCCTAAGAGAACTTAACACCGCCTCAGTTTCCTCATGTGTAAAACAAGGATGGCAACATTGTCTACCTCATGGAATTAGTACAGAGATTTTTTTTTTATTAATTTATTTAACTTTATTTATTTCAATATGACCAGAGAGGGACAGAGTGAGAAAGAGTGAGAGAGGGAGAGGGAGAGGGAGAGGGAGAGGGAGAGAGAGAGAGAGAGAGAAAGAGAAAGAGCAAACCGC
>NW_006205165.1:297998-302927 GCF_000334495.1 Tupaia belangeri chinensis | reverse complement strand
TCTTTCTGGTGAGCGCACGTGCCCTATAGCAAAAACCTCTAAAAAAAAAAAAAATCTGGGGCCAGCAGGGAGCATGGAGGTTAAGGCACTTGATCCTACATGGTCACCTTTGCAGTTCAAATCCCAGACCCTGTGGCCGAAAATCATGTGGACACATGTGCATGCATGCCCCAAACCCCAAAGAGAGTGGAGCAGAAGGGACTGTGGCATAGCCATCCCCTCTGGGGGGGGGGTGATTTCTCTCTTTCTCTGTCTCTCTCTGGCAAGTGCATGTGTCCTGTGGCACAGTTCATGGCATACTGAACTGTGGAGCTGCAACCCACATGCTGACAATAGTTCAAGCTGGTCCAGCTGGACTGAACACACACCTGCTCTGTGTGTACATGCCAGAATCCTGGAAGGCTGGAGGACCGCAGGAAGGGCATCGTGGTATGACAAAGCCCCATGGAGGGTGCTTCTCTATATATATAAAAAACAATTAAAAATAAAACATAGGAAGTACCTGGTAACATAGAATATTCTCAATAAATAATATATATTAATACTAATAATAGAATTTAAACAAATTTTTGCAAGGGAACCAGCAGTTAGCATAATGGCTATGTTGCTTGACTCCTACGTAGTCGACCACAGTTCACGTCCCGGATCCAGTGGCTTAAAACTCACGCTGGGCTCGTGTACATGCGTGCCCAAGATCCCGCGAGGAGAATGGAGGAGAAGGGATTGCAGCGTGACCATCCCCCCTGGGGGGTGATTTCTCGCTTTCTGTCTCTATGTCTCTGTCTGGTGAGCACACGCGCCTATAGCAAAAAAAAAAATTTTTTTTTGCAAGAGGGCACATGTACTAGCCATAGAGAGACAGAGAGAAGAGAAGAGAGAGAGAAAGCAACCACCCCCCCACCCCATGGAGAATATTCATACTACAATCCCTTCTCCATTTTTCTTTTTGGGATTTTGGACATGCATGCACATGCACTCACTATGTTTCTCAAGCCACCAGGTTCAGGACTCAAACTACACAGTTGGCCATGTGGGATCCAGAAGCTTTAATGACCATGCCGCTAGCTGGCCCCATAATATTTTGTATGTGATGGACACTGATGCTCAAAGTTTAGCCTAGTTAAAATTTCAAGGACCTCCAGCTGTGTCTTCAGGTGAAATTATGTGTGTGTATGAGTTGTATTTTATAGAAATTTTATTTTAGGATAGTAAATTGTCTATATAAAGGAATATTAAGCCTGATGGGGTTGAGAACCACTGAAGTAGGAAAATAGTATGTTGTGGCTGTATGTGTCCATGCCCAAGTCAACTGTGAATGCCCCTGTGGCAAGACTGAGGCCCACCTCTCTCTCTCTCTCTCTCTCTCTCTCTCTCCTATGCCTCACTACCCTGAAGACCTAGCCCAGACCTGGCACAGAACAAATGCATGAGGATGAGTGAGTAACCAAAGAATTCTAAACAGGAGTGCTACCTGACAGGGGTCTGGGAGAGCCCTGGATTTCATGTTTACACCAGGTTTGTTCCTTCATTTATTCAATAAAATGCCTTCAATTGGTCCACAACTTCAGCCCAGGCCCAAGGCTCCCTGCTCATGCTAAAGAATGCTTGCAGCTTCCTTTCTTAGCCCAAGGATGTCTTCTTGGCCAGACACTCTGCTTACCCTTTATTTTGGAGAGGTTTTTGCTATAGGGCACGTGCACTCGCCAGACAGACAGAGACAGAGAGATAGAAAGCGAGAAATCAACCCCCAGGGGGAATGGCCATGCCGCAATCCCTTCTCCTCCATTCTCCTTTTGGGATCTTGGGCATGCACACACATGCGCCTGGTGTGAGTTTAAGCCACCGGGTCCGGGACGCGAACCGCGGTCAACTACGTGGGAGTCCAGCGACATAGCCATTACGCTAACTGCTGGTCCCTCTGCTTAGATTTGATTTCAGCCTCTCCCTATGATTCTATCTCTTAAATCCTCTCCTTCAAGTTCCTCCCATTACTGCCTATAGACAGGTACAGTCCAGTACTAAACTCCTCTCTAGCATCAAGATACACCACCCTGCCTGGCCCTGACACCTCAGGATCCTACAGGTCTGAAAACTGGTGGAGAGTTAGAACCCACAGGCAAGGGAAACAGAGAGTGACTGAGTCCTATCCTCAGGGAGGAAGAAGATAGGGGGCAGAGTAGGGCCTGGAGAAACAGTGAGACCAGGAAGCTGATGACAGTCCTTCTCTTAGATCTGTATTAGGGGTGAACCAGAACAACCAATGTCCCACAGAGGCAGTGTGCTGGACTGCTAGCCACTGTGTCACCATGCGAGCTTAGAGCCCAATGAGCAGAGTTTCAAGCTTTTGTTTCAAAGACTAGCTCACTCTGCCTGACCCTGTGGTTTGAACACATTCTAGATGTTTTCCTGATGAAATCACAGGGACTAGGGGTTGGACAGAGATTGGGAGGGGAGTGCAGAACACCCAGAGGCAGGGCCTGAGGGGCGGCCTCATCCATGAGGCCTGCAAGGCCCTCGTCCCCAGGCAAGACCTTCAGACTCTTCCAGGCCCACTCCAGGCCAGCCTCCCCCTTTCCCCCAAACAAAGTACTTGCGATCTGTAGCAGCTGTTTCTGGCAGGCCTTGTAGGAAAGCCCAGAACTGAGGGGTGAAGAGAAAGAAGGCAAGTAGCATCCAGCGTGGGCAGCTCCCGAGAGAGAGTGTCCTCACCACGCCCTTCTTATGCTCCTTTTGTTTTTCATCTTGCCCTAGCTCTGGCCTGCTGAGAAGCAATAGCTGGGAGCCCAAATCAGATGAGTAAATAAGCCAGGCATGAAATTTTTGGACACGGAAAGGGAATGAAAGCCTCCCCCAATTTTCTCCTTCTCTAGCTTTTTGGGTCTTATTTGTGCTGTCTTCTATTTTAAAGCCAATATTGAAAGTCAGCCGATGTACCTCTACACCACCCAGGGCTAGGGCTTGGGCTTGGGCTTAGGCTGTCTGCAGAGGGGAAGGGCAGGGCATCTGGCCTGGCGTTCCTCCCAGGCTCTTTTCCTTCCAGTCCCCTCTGTTCTTCATGTTCTGGCCAGACCACTGGACACAGAGGAGCGGCTATGTTTTGATGGCATAGCTTACAAATTTGAAGTAGTTGTCAATGTTGAAAAATGACAATATTTTGCATTTAAAAATCTGGATTCCTGGCATCTCTTAAAAAACTAGAAAATGCAGCGACACTGGGCCAGTAATTCCATATGACAGCTAGCAGCAGAGTTCAGAACAGCTGTTCCTTAGACAGGGCACAGACGATTTAGCATCCCATGGTCCCCACACCTCCCTATAGCATCCCTGGCTGGGAGGGCTCCTGGTCATGCTTATGCAGGCCTTTTTATTTTATTTTTTTGTTGCCTGAGAGTCTGTGCACTTGTCTGAGAGAGACAGAGAAACAGACAGAAAGAGAGAAAGCACCCCCTGTAGCAGGATGTGGTCACGCTTCTTCATCTCTTCACCTTGTCAAGATTTGGGGCATACACACACATGCACCCGATATGTACCTAGATTGTTTTTCAAGTCACCGGGGCCAGGATTTGAACTGCAGTCAGTCATGTAGATACTGGCTCTTTCTCTCTCTCTCTCTCTTTCTCTCTCTCTCTCTTTCTCTCTCTCTCTCTTTTGCTGTTTCTATTATAGGGTATGCACACTCACTGGAGAGAAACAGAGAGAAGGAGAGAGAGGGAAAGTGAGAAGTCACCCTCAGGGGAGATGGCCACACTGCAATCCCTTCTCCATTCTCCTCTCAGGATTTTGGGTATGCATGCATATGTGCCTGGATTTTCATGCCACCAGGTCCCAGACTCGAACTGCACAGTTGGCCATGTGGGATCCAGTTGCCTTAACCACCATGCCAGGTTGCTGGCCAGGATTCCAGTTCTCTTAACCACTGAGCTATGGGGCCGGCCAGTCTGCAGGTCTTTTTTGTATACCACTTGCTTTACTCACTTGTGGTAACTTAACAGGACCCTCTTAGCCTTCTGCTGAGATCCCTCATTTACACGCAGCTACTTATTATTCCCTCAAACACATCTTAATATATGCCTTTATTCTACCTCTCTGTGGAGTGACACCCCACAGCCTACTGAGAAAATGTCTACCCATCCTTTAAGACCCAACTATAACCTACTCTCCCCTGAGAAGTTGCCCCTGACCCATGCACACAGAGTCAAAGACTTCCTCCTCTGGATTCTCATTACATCTAGCCCAATGCTCTATCACTGTCTGTTTTTTTTTTTTTTGCCTTAGGGCACATGAGAGACAGAGAGAGACAGAGACATAGAGACATAGAGAGAGGAAGAGAGAGAGAGAGAGAGAGAGAGAGAGAGAGAGAGAGAGAGAGAGAGAGAGAGAGAGAATGAAAGAGAGAGAGAGAGAGAGAAAGTGAGAAATCACTTCCCAGGAAAGACGACCATGCTGTACCCCTTCTCCTCCAGTCTCCTCTCAGGATCTTAGGTATGCATGCACATGAGCCTGGCATGATTTTTAAGTCACTGGGTCTGGGACTGGAACTGAGATCAACTATGTGAGAGTCCAGCGACGTAACCACTATGCCACCTGCTGGTCCCCATCACTGTCATTTACCTGCATTACAATGTTTGCAATTTATTGTATTCTGATTATATGGTCTGATTCTGTTCTTGTACTGTGTGTTTCTTGAAGGCAAGGACAGGGCCTTTCTCAAACTCAAATCTCCAGCTCCTAGCACAAGGCCTGGCAAATGGGGGACAAGTGCTCACTGAATAAATGATGGAATGGGAACCAGCAGTTAGCGTAATGGCTATGTCGCTGGACTCCCATGTAGTTGACCGCGGTTCGTGTCCCGGACCCGGTGGCTTAAAACTCACGCCGGGCACGTGTGCGTGTGTGCCCAAGATCCCGAGAGGAGAATGGAGGAGAAGG
>NW_006205165.1:297329-297745 GCF_000334495.1 Tupaia belangeri chinensis | reverse complement strand
GAGACAGAGAGAGAGAGAGACAGAGAAGGCGAGAAAGCAAGCCACCAGGTCCGGGACTCAAACCGTGGTCAGCCACATGGGAATCCAGCACCTATAACCACCGCACCACCTGCTGGCCCCAATAGTGACTGTTTCTTAATGGGGACCAGAAGCAGGTTGGATGGTAGCAGAGTAGCTCTAGTTTCCCTGAAGTGACAGCTCCGTGAAGTCGGTCTCATTTAGCACCAAGTGCTTGGTGCAGAGCCTGGCCCACTCTAGGGGCCCAGGGAATACTCATGGGATAAAGTGAAGGCCATCTGTGGGGCTGGCAGGTGGTGTAGTGGTTAAGGCAGCTGAATTCCCACGTGGCTGACCACGGTTCAAATCCTGGACCTAGCAGCTTGCTTTCTCACTTTCTCTCTCTCTCTGTCTCTTTC
>NW_006205165.1:294325-297145 GCF_000334495.1 Tupaia belangeri chinensis | reverse complement strand
TCTGTCTCTCTCTGGTCAAATTGAAAAAAATGATAATAAATAAAATCAAATAAATAATTCTAAAAGAAAAAGAGAAGCCCATCAGCCCACAAAACATGATGCTTGAACTTTAGTTTGGGGTTGGAGTGCTCCAGCACCACCCCCATGTCACTCTGGTTTAGAATGCTGCCTCTACCACACTCTGGGAAAGTGACTTCACCTTTCTGAGGTTTCTATGTCCTAACTTGAAAAGAAAAATGCAAAGTGGGAATGGGATTAAATAGATCAATTGAACAATTTGGCTTCATCCTCTATTCTCTCTCTCTCTCTCTCTCTGTCTCTCTTTGTCATAAGATATGCGTGCTCACTGGAGAAAGATAGAGAGAGGTAAAGTGAAAAATCACCCCCGAGGGGGAATGGCCATGCCACAGTCACTTCTCCTCTATTCTCTTTTCAGGGTTTTGGACATGCACACACGTGTGTCCAGAGTTTTCAGGCCTCCAGGTCCAGGACTCAAATGTGGTCAGACATGTGGGAGTCCAGTGCCTTCACCACCACACCACTTTCTGGTCCCCATCCTCTATTCTTTTTTTTTTAAATTTATTTATTCATTCATTTATTTTAATTTGACCAGAGAGAGACACAGAGAGAAAGAGGGAAAGTGAGAAAGCAAGTTGCAAGCTACTAGGTCAGTGCCTTAACCACCATGCCACCCACTGGTCCCCGCCATCCTCTATTCTTATGGTCTAAGGAAGTCATAGAGAAAGCAGCTTCTGCTATTACTGAGTAGAATATATATGACATACAGCTCCTTGTTCTTAGGCCACTCTCTTAAGGGAAGTTTAGGACACAGTGCCCTAAAAGAGAACTCCTGTTACTGGGTAGTCAACAAAACCCCAAAGAGAGAGCTAAGCCCAATACCTCCATCAAAGGTTTCCTGACACCCTAGTTGAGTTCTGTCACACCATAATCTATCCTATAGTGCCCGCAATACCCATAGCTATGAATTCTGTACTTGCTTCATGAATTTTGGCTGTAGTTTCCTCATCACTATAATGAAAATAGTAATGGAAGGGTGGCTGGGACTGTTAATGAGATTGGGTATCTAAAAGCCCTTAACTTGGTGGTAGGCTATTGAGTAGATGCTCAATAAATGTCTCTTCCCTTCCCTGGGGTCACAGGACTACAGGATAATGAATGAAGAATGGCAGAGAGAGGGATAGTGAGTGTGTGTTATGTACTAAAGAAGGTGGGCAGAAAGGGACAGGCAGGGACCAGAGGAATTTTAATAGGGCCACAATGAGGTGAGGCCAAGAGAGTGAGAATAGGCAAAGAAGATGCAGGCATGAGGCCTAAATGTTTGTGGGGTCTCCGACTGAGTCTTGAATACCCACAACAACTCTACCAAGGGCCTAAGTGACCTGAGCCAACCTGCTTTCACTCAACTAAAAAAGGGCCAGATGGTGGTTACTAGATCTTTCTGAGATTTCTCACAGACACCACATAGGGATTATTTATTGTACTAGCCACCAAACTTGACTGAATTTGAAGTTAAACTTTTTCAAATGCTTCAAAAGGCATTTCAGGGACTGGCAGGTGGCGTGGTGGCTAGGGGCATTGGACTCCCATACGGCTGACTGAGGTTTGAATCCCAGACCTGGCAGCTTGCTTTCTCACTTTTCCTCTCTCTCTCTGTCCCTCTCTGGTCAAATTATAAATAAATAAATAAATAAAATTAAATGTAATAATTCTTAAGAAAAGGTATTTCATAGCAGCATTATTTGGAAACACTGAAAAATGTGGGGAAAACTAAATGTCCAACAACTGGAGAATTGATAAATAAATTCTGGTACAGCCATTACATGGAGTATTCTGCAGCAATGAAAATGAATAAACGATACCTCATGTATCAGCATGGATAAATCACCAAAGCATAATATTAAAAAGGAGACAGTTGGCCCAGCCTTGGTGGCACAGAACTTACTGAACTGCATACCGAACTGCAGTGCTAGAGTATACATGGCTGACTGTAGGTTAAGATTCCCAGCCCTGGGACCAACAGTTAGCGTAATGGCTATGTCGCTGGACTCCCATGTAGTCAACCGAGTCAACCGTGGTTCGCGTCCCGGACCCAGTGGCTTAAGACTCACGCCAGGTATGTGTGCGTGCGTGCCCAAGATCCCGAGAGGAGAAGGGATTGCGGCGTGACCATCCCCCCTGGGGGTTTTTTTTTTTCTCGCTTTCTGTCTCTCTCTGTCTGTCTGGCGAGCGCACACACCCTATAGCAAAAACAAAAACAAAAACAAAAAAACCCTCTCCAAATAAATAAATAAATAAATAAATAAATATTCCCAGCCCTGTCGGCAAGAAACACAGTGGGTGTGCACATGTGCATACTCGAGACTCTTATGAGCTGCAGAGCTGGGAGAAGGGGATTGTGACATGATGGGACCCTGTTGAGAGTCTCTCTCCTCGCTCTCATGTGTACCTGTGCTCTCTGTGTGAGTAAAATAGAAATAATAAACAAATGTCTAAACTCTATGGCAAAGATGGAAAGACCCAAAGATATAATGGTAGGGAGGACAAATGTAAATAGCAGAGACTGTATGGGAGTGAGGAAGACAGTAGCGGGAGGATGGGAGGGGCTCAGGAAAGAAATACTTAACAGACTAAAGAATATAAAGTTTGGGGCCAGCAGGTGGTTTAGTGGTTAGGGTGTTGTATTCCCATAGGGCAGACTATGGTTTGAGTCCTGGACCTGGTGGCTTGAGAATCACTTCTGGTGCATGTGCGTGCATGCCCAAAATCCTGAGAGGAGAATGGAGGAGAAGGAATTGCAGC
>NW_006205165.1:289450-294269 GCF_000334495.1 Tupaia belangeri chinensis | reverse complement strand
TCTCTCTATCAAGTGCATGTGCTCTATGGAAAAACACACACACACACACACACACACACACACACACACACACAGAACCTGAAGAAAAGACTGTAAAATCTCCACTGAAAATCATGTATAAGGTAATATCCTTCATTTGATTGTTATGTACTACATGCATACTTTGAAAAACCATATTGTGTGCTATACAGATGTACAATTATAAAATGTAAATAAGAAATCAGAATAAAAAAGTAAACATCAAAAATAGAGAAGATTGCAGAAGAGTATGTATATATCACAAAATGCTATTTCAAAAAATAATTATTTTAGTGAGAGGGAGAGAAGGAAAGTAAGCCACCAGGCCCAGAACACAGACTGTGGTTGGTCATGTGGGAGTGTCTAGTGCCTTAACCAGCACACCACCTGCTGGTCCCTGTTTTTATTATTTTTTAATTCAACCAGAAAGAGAGAGAGAGAGAGAGAGAAAGAGAGAGAGAGAGAGGAGAGAGAAAGGGAAAGTGAGAAAGCAAGTCGCCTGGTCCAGGACTTGAACAACAGTTGGCCATGTGGGAATCCAGAGCCTTTAATCACCATCCCACCTGCCAACCCCTATTTTAGTTTTATTTATTATTATTATTACTTTTAAAAATTTGCTATGGGGGGACCAGCAGTTAGCGTAATGGCTATGTCGCTGGACTCCCATGTAGTCGACCACGGTTCCCGGACCTGGTGGCTTAAACTCACGCCGGGAGCATGTGTGTGCATGCCCAAGATCCCGAGAGGAGAATGGAGAAGGGATTGCGGTGTGGCCATCCCCTCTGGGGGGTGATTTCTCACTTTCTGTCTCTCTGTCTCTCTCTGTCTTTCTGGTGAGCGCACACGCCTTATAGCAAAAATCTCTCAAAAAAAATTGCTATAGGGCATGTAAGCTCATCAGAGAGAGACAAAGAAAGAGAGACAGAGAAAAATTGAGAAAGCAAGCCGCCAGGTCCAGGACTCAAACTGCAGTCAGCCATGTGGGGATCCAACACCACGCCACCTGCTAGCTCCCATAATGCCATTTATATAATGTTTAAAAACATGCGAAACAATATTATATATATTTTATAGATACATAAATATGTGGTGAAATTAAAAATACATGTGCAAGAATTGAAAACAGCGAGTTTGGGATACTGGCTCCCACCTCTAGGCCAGGATAGAGCAGAACACACAGCTGGATCTACAATAAGTTGTTTCTTAGAAAAGAACTGAAGCAAATCTGGCAAAATGTTAAGATTTAACATTTTTTTCCCTCTCTTGTTTGCTACATTTGAAAGAGTATACAGAGACCAGCAAGTGGTGTAGTTGTTAAGGTGCTGGACTCCAGCGCGACCAACCCTGGTTCAAGTCCTGGACCTGGCAACTTGAAACATGCCAAGCACATGTGCATGTGTGCCCAAAATCCCAAGAAGAGAATGGAGGAGAAGGGATTGCAATATGGCCATTCCCTTGAGAGGGTGATTTCTGGCTTTCTGTCTGTCTGTCTCTCTCTCTCCAGCAAGCGCATGTTCCCTATAGCAAAAATCTCTCTCTCTCTCTCAAAAAAGTTTCTCTCCACAAAGTACTACCTACTTTTGAGGGATAAACCTAGCTATCCCTTAGCTATGTGCCACTTACATTAAAAATAAATAAATAAAAAAAAAGAAAAGAAAGAAAAAGAATATAATTTAGAAAATGTAGGGACAAAAACATGTTTCAGACTCATCCTCTCACCCACGCCCTTTTGTTAAGGGCCTGCTATGTCAGGCATGGGGCTGGGGGCATCACAGACCATAGCTTATTATTATTATTTTTTTAGAGGTTTTTGCTGTAGGGCGTGTGCGCTCGCCAGAAAGACAGAGAGAGACAGAGAGACAGAAAGCGAGAAATCACCCCCTCAGGGGCATGGTCATGCTGCAATCCCTTCTCTTCCGTTCTCCTCTCAGGATCTTGGGCACGCACGCACATGCGCCTGGCGTGAGTTTAAGCCACCAGGTCTGGGACTCAAACTGTGGTCGACTACATGGGAGTCCAGCGACATAGCCATTATGCCAACTGCTGGTCCTGCCAGACCATAGTTTATTTAAACCTTTCCACAACCCTGGGAAGAAGGCACCACTTTGACCTTATTCTATAGAGGAGGTGCAAACCAGCAGAATAACTTGTCCAAGGACACGAAGTGTGATTAGACCCCAGGTTTCCAGGCTCCATTCTCATACCGTGCACCTGGAAATCTGAATTCTGTGCTGCCTAAATAAACAAACTGAGATTCTTTGAGCTTTTGATGTGTTAGATTCTGTATTAAAAAGAGGTCAAGGGACCAGCAGGTGGCATGGTGGTTAGGTACTGGACACTCCCACATGGTTTGAGTCTTGGGCTTGGCGGCTTACTTTCTCACTTCCCCTCTCTCTCTGTCTCTGTTTTTCTCTGGTCAAATTAAAAATGAATGAATAAATAAAATTAAAAGAGGTACCAGTAAGAATTAAGTGGCAGTCACATAGGAATCTGGCCTGAGGAAGAGCTTTCTTGTCCCATAGGTCTCACATCTCCCATCCTCATCTAGTAGCATCAGTTCTGGGGGAAGCACATTCTGCCCTTGAGCAATGCACCAGTAAAGAGTAAGTAGGGGAGCTGCAGCTGTACCAGATGAACACAACAGACCAGAATAGCATCGCAAGGACTCTGAAAACTAAATTGTCATTGGAACCACAGCCCACAAAAGTAGGTCAGGACCAACATGTTAAACCTAAATAGACTGACTGCCTGCCAAACAGAAGATTGAAAGAGGAACCAGAGTCTCCAAACATAATATCCAAATGTACAGGATACAGTTTAAAAAAACTCATCAACTCAAGAAATAGAAAAATTGCAACATGAATGAGAAAAGACAATCCACACATTCCAACATCGAGATGTGAGATATTGGAATTATTGGACAAGATTTTTTTTTTAGAGAGATTTTTGCCATAGAGCACATGCGCTCACCAGAGACAGAGAGAGACAGAAAGTGAGAAATCACCACTATCCCTCCCATCCCCACACCCCCTTCCCCACAGGAGGGATGGCCATGCCACATCTCTTCTCCTTCATTCTCCTCTCGGGATCTTGGGCATGCATGTACATGCATCTGGCATGAGTTTAAAGTCTCCAGATCTGGGACTTATGTGGGAGTCCAGCAACGTAATCATTAGGCCATCTGCTGGTCCCAGGATTTTTTTTAAAAAAGTTTTGCCTCAGGACCAGCAGTTGATGTAATGGCTATGTCTCTGGACTTCCATGTAGTCGACCACAGTTTAAGTCCCAGACCCGGTGGCTTAAACTCACACCGGGCACGTGTGCATGCATGCCCAAGATCCTGAAAGGAGAACGGAGGAGAAGGGATTGTGGTGTAGCCATCCCCCCTGGAGGGTGATTTCTTGCTTTCTGTCTCTCTGTTTTTTCTGGAGAGCATACGTACCCTATAGCAAAGACCTCTCAAAAAAAAATAAAAGTTTTGCCTTAGGGCATGTGTGCTGGTGGGGGTGGGGGGCTGGGGAGTGGAGGTTAGGGTTGTGAGGGGAGAGGGGTGGGGGGCTGGGGAGTGGAGGTTAGGGGTGTGAGGGGAGACAGTGAAAGGGAAAGTGAGAAATCACACAGTCCCTTCTTCATTCTCCTCCTGGGATCTTGTGTACACACTCACATGTGCCTGGTACGATTTTCAAACCACTGGGTCCAGGACTCAAACCACATTCAGCCATGTGGGAGTCTATGCCGTAACTCCTATGCCATCTGCTGGCCCCACTGGGCAAAGCTTTTTTTTTTTTTTAAGATTTTGCATCTTTTTTTTTTTTAATTTATTTTTTTGTTTTGAACTTTATTTATTTATTTTTATTTTACCAGAGGGGGACAGCACAGGACTAAAAGTGAGAGAGGGAAACCTCAAACCACATTCAGCCATGTGGGAGTCTATGCCGTAACTCCTATGCCATCTGCTGGCCCCACTGGGCAAAGCTTTTTTTTTTTTTTAAGATTTTGCATCTTTTTTTTTTTTAATTTATTTTTTTGTTTTGAACTTTATTTATTTATTTTTATTTTACCAGAGGGGGACAGCACAGGACTAAAAGTGAGAGAGGGAAACTGAGAAAGAAAGCTACCAGGTCCAGGACTTGAAACACAGTTCAACAAGTGGGAGGCACATTAAACACCACACCATCTGTTGGTCCCTGGGCAAGGATTTTTAAAGCAGCCATCATAAAATACTTCAACCAATACTATTTTTTAAAAAATAGGAAAGGGACTAGCAGGTATCATGGTGGTTAAAGGCACTGGACTCCCACATGCTGACCACGGTTCAAGTCCCGAACCTGGCGGCTTGCTTTCTCTCTCTCTCTCTCTGTGTTTTTTACTTGGTCAAATGAAAAATAACAATAATGATAAATAAAGTAAAGGAAATAATTCTTTAAAAAGTAGGAAAGCTCACCAAAGTAATAGAAGATATAAAAAATAACGCAATGGAAATTATAGAACTTTAGAAAATGCAGTAACAGTGGTCAACAGTCAGTGTGGTGGTTAAGGCACTGGACTCTCATGGCCGACTATGTTTTAAGTCCCAGACCTGGCAGCTTGCTTCTCTCTCTCTCTCTCTTGTGAGTGCACATGCCCTGTAGCAACATTTAAAAAGTAATAATAAGGAGCTTACAGGTAGAATGGTGGTTAAGGTACTGGTTACAGTTTGGGGGTCTTGGACTTGCTGGCTTGCTGTCTCGCTTTCCCTCTGTGTGTGTGTGTGTGTGTGTGTGTGTGTGTGTGTGTGTGTGTTTTCTCTGGTCAAATTAAA
>NW_006205165.1:288085-289440 GCF_000334495.1 Tupaia belangeri chinensis | reverse complement strand
AATTAAATAATTATTTAAAATATACAACAAATTAAAAACTTACTTGATGGGTTCAATAGCAGACAGAACATAACTGACGAGAGGATCAGTGAACTTGAAAATAGGACAACAGAAATGACAGTCTGAACAGCAGAGAGAAAATAGCCTGAAAAGAAAATGAACAGAGGGCTAGCCAGTGGCATGGTGGTTAAGACAGCTGGATCCCACATGATTGACTGTGTAGTTCAAGTCCCAAGCCTGATGACTTAAAAAACACAGAGTGTATGTGCATGCTTGCCCCAAATCCTAAGAGAATGGAATAAAAGGGATTGTAGTGCTTTCTCTCTCTCTCCCTCTTTCTCACCAGTGAGCACACTAACCCTATGGCAAAATTACAAAAAAAAAAAAAAATTAACAACAAACCATGAGCAGAGCATTAGAGACTTGTGGGGTAGCAAGAGATCTAAGTTTGTATCAGAGCTCCAGAAGGAGAGGAGAAAAATGAGATAGAAAAGTATTTGATTAACTAAAGGTTTAGAACTTTCCAAATTTGGTGAAGACTCAAACCTACAAATTCAAGAAGGTGAACAAATCTAAGTAAGACGGGTGTTCTAAAGAAATGCATGCCAAGACAAGTGATAACAAATTTCTGAAAGCTAAAGACAAAAAAAGGAAAAAGATTAAAAACAGTCAAGACAATATATTTACCCACATTAAAAAAGTAATTCACCTGACAATGAATTTCTCAACAGAAAACATGGAGGCCAGAAAAAAATGGCACAGTTTTCAAAAGCTGAAAGAAAAAGAGCTGTTAACCCAAAATTCTACTAATATATCCAGTAAAAATATCCTTCAGGCATGATAGGGAAATCATTCTCTGAGGAAGGAAAACAAAGAGAATTTGTTACCAGGAGACTTACCCTTAAATAATGGAGGCCGGCAGGTGGCGTGGTGGTTAAGGACACTTGATTCCCACATGGTTGACTGCGGTTCAAGTCCTGGACCTGGTGGCTTGCTTTCTCACTTTCCCTCTCTTTCTCTCTCTCTTTCTCTCTGGTCAAATTGGAAAATAATAGTAATAATAATAAATAAAGTTAAAATAATGAAAAAAAAAGGTTAAAAATAAAGGAAATGATTTAAGAAGGAACTTTAAAACACAAAGAAGGGAAACAAACAAACAAAAAAACATGGTAAGCAAAAATATGGGTAAATAAAACAGATTTTTCTTCTTTCCTTGAATTTTTTTTTTTTGAGAGATTTTCACTGTAGGGCGTGTGTGCTCGCCAGACAGACAGAGAGAGACATAGAGACAGAAAGCGAGAAATCACCCCCCAGGGGGGATGGCCACGCCGCAATCCCTTCTCCTCCATTCTCCT
>NW_006205165.1:287005-287540 GCF_000334495.1 Tupaia belangeri chinensis | reverse complement strand
GATTTCTCACTTTTTGTCTCTCTGTCTCTCTCTGTCTTTCTGGCGAGCGCACACGCCCTATAGCAAAAACCTCTCAAAAAAAAAAAAAGGCAAAAACTAAGCTACAAGGAGAAAATGATAATTACAGGTGGATTCTTCAGCACTCCACTTTCAGTAATTGATAAATGTATTAGACAGAAAACCAGCAAGGAACTAGAAGAATTCAACAACACAATCAATCCATGGGATCTACTGACAAACATAGAACACTGTACCCAACAAGAACAGAATATACTTTTTTTTTAAAGAATTATTTGAACTTTTTTCATTTTATTATTTTTTAATTTGACCAGAGAGGGACAGAGCAAGAGAAAGAGAGGGAAAGTAAGAAAGCAAGCTGCCAGGTCCCCGCAGTCAGCCACGTGGGAGTCCAAGCATCCTTAACCACCACACCACCTGCAGGATTCCAGAGTATAATTTTCTTACAAGCATTTGGAAACATTCACCAAAGTGAAGAAGAAGAAAAAGAAGGAGGAGGAGGGGAGAAAGTAGGGAA
>NW_006205165.1:281557-286832 GCF_000334495.1 Tupaia belangeri chinensis | reverse complement strand
CGTGCCCAAGATCCCGAGAGGAGAATGGAGGAGAAGGGATTGCAGCGTGGCCATCCCCCCTGGGGGGTGATTTCTCGCTTTCTGTCTCTCTCTGTCTGTCTGGCAAGCTCATGTGCCCTATAGCAAAAATCTCTCCAAAAAAAAAAAAGAGCAGAAATCAACGAAATTGAAATAAGAGAGCAACCAAGAAAAACAAATGAAATGAAAAGCTGGTTCTTGGGGACCAGCAGGTGGCGTGGTGGATAGGGCATTAGACACTCCCACATGGCCAACCGAGGTTCGAGTACTGGACCTGGTGGCTTGGGTTCTTACTTTTTCTCTCTCTCTCTCTCTCTCTCTCTCTCTCTGTGTGTGTGTGTGTGTGTGTGTGTGTGCATGTGTGTATCTCTGGTAAAATCAAAATAAATAAATCAAAAAATTAAATAGATAATTAAAAAAAGCTGGTTCTTAAAAAAATCAATAAAATAGTTAAATATCTAGCAAGAATAACAAAGATGAAAAGAAAGACACAAATCATCAACATCTGTAATGAAATAGGGATATTAGTATAGATCCTGAAACCTTTAAAAGGATAAACAATATTATTATTTTAAAAATTTTTTCCCAGAGAGCATGTGTACTCACTGGAAACAGAGAGAGCGAGAATGAGAGCAAGAGTGAGAGAGAGAGTGTGCGTGCAAGAGAGAGGATAAACAATAGTATTATTTTTAAATATTTTTCCAGAGGGCATGTGTGCTCACTGGAGACAGAGAATGTGAGAGCGAGAGTGAGCGCATGCGCACACGTGCTCGCACGCACGAGAGAGAGAGAGAGAGAGAGAGAGACAGAAAGCACTCCTCCACGGGAGATGGTCATACCATAATCCCTTCTCCATTTCTCCTTCCCATTGGGATTTTGGGCATGCATACACATGTGTTTGGTGTGTTTTTCATGCCATGGGGTTTGAGGCTTGAACTGTGTGGTCAGCCACATGGATCTAGCTGCCTTAACTGCTATGCCAACGACTGGCCTGATAAGCAAATACAATAAACAACTTTACATTCATACGTTTGATAATTTGGAAGAAATGGACTAATACCTCAAACCCACATCTGAATAGTCCTATGATTTTAAAAACTGGATTCAAGATTTAAAAATCTGTACCTAGACAGTGGTGCAGCAGAAATGCAATTGGATCCACACGGGAGAGTCTCCAGTTCATGTCCCGGGGGCCTCCCTATACACTTTAGGCACATATGACCATGTCTGTCTGTGATCCATCTTGGCTAGGGCTGGGAGTGGATTGTAGTGTGAGAACTCTGTTGGAATTGTTTCTCTCTTAGAAGAAAGAAAAACAAGGATAAATAAAAGGGAAAAAAAGCAAAAACAAACAACTTTCAGAAAACAGATGTCCAGGCCTAGGTGTTTTCACTGAAGAATTCTATAGACATTAAAGAAGAATTAACACCAAATCCATACAATCTCTAACAGAAAGTAGAAATGAAAGAAACACTCTCCAGTTCATTTATGAGGTCAGTATTACTCTGATACCAAGCTAGACAGTAACAGTATAAAAATTTTAAAATTCATGAGAGATCATTTATCTCTCATGAATATAGGCACAAGAACATTTAACAAAATTCTATTAATAGCAAATAAAATTCTGCAATATATAAATAGAATTAGGGCCAGCTCAGTAGCACTGTAGTTAAGTACCATTCACAGGGAGCCAGATCCCATACGGCTGACCACTGTTCAAATCCCAGCCCAGTAGCTTGAAAAACACACTGGGCATGTGTGAGTATGCCTCAAATCTTGATGGTATGGAGAAATGGAGAAACAGGGATTGTAGTGCGACCATGTCCCAGTGGGGGTGCTTTCTCTTTCTTTCTCTCTCGGGCAAGTGCACGCACCCTCTGGCAATAAAAAAAAAAAAAAAAGGAATTATATACCTAGACCAAATAGATGCTTTATTCTAGTGGAGGTTTACTCAAGGAATGAAAATCTTGTTCAATATTCAAAAAAATCAATGTAATCTACTACATCAATAGGCAGAACAAGAATCATATCATCATATCAATTTACTCAGCATATGGCAAAATTCAACACCTATACATGACAGAAACTCTCAGAAAACTAGAGTAAGGGAACTTCCTCAATTTAGTAAAGAACATTTATCAATTAATCAAACAAACCAAACAAAAATAAAAATAAAAATAAAATCAGGAGACAGATGGGCAATGCGATGCATTGTGAAGCTGGACCCAAATGAACAGGTCTCAGGTTTGGGTCCTGAGCACCAGGGTTGATCATGGTGTGATGATGACTCTGTTGGGAGCCTCTCTCTCATGGAAAAAAATAAACAAACAAATTAACAAACAAACAAACAAACAAATAAGGTTGGTAGGTGGTGTGGTGGTTGAGACGCTGGACTCCTACATGGCTGACCGTGGTTTGGGTCCCGGACCTACAGGCTTGCTTTTTCACTTTCTTTCTCTCTCTGTCTTTCTCTGGTCAAATGAAAAAGTAATAATAATGACAAATAAAATAAAATAAATAATTATTTTGAGACCAGCAGGTGGCATGGTGGTTAAGGCACTGGAAACTCCTACATGGTCAACCACAGTTCATGTCTGGACCTGGTATCTTCCTTTCTCACTTTTTCTCTCTCTCTCCCTTTCTCTCTCTCTCTCTGTATCTCTCTGGTTAAAATAAAATAAAAAGAATGAGTAAATGAAAAAAAATTAAAAATTATTCTTAAAAAAGTAAAACCCCTATGGTTAACATTAAATTTAATGGTGGAAAACAGTTTTCACTTGGAGATAAGGAACAAGGCAAGGATATCTACTTACCACTCTTATTCAACATGGTATTGGAACTTCTAGCCAGTGAGGCAAATAAAAGAAATAACAGGCATGCACATTGGAAAAGAAGAAATAAAACCGTGCCTATTGGCAGATGACACAATATACATAAAAAATCCTAAGCAATCTCCATACAAACTCTTAGAATAAGTGAGTTCAGCATAGTTGCACTATACAAGATCAACACAGAAAACACTATTGCAGGGATCAGTAGGTGGTGTGGTGGTTAAGGGTGCTGAACTCCCATATGGCCGACTGCGGTTCGAGTCCTGGACTTGGCAGTTTGCTCTCTGTCTCTCACTCCGTCCCTCTCTGGTCAAATTAAAATAAAGTAACTAAATAAATAAAGATAGGGACCAGCAGGTGGTGTGGTGGTTAAGGTGCTAGACACTCCCACATGGCTGACCACAATTCGAGTCCCAGACCTGGTGACTTGCTTTCTCACTTTCACTCTCTCTATCTATGTGTGTATGTTTCTCTCTGGTCAAATTAAAATAAATGAATGAATAAATAAAATTGAATGGGATAATTCTTTAAAATAAATAAATAAATAAAGGTAAATAAAGTAATTCCTTTTAAAAAATAAAATACTATTGCATTCCTAGCATTGGTCATGTGGGAACCAAACTAAAAATGTGTAATACCATTTACAATTGCAAGTAAAACATTTATGTACTAATCTGCTCAGCCTCTCTATGTTGAATATTACTAAATATTCAGGAAATAAATGAAAATAAACCTAAATAAACAGAGAGACATATACTCATGAATTGGAAGACTCAATATAGTAAAGATGCCAATTCTTCCCAAATTGATTTATAGGTTTAATGCAATTCCGAACAAAATCCCATGAGGTTTTTTGGTAGATACCGACAATCTTATTCGCAAATTATGTGGAAATGCGCTAGGCCCTAGAATAGTTAAAATCTTGAAAAAGAAGAGTAGTGTGGGAGGAATCACTGTAACCAGTGGCAAGACTGGTGGGCCAGCAGGTGGATCCCACAGGACTGATTTTGCTGTTTGAGTCCCACACTTGATACCTTGAGAATCATGCCAAGTGTGCATGTGTGCATGCCTCAAATTCTTAGAGGAGAGTGGAGGAAAAAGGGTTGTAGCATAGCCATCCCCTTTAGGGGGGTGATTTTTCATTTTTCCTCTCTTTTGCTCTTTCTCTCTGTCTCTCTCTGACAAGAGCATGCACCCTAGAACAAAATTTTTTACAGAGGGGCCAGCAGGTGGTGTGGTGGTTAAAAAACAAAGAGGGGCCATCAGGTGGCACAGTGGTTACAGCACTGGACTTCACGTGGCCAACTGTGGATCTGGTGGATTGAAAATTACGCAGGCTGTGGGCGTGTGCGCATGCCCAAAATCCTGAGAGGAGGATGTAGAAGAAGAGATTGTGGCATGGCCATCTCCCCCAGTGGTGATCTCTCACTTTCCCTCTTTTCTGTCTCTCTGTCTGTCTTCAGTGAGTGCATGTGCTCTATGGCAAAAACTTACAAAAAAAATTGTGTTGTATTGGTGGAGAGATAGATGCACAGATCAATGGGACAGAACAGAGAATGCAGAAATAGATCCCTAAAATAAGTCCAACTGATTTTTGACGAAGATACTAAAGCAATTCAATTGAAGAAGGACAGTCTTTTAAACAAGGTTTTGAACATTAGTTTTTCACAAAATCCAACATCCATACATGATAGAACCTCTCAGAAAACTAGAGTGGGAGAACTCCCCCAAATAATTGATAACTGCAGATAACAAAACGACACAACCTCGACTTAAACGTCATACCTTACAAAAACAATGGACTCAAAATGGATGACAAGTTAAATATAAGCATAAAACTATAACACTTTTAGAAAAAAAAAAAAAGAGAGAAAATCTTTGGGATTTAGGGCTAGGCCAAGAATTCTTAGGCTTGATATTGAAAGGGTAAGCTGTTAAAGGAAAAATTAATCAACTGAGCATCAACAAAATTAAATTTTTTTTCTGCAAAAGCCCATTTAAAGAGGGGTTTCTCACTTTCTGTCTCTCTGTCTCTATAGGGCACATGCCCTATAGCAAAAACCTTTCTAAAAAAAAAAAAAACACACACATCAAATATTGAGAAGGATGCCAAGAAACTGGACCAGCAGTTGGCATAATGGACTATGTCGCTGGACTCCCACGTAGTCAACCGCAGTTCGAGTCTCAGACCCGGTGGCTTGAACTCACACTGGGCACATGTGTGTGCGTACCCAAGATCCCGAGAGGAGAATGGAGGAGAAGGGATTGCCGCGTGGCCATCCCTCCTGGGGGGGGGTGGTGGTGATTTCTCGCTTTCTGTCTCTCTGTCTCTCTCTGTCTTTCTGGCGAGCGCATGAGCCCTATAGCAACCCCCCCCCCCAAAAAAAAAAAAAGAAATAATAGGAACCCCCCCCCCTTGGGCGCGC
>NW_006205165.1:280127-281413 GCF_000334495.1 Tupaia belangeri chinensis | reverse complement strand
CCTGGGCAGGCAGTCGGCCTCCAGACTTAGTGGCAAAAGCGCAGGCTGGACCAGGAGGTGGTAAAGAGTTTGAGGCGCTGGACTCCCACATGGCCAACTACGGTTCGAGTCCCAGGCCTGGTGACTTGAAAACCATCCCAGGAACATGTATGTGCAAGCCCAAAATCCCATGAAATGGGTAGAAGAGAAGGGACTGAGGTATGACCATGCCCCTGGGGGGTGCTTTCTCACTTTCCCTCTTTTCTCTCTCTGTCCTCCGTCTCTGATGTATGTATGTGTCCAATAGCAATCTTAAAAAAGACAAAAATAAAAAGACCACAATGTGATGTCACTACACAGCATCAGAATAGCTACCATTTAAAAAAATAGGGGGGAGGACCAGCAGATGGTATAATGCTTATATTGCTGGACTCCCACGTAGTCCACTGTGGTTCGAGTCCTGGATCTGGCGACTTAAAACTTATGCCAGGCGTATGTGTATGCGTGTCCAAAATCCCGAGAGGAGAATGGAGGAGAAAAGACTGTGGCATGGCCATCCCCCGGGGGTGATTTCTCACTTTCTGTCTCTCTGTCTCTATAGCAAAAACCTTTCTTAAAAACAAAAAACAAAAAATGACCACATCAAATATTGAGAAAGATGCCAAGAAACTGGGTCACTTACATGTTGCTGGTTGGAATGTGAAATGGCACAGCCATTCAGGAACATTTTGACAATTTTTTTTATCATCATATCTTCTTCATATTACATTGGATTACATATTACTTTACAGTGTATTACATTGTTTCTTCAAAAGGGAATGCCATGCACGTCAGTCAGTACAGAGACATTAATCTTCCCACTTCAACATTCCATATCTTTTCTGTTTTCCCCAATCATTATCTTTATTATTCTAATTATTTTTATAACAGTCAATTGCTATTTCTCGTTTTGCTTGTAAAAATACATTGCCCGTCATGAAACACTTCTCAGACCAATCCAGTTGAGAATTCTATACATGTCATCAACAGTTAATAAGCCCTATCTGTTTCTCACTAACGTCCTGTCTCTCTATTGCTCACTTGCTATCTTTCTCTATCCTCTTCTCTTCACTTACCCCATTCCACACTGTCCTATTCTCATTAAGTACCTTCACTTCAAGAATGGTAGAGTAGTTCCTGTTCTTCCCTGAGGCAATGCAGGGCTGGTAACCATCATCTTCTCAAGTTGCAAGTTCTCAGACCTTGTTTTCCGCTTCAGCTTGCTGGTCCAAAGGCCACACGCCGGCCCTGGAGAGGCAGCTGAACGC
>NW_006205165.1:278143-279707 GCF_000334495.1 Tupaia belangeri chinensis | reverse complement strand
GAGCCCCCGGGGCCGTGGTCCGGCAACAATTTTTTTTTTCTGGAGAGGTTTTTGCTATAGGGTGTGTGCGCTCGCCCGATAAAGAGAGACAGAGAGACAAAAAGCGAGAAATCACCCCCCAGGAGGGATGGCTACGCCGCAATCCCTTCTCTTCTATTCTCCTCTCAGGATCTTGGGCATGCACGCACATGCGCCCAGCGTGAATTTTAAGCCACCAGGTCCGGGACTCGAACAGGGGTCGGCTACATGGGAGTTCAGTGACATAGCCATTACACTAACTGCTGGTCCCACATTTTGACAATTTTTAAAACCTAAGTATGCAATTACTATACAATTCTGCAATTGGACTCTTGGGCATTAATACCAGAGAATAAAAACCTACTTTCATACCAAACCTGTTGCATGATTATTTATAGCAGCCTTACTTGTAACAGCCCCAAAGTGGAAAAAACTCAGCTGTCTTTCAACATGTGAATGGTTAAATGAACTATGGTACATTCATGGGTCCAGCAGGTGGCATGGTGGTTAAAGGTGCTGGACTCTCACATGGCTGACCATGGTTCGAGTCCCGGACCTGGCGACTTGCTTTTTCACTTTCCTTCTCTCTTTCTCTGTCCCTCTCTGGTGAAATTAAAATAAATAAAGTTAAATAAAATAATTCTTAAAAAAATGAACTATTGTACATTCATACCATGGAATACTACTCAGCAATAGAAAAGGATAAACTATTGATAGATGCAACAACTTGTAAGGATCTCAAGAAAATTGTGCTGAACAAAAAAGCCAGTCCTGGAAGGTTGGTTTTGAATATGAACTCCTTTATACAGCGGTCCCTGATTACCTTTGCTTTTACTCTCCATAGTCTCAGTCACCACAGATCAACTACAGTCAGAAATATTAAATGCAAAACTCCAGAAATAAACAAGTGTCTTAAGTGTTAAACACTGCATCACCATGCCTATGTCATTTGCCTCACTTCTTCTCATTGTGTAGGTATTTCATCATCCCACATCCTCACGAGAAAGGTGAGTATAGTAAGATATTTTGAGAGCAAGATGACATTCACATGACTTTTAATAAAGTATAGTGTTGTAACTGGTCTATTTTTTTTTTTTTGAGAGGTTTTTGCTATAGGGCACATGTGCTTGCCAGGAAGACAGAGAGAGACAGAGAGACAGAAAGCGAGAAATCACCTCCCAGGAGGAATGGCCATGCCACAATCCCTTCTCCGTTCTTCTCTCTGGATCTTGGGCACGCACGCACACAAGCCCGGCATGAGTTTAAGCCACCAGGTCTGGGACTTGAACCGTGGTCAACTACGTGGGAGTCCAACTTTTTTCATGAGTGATCATAAGCCAATATGTTGGGAAGGAGAGGGAATGTAGAGAAGGAAGAAAACCAGCATTTGCTCTTGGCCAGACAACTCACATACATGACTTATTTAATTCTCATGACTGCACTGACAGGGTTGGTATTTTATTCCCATTTCAGAGATTGAGAAAATTAGTCTTGGGGCCAGCAGGTGGTGTGGTGGCTATGGCACTGGACACTTTTTTTTTTTTTA
>NW_006205165.1:265449-277857 GCF_000334495.1 Tupaia belangeri chinensis | reverse complement strand
GGTTCAAGTCCCAGACCTAGTGGCTTACTTTCTCACTTTCCCTCTCTCGCTCTCTGTGTCTCTCTCTGGTCAAATTAAACTAAATGAATGAACAAATTACATAAATAATTCTAAAAATTGAAAAGAAAATTAGTCTTAAAGAGATACAGGGCTTGTCCAAGTCAATAGCTAATAATTCCTAACTGAAGCTCATTAGTAAGTGCTTATGGATGCTAAGTGCTACACATAAATTACCTCACTTTGTAAAATTTGCTAGAAATCATCTGTGCTCACCAGAAAGGGAGAGAGAGAGAGCGAGAAAGCACTCCCCATGGGGGATGGTCATACCAGAATCCCTTCTCCTCCACCTCTCCTTTTGGGATTTTGGGCACACACACACACACACACACATGACCAGCGTGTTTTCTTAAGTCACCAAGTCTGGGATTCAAACTGCTCAGTCAGCCATGTGGGTGCCTTAACCCCTAAACGACCGACTGGTCCAAACGATCTCATTTAATATTCACAATAGCTATGTAAGGTAGGTACTACTGATACCCCCATTTTATAGATGAGGGACCTTAGACTCAGAGACGTTAAGTGACCTGCCCATGATCACACAGCATAGAAAAGGGAAGCAGGATCCAAGATAGATGTGTAAGCATCTGATGCCCTTTCCTCAGCCTCAAGACACCTCCCAAAGTAAAGTGAAGTAAGAAAAGCATTTCTGATTTCAAGGCAGAAATGAACCCTTCTTAACGCCCTCAATAAGTCCTATGTAATCGCCTATCATAGCCCTTAGAACCCTTTCTTGCAAATATCCTTCACTATCTGTCTCTCCTTCTGAGTGTTACATCATGTAAGCTCCTTGAGTCTTTCCATAGCTCATGACTTACTCATGTCTGTGACCCTAGAACTTGCCATAGGGTAGGGATACAACTGATGTCATTACATGGATGAAAGAAGTTGAGCCCACTTTAAATCCTGTAAATGACCCTCTCCTCACTAAGAGGGCTGGACCTGGGCATATTTGAGAGCTCACCCCCACCTGTAAACCACCAGGCTGGTCTGGGTAGATTTGGCTGTCCTCGATCCCTCATCACAACCCGCGGTGAGCTGGAGCCACTCTTCCCCGGTTCCCCAGTGCCAATGGTTAAATTTTCAGAATTTAGCAAGCCAGTTAAACTTTTGGTAGCTTGAAATCAGCCATGGCAGGAATATTTACACTACACAAAAATTGGCAAATACTACAAAGCAGGGCATCCCCTTACACACACAAGAACTGGTTGTTAAAACATTTACCAGCAGACCACTGATCACAAACATCTGATTACAGTGCTGGGTGCATGTAAATAAAGAAGCCACACATGAAAGAAGCAAAAGCTAGCCTTCTGGGGTGCTGCCAATGTCCTGTATCTTGATTTGGTAGCGGTTACACACAGATGTATACACGCGTAAGAATCCATTGAGCTGTGCACTGACAACCAGGGCACTTTGGGCAATTTACTGCACTTATGTTTTCCTCAAGCTAAAAGAACCTCCAGATTGTGCAAAGAGTTGTGGACTGATCCTGAGTGCTTCCGCTGAGACACCGCTTATTGGAATGCAAAGATAAGCAACAGCCAGACTGCTCAGCATCACCAATGACGCAGGCCAGTCCAGCAGGTTCCCTATTTGCACAGGAGAGGGCAAAGGTGATCCAAACAGCTGCTGGCACCAGGAATCTGAGTCTCTTCATGTCTTCTCTGTCAGTTCTCACCTCCATTACTCCTGACTCTGGCTAGGGACAGTGCTGTTTGCTGACGGGCAGCATGACTCACTACTCGGCAGATCATTTTTCCAGTTAAGTGGAGAGATGGATGGATCTTTTCCCATACTTGGGCAGAAGCCTCATTCACTTGGAATCTTTTACTGGAATTACTCAGCTTTACATTTAAGGGGCAGTTTCCTCCACTTTTTCAAAAATAGTACACAAAACCTTTTGCTTCCCTTAAACAATCAGACTTGCAGGGAGAACAAAGAGGAAACAGTACTTCTGAAAAAAATGCATCTTCACAAGGGAGAAGGAACACCCTTTACTGAGCTCCTTCTATGAAGTCACCCTAGATGGCAAGACCCAGCCTGTTTGCTATCTAGGATGCTGGCAGACTTCCTCATACAATCCCCTAACTCTGCACCCCACTGGCCCCCCAGCCACTCAGCTGAACCACTTGCTTAGGTCAGCTGCTTTATTCTGCAAAGAAATGACAGAAGCTTCTAGGGCTTGCAGGCAGAGCCCAGTGGTCCAGAAAGTGTGCAGTGTATGTGAGAGGGCAGTGGATCTACCTGCTGGAATAGCAAGGTCAAGCTTGGTGAAGGCCCTTCACGAGAAGGCAAGAACAGCCACCGTGGGACTGGAAGGGTGGATAAAGATATGTTAGCAAAATGTCATTATCATAGCCTTAGGAAGTCATGGCCTATTCCCTCACCTCCTTTCCAGGCTCAGAAATAATGCCTCAGTTAAGCCTAGCTCAAGCCAAATACCCAGAGTACAGTGGTAGGCTGACATGCTATGAGGATTTGTTTTGTAGTAGGGTGGTGGTAGTCCCTGACAGTCCCACTCTGCCCTCTTGGCTGAAGTTGTGAAGCTCACCCATCAGCTCAGTCTCCTCCTATTTCTGCTCCAAGCAGGATGAGCAGGCCCTGGCATTGGCTTTGCTGCCCTTTCACTGTACTCCTTGGGCCCTCATGCAACCTGCCAGTTCTGACAGTCCATTCCTGAATCTCAAGCCTCCCGGATAAGGTTAGACTCTGTCTTGTTTTGGCCGGGTCTTTTCTTCTGGGGACTACTTTCGATATCACAGGTGTGTGTGTGCACACACATACACACAAACACACACATGCCTATTTATGTCATACTTAAGCTTTCATACCACCAAAGAGCCAGTATTCCCAACTCTACCCGTTCCACAACAGCCTAGGTCGCTGAGATCCCAGAATGCCTCCTGCCCAAGTTATGGCAACTTACTTAAGTTACAAAGAACAAAGTCTGAGTCAGACGGTGGTGCCGAGGTAAAACATGCACTCTGCAAGGTTGACCCACATGGGACGGTTCTGGGTTTGTGTTCAGAGACCTTCCCGAGTAAACTGAGCATGTATATGTCCATGATCCAGGGCTGGCTGAGGCCGGGAGTAGATTGTGGCATCAGGACCCTGTTGGGAGTGTTGTCTCTGTCTCTCTTACTCATGGAATAGCAAAGAAATTTTAAAATAAATAAATTTTAAATAAATAAATTTTAAAAGAAAAGAACAAAGTCCTCAGATGCTCTTGGCAAATCCAAATAATAGTTGGCCTACATATGCTGCTGAATGCCCAATGAGGGGCCCAGCTCTACCCACCATGTCCAAAGAAGGATTGGTCTACCCCTTCTGTCTGGGAGGAGTTAGGCTGAACTTGTATATCACTGTTACTTCCTAACATCCAAAATCCTCTCCGGTGGCTGAGATCATACTCGGGGCCCAGGTCCAAGTCTTTTTCAAGAGAGACAGTTGTCAGGTGAGATGTACCCACTCTAGTGCCAACAATGTCAGCACTTATCATGCCCTATCAAGTCACCTTGGTACACCAGAACCTAGTGCTTCTTCTGCTCTCAAACAATCTGAGGATTAGAGATCTGGAGAAGGAAGTCAGATGGAAGGATCAGCTGCGATACTGGGTTGACAGTTCCCCCATACCAGCCACGGGCACCAAGAAGCATTTAGCAGATGCTTGCTGAAGAAATATATAAACAAATCTTGAAATATAGGGAGAAAACATCCTTGAGTTCACAGAAATCTCGAGTTCTCCTTGAATCTCTATCACCAACACAGTTTGCATTTGTGCTTTCTCCTTTCAGCTAAGTAGCGTGAAGTCATCTCTGAAGCATAAACTGAAATCCTTAAAAACTAAGAGCCTTGCTGGCAAAGTTGCTGGCAAAGTTGCAAGTCAGCCCGAGAAGACCTTTAGTGGCTCCTAGCCCACCATACATGCAGCTCGAGCAGACTGAAATCCCATTCACCTCATCCCTGAGATTTCATGCCACCAGAGTGTCATGCACAGACAGATGGCTGGGGCCAGATATGTTGCCATCTGCTCTTCCCATGGGGTTCCTAGCATCCCTCTGTCCTCAGTTACTCCAGCAGCTGCAGCAGCAAACTCAACCTGCTATCCTCCCAAACTCCTACGCATCAGGGATTTGGGAGGCAACTCACAAGGGCAGTGGGCAACCTGCACAGACCAGGCCTCTCTCCGAGCCCACAGACACCTGAACATAGAGCCCCTGGTAGAGTCACCAAAGCCCACCCCTCTTCTCCTTTCTATCTTAGTTACCAAAGTTCTTGGAGGCCCTGAGGGTGTCTCCTTCCTACCTCCCACTGGATCTGTGTCGAACACTCCCTGGATCCTCCCTGACAGGGTGAAGGGTAAAATATCCAGATTACGTACCTACTCATTCCAGCCACTCGCCCAGCAGTCCTTTGAATTGTGTGCTCAGGGGCAGGAAGGGCAACCAAGGGAGAGGACGAGGCCTCTGGGGAAAACCCTGGACTCCGTAACCCTCCTGGCCAAGTTAACTGAATATCCAGAAGAAGGCCGGAGAAGGGACAAGCAAATGAGAGACAGGAAAAGAGGCAGGACCAAAGCTTACTCCTTTTTTCTTCCTAAACTCAATCCAGATTTGCCTTCTGAGGGCTGCTTGAAACTGATCCTTGTGGCTCTGACTCGTCCTCTCTTAAAGACATTGCCTCCACTTTGGGAGTAGGGAGCAAGGAAACTCTTACCTGGCTCAAAGATGTCCTAGGACAAAAGATGAGGGGAGGCAGTGCAAGAGCAAAAAGCCAAATGCCCTCCCCTACCTCCACTCTTGACCCAGATTCAGAGTGGGAGGTTTATTTGAGTGTTCTTCAGAGCAGCTGAGTCAAGATCTCAGCTGGGTGACTGGAGAGACCCTGTCAGAGCTGGAGGGACCAGCTGGGAAATCGGCCAGCTTCCCCCACACTGGCAGATGAGCAGCCAAAGCTGGTCTCAGGATGTGTGAAAAAGGAGCCCTAGACCAGGAATCCTGCCTCTGCCCGTACTCCCCGTGTCATTACCCCTACTCCCCTGTGTTACCGTGAGCAAGCCACTTTCCTCTTCCCTTCTTTGCCAGTTTACTTTGTTGAGAAGAGAATAATCAAATAATTTCAGCCCTGTCTTGCTCCCAGGTTGCCTTGTTACAACAAAAGGCAGCAGTCTTGGGGAACTGCTGTTCGGCCCCGTGCACCGTCCTGCTCTGACCAACAGATACTGACGTAGATCAGGGGTCAGCCTTTCTGCTGGGTTGGTGGGGACAGAATCTGAGTGTGAGCTTGTGAGTGGGTAGACTGGGAGCCATTCTATGTGTATGCCAAGGGAGGAGGAGGGACAGAATGTCTTCCGTGTTCCTTCCAAGGTGTTAATGCAACAAGATCTGCCATTCTAGGGTGCAGAAAGAGGCTGCAACACATCCTCAACTCCTCTTTGTCCTTCTATTTCCCATCTCCTTCTGCAGGAAAACTACCTAGTCCAGCAGCCTGGTGGGGTCTGGGGCCAAGTCCTGAGCCTGGTGGTGCCCCCACAGCTCTTTCTTCATTATAGGCTCCAGCTCCTCTTCCTTCCTAAAGTTTAAAGCCGCTGGCTTCCCCTCCACACCTGGCTCTTGTTCCTTTTCATCCTGTCTACAGAGCGGAGCATGACCTCTAGGCCTTTGTCTTCCCTCAAGGAGATCCGCTTCTTTTTCTTTTTTTTTTTGGAGAGGTTTTTGCTATAGGGTGCATGCATTCACCAGACAGACAGAGAGAGACATAGAGACAGAAAGCGAGAAATCACCCCCCCCGGGGGGATGGCCACACCGCAATCCCTTCTCCTCCATTCTCCTCTCGGGATCTTGGGCACGCACGCACACGTGCCCGGCATGAGTTTTAAGCCACCAGGTCCGGGACGCAAACCACGGTCGACTACGTGGTAGTCCAGTGACATAGCCATTACGCTAACTGCTGGTCCCGAGATCTGTTTCTTTTTTAGGCCATGGCCCTCAGCTCTGTCTCCAAATTAGAATTTCCTAAGGAGCATTGGAAAAAAAAAATACTCCTACTTGATGCCCTACCTGCAAAGTAGATTCCACAAGTCTGGGGTGAGACCTGGAAGCTGTTATTTTCAAAGCTCCTGGGCCAGACGGTGGTGTGAAGGCACTGAATTCCACATGGCCAATTGTGCTGTTAGAGTCCTGGACACAGTGGCCTGAAAAACACACCCAGTACATGTGCACGTGTGCCCAAAACCCCGAGAGGAGAATGGAGGAGAAGGGATTGTGGCGTGGCCACCCTATGCACAACCCTTGTTGCAGTTATGCAGTTGTCTCGAATCAAGGGACAGGTTAGACAGTCTCAGAGCCATCCCTTCACTGTGCAGATGTGGCAATTGAGACCTAGAGAGCATAGCAAAAAAAGACAAAAGCAAAACCAGAAAAGCTCCCACGGATCCTGACATGGAGCTAGCGTGTGAACCATGGATTTAAGAGCTCCTGCTGCTTATTACACTAGGGAACCAGAGCAGAGGAGACAGGTAATAGATATAGGTCAAAGGGTCAGCATCTCCTGAAGTTCTTCTAGAAGCTTCGAGCTTCCTCCATGCATCACTCTCTTAGGAGGAAATCATGGCAATGCTCACACCACAGTACCAGGCACAGTGCCAAGGGCGTTTTTGTGGACCACCTCACTGAGTCCTCACAGTCATCTGAGAAAGCATTATTATCATCCTCATTTTACAGTTGAGGAAACTGAGGCATCGAGAGGTTAAGTAATAGGTCTGAGTGCACAGGTAATAAGTGGCATGGCTGGAACTTGAACTCAGGTGTGTGGCTGGCTGCCAACCATTTAACCTGTGCCTGTTCTCAAGGGCTTCCCTCTTCATCATTCCAGACCCCGGGTCTGAAGATGCACTAGATTGGAAAAGTCACGTCCTTTCAGGTCCTTTGTAAGTCGTGAGTTGGACATTCATATTTGAGGGAACTGCATGTGAGGGCTGGCACTCAACTTCTGGAGAAGCTGCAGTAGTTGCAAAATGGACTCTGCTCAGATTGACATGAATGCATGTGTGTCTCAGCTCAGCCACTTACTTGTTGGTGACAGTAGACCAGGCTCCACCGCTGGCTCGTGTGTCAAGTGGGACAATCATTACCTTATCCCAGGAGTTGTGAGAGTGAAGTGAGAGTACATGGGTGAAGTGCCTGGCCCCAGGGGGTGCTCAGTGCCCATGTTCCCCAAGCCCCAGCCTCACCTTCCATTAGGAGAGCCTTCAAAGACATGCTGTGGACCCTTTTGGCTGTTTAGTGCTGCTTATGGACCCTTTCTCAAAAAACAAAAAAAAAAAAAAAAACGCTAAAAAAAAAAAAAAAAAGCGCTTTTAAATGCATTACATCAGTGAGCTAGGACTACAAGGAAACTGATTGCTGTATACTGACATGCTTGTGTGCTTCTCGATGAACACATTCAGTGTAACAAGATCTACAAGTGGGTCTAATGACTACTATAATTTTGAAGTAGTCATGAGCATAAGTGATTTTTTTCAGATACCTGTAGCAACTGTAATGTGATCTGAAAATAGCTGTCACTCTGCTGGTGACAGTCACAGACACTGCTAATAGCACTATGGTTGACTGCTCCGGAGACTGGTTTTCCTGCGTCTTTGCTCACTAGCCGTGTGACCTGGACAACCTACTTAGCCTCTCGGTGTCTATCTTCTTATTTGTAAAATGTGAATTGCTGTGAGAATGAAACGAGTTAATGAGCATGTGTAAAGCTGTTAGATCTAAGTTGAGGACACAGGACATTTCTCTTCAAGTGCCAGCTCTTAGTGTTATCTACAAAGGGCTTCTATAGACTGGGGTTCAGAGTTAATTTATCCATACCCCGGGGCCAAGCCTTACCTCCAGCTAAGTTCAACCATGCAAAAATGACTCCAATAGCATGCGCAATAGCATGCCATTTATGTCCTTTGGAGACCTGGGATCTTTAACTGTTTCCTTTTTTTTCTTTATTTATTTTTACTTTTCATTTATTTATTATTTATTTATTTATTTATTTATTTTTGGAGAAGTTTTTGCTATAGGGCGTGTGTGCTCGCCAGACAGAGAGAGACATAGAGACAGAAAGCGAGAAATCACCCCCCAGGGGGGAGGGCCGCCATGCCTCAATCCCTTCTCCATTCTCCTCTCGGGATCTTGGGCATTGCATGCACACGTGCCCGGCGTGAGTTTTAAGCCATCAGGTCCGGGACGCGAACCGCAGTCGACTACGTGGGAGTCCAGCAACATAGCCATTACGCTAACTGCTGGTTCCCTTTAACTGTTTCCTTTAAAACACTGCCAAGGTCAGGTCCTGCCAAGTCAAGGAGCAAGCTCCTTTTCAGGGACTGCTCACCCTCAGGAAAGTCCTCAAGGCCTCTCCTGATAGCTCCACCTGAGGCCCCACTCACTGCCTGGAGCTGCTGCACTTACAAGTTCTCCCAGGCCCCCAGGCTTCCTATTTAGGAGTCTGGACTTTTTCTACAAATGTCTAACATGGCAAAGAATAATTGGGAAGACCTGAAGTGCTCCCTAACTTGTTGCAGTTTTGCAGTTGTCATGGATCAGGGGACAGGTTAGAGAGTATGAGAGCCATCCCTTCACTGTGAAGATGTGGCAGTTGAGATCTAGAGAGTCAAACCCCTGCTTAAGGCCACATGGAAGGAAGTTTGCTGGCAGTGCTGAGCCAGGGACTCAAGATTCCTCTGGCTTAGGCCTCCTGAGGTAGAATAAAACCTGCACCCTCTTTGACTCCTCCTTCTTCGTCCCCACCACGTGGCCAACTGACAGCTCCCGTCAGTTCCATTTCCTCCTAAATATGTCATCAATCCATCAGCCCCTGCCCTGGATTATGATGGTTCTCCCTCATTCTATCCCTCCCACTCCCGGCACCACTGCCTCAGCCCTCTTCCCAGTCTCCCTAACTGAGTCTTTACTTCTAGAAGAGCCTTCCTAACTGTGCTTCTGTTCCTGTCTCATGCCAAAAAGGTCAAGAGTTTGGAGCAAGCTTACAGTTCCTGAGTCCAAGCTCCTCGCCCACCACCCTACAGCACATCCTGCCATGTCAGAGAGAAAGAAACTGAGGCCAGGCTAGGGAAATGGACCCAGCCAAGGTCTGATAGTAAGCAAGAGGCAGAGCTGGGACAAAAAAGCACAGGTCAAAGGGTCATGGAATCTGAGGGCTAGAAAGTTTGTTTAGTGCTATTCCCATGACATCACCCACCTCTCAGAATTACACTCCCAGATCCTATTGTTTCAGGTAGCAACTGGAAATATTGTTTTCATCAGGACCATAATTGCCACTTCCCCTTCTATGTGCTCATTTTGGAAAAAGCAGACAATGCTCCATCTCCTTCTTCCACTTCTCCCCAAGGCAGCTGAAGTGGGCCTCCAACCATATGGGACAAAAAAGCACAGGTCAAAGGGTCATGGAATCTGAGGGCTAGAAAGTTTGTTTAGTGCTATTCCCATGACATCACCCACCTCTCAGAATTACACTCCCAGATCCTATTGTTTCAGGTAGCAACTGGAAATATTGTTTTCATCAGGACCATAATTGCCACTTCCCCTTCTATGTGCTCATTTTGGAAAAAGCAGACAATGCTCCATCTCCTTCTTCCACTTCTCCCCAAGGCTCCTGAAGTGGGCCTCCAACCATATGCCAGCCCAATTTTCCTCCTTATCTGTTCTAGACCTAGGCAGGCCCTTCCTGTTCACCAACTATTTCCACAAATATTTCTACTGGTCTGGGCCCAAAATCAATTTGCCAATCCCATGTTATTGTACTTTGCTGCTGCCTTGAATCTACTAGAATCTACTAGACTATGGTTGCTTCTCTGGTGCTGCCCAGCACCTAGTATCTGGCCTGGCAGAGAATGGACATTCAGTCTTTGAGAACTGAATGAATGAATAAAAGAAAATGCTGGTATTGTAGGGGATAAAGAGAGAAATGAGACACACCTAAATTAACTCTGAACCCTAACCTGTAGAAGCCCTTTGTAGGTAACAGTAAGAGCTGGCACTTAGCATGTCCTGTGTCCTCAGCTTAGATCTAAGTGCTTGACACACGCTCATTAACTCATTTCATTTTCACAGCAACTCACATTTTACAAATGAGAAGCACTACCCCCCAAGAGCTTAGAGTTTATTTACAGAGAAAAGGTCTAGAAGTAGTAGAAATATGTGACTAGAGAATCAGGCAGCCAAACTTGACTTTCCCCTAAGGCCAAGCAGGGCCCTAGGTACTGTCCCCAGGCTGGAATGCAAAAAGCAGTTGGGTACAAGGTGTCACAGGTCAGGTCATAGAGGTAGGATGATCTGATTTAGGATCAAAAATTGGGGAATTGAGTTAAGTGTCAGACTATAGCAGGACTGGGGAGGAGTTGTGAAAACCAGCTATGATTTTTAGGAACTAGAGAAGTTAAATGCTATGGACTAAATTTCTGTACCCTCATCTATTCACATACTGAAGCCTAAAAGCCCCAATAGGATGGTATTAGGAGGTGGGGCATTTAGGAGGTGATTAGTTAGTGAAGGTGGCACCCTCATAATGGGATTAGTTAGCACCCTTTAAGAAAAGACCTGAGAGAGTTGTCTGTTCAGCTCGTTTTCCTATCTTTTAACTGAGTTGATCATTTTTTTTTTCTGGTTAGCAAAGCAAGCCAGACTATGAAAGACAAGCATTGCATGTCCCCACTTGCTATATACCAAATGTTTGCACTCTATGGGAGAAACTGAAAGAGTGGGGAAGATATAAAAGCATGGAGAACAATTGCAGATACTAGAGACAGTGCAGGAGGAGGGTGGGAAATGGGGGAGGGTGAGAGTAAGGGAATCAAGGGGAAAAAGAAAGACACAAAACATTTAAGGGACACAAAAATGGAAAATTATCTATTGATAACATGTGTGATAATATCTTTAACTGGACTGATATACAGTGTGTTCATGCTAGGAAATTCATTTTGCAAGCCATAATGATATACAGTGATGGAATATAATTTTAAAAAGAAAGAGAAAGAGATCTAAGAGAGTCCACTTCCATTCTCTCGGCTCTCAAGGAGGAGAGGGCTGTCTGTAAGCCAGGAAGCAGCCCCTCGAGAGCTTAGAGATCTGGTGCCATGATCTTGAACTTCTCAGCCTACAAAACTCCGGGAAATAAACATTTGCTGTTAAAGCCACCCAGTCTATATTATTTTGTTATAGCATCCTGAATGGACTGAGCCACTAAAGTAATACAAGCAAGAGTGAAGAAGGAAGATTCTGGAAATATCCCTTGGTGTGTAGCTGCAGTATTGATTATAGCACATGTGTTGGCCTCACTTATTTTAGGGGAGGAACTCTTCAGGCCACCAACAGGGTCCAACACTGCTAAGTGACACACTCAGAGCTCCAGGCTCCCAAGACCCAGGACTGTGCAGAGCACTGAGAGCAATGGCAGCTTTGGGAGGCTTTCTAGAGGGGTCAGAAACTAGGCTCTTAGAGCATGGTTGAGAATTTGGAGGCAGCATTGGCTGGGTAATCGAGACAGAAAAAGAGAGAGAGCTGTGGTGCAGTGGCTGGGAAGCGCCAAGGCATGCCTGAGTCTAGGGAGGAAGAGGTTTGAGGGAGGAACATAATGGGTGGGATAGGAGAAAAGAGCAGCTCCATATGCCAAGTACAGTGCTGGGGAAGGAAGAGTTAGTGAGCTGAATCCAGGGGTCCATGGCAGGCCTTGACCATCAGTCTCAGAAATTTCTACAATATTCTATAGGCAATAGGTTATTTCTGAAGGCTTCTGACTGGAGAAGCTACCTAATGAAAATTTAGATAATGTGTCAGAAGAAGGGAGTTTCCAGTCTCAGCTCTATCTCTCTATCCCTGACTCCCCAAATGACCTTAGACAAGTTACCTAATCATCTTCCTCATGAGTGAAATGAAGCGATGATTAGTAAAGAGGCCAGGCTTTGAGAGGAGACAGACTTGGATTTAAATGTCAACTCTGGAGAAGCTACCTAATGAAAATTTAGATAATGTGTCAGAAGAAGGGAGTTTCCAGTCTCAGCTCTATCTCTCTATCCCTGACTCCCCAAATGACCTTAGACAAGTTACCTAATCATCTTCCTCATGAGTGAAATGAAGCGATGATTAGTAAAGAGGCCAGGCTTTGAGAGGAGACAGACTTGGATTTAAATGTCAACTCTGGGGGCTAGTAGGTGGCATGGTGGTTAAGGCCCTGGACACTCCCACATGGCCATCTGTGGTTCAAGTCCTGGACCTGGTGGCTTGCTTTCTCACTCTCTCTCTCTGTCTCTCTCTCTCTGGTCAAATTAAAATGAATGAATAAATAAAATAA
>NW_006205165.1:263101-264325 GCF_000334495.1 Tupaia belangeri chinensis | reverse complement strand
AGAGAGAGGAAAAATGAGAAAGCAAGCCGCCAGGTCTGGGACTTGAACCACGGTCCACTATATGGGAGTCCAGAGCCTCAAACATCACGCCACCTGTTGGCCACATTCCTTGCAGATTTTTTAAAAAGAATTATGCATTTAAGAAAGGGAAAGTGAGAAAGCAAGCTACTAGGTCCAATCACAGTTGGCCATGTGGGAGTCCAGCACCCCAACCTCCATGCCACCTGTTGGTTCTGCTTGCAGATTTTAAATTCGATTGTCATAAGAAGAACTGGTGGATAGGCACTGAACTGGAGGAAAAAGGAACCAGAGATGGGAAGGCAGGCGATGGATGAGAAGTGTCTGAGAATAGAAGCTGTGAGAAAGGCAAGGCAGAGCCTGGATAAAAATGTCTAAGGAACCAATTCCGTGTGGTGACTGAGAAGCTGACATCCTACTGAAATGGGCAAGTTATTGGAGGGATGTAGTCTTAAGCCTTCTCACTCCTCAACTTTATATATTCACTCACCAAGCATTCACTGAACACCCACCACATTGCTCTCAACTTTGTGTGTGTGTGTGCACGTGTGTGTGTGTGTCTACATATCCTAACTTCTAGGGACCATTCAAGGCCTCCCCTGCCCTTTTGCAATCAGAGAAAACAAGGGTAAAAGAGGCATCTAGACGTTTGCTACTCAAAATGTGGTCTGTGGACCAGCTCTGTCACTAGGACTTGGGAGCTTATTACAAAATGAGGAGGGGCCAGCAGGTGGTGTAGTAGTTAAGGCGCGGGACTCCCACGTGGTCAACCGTGGTGTGAGTCCCAGACCTGGCAGCTTGAAACACACCAGGCATGTGTGTGCATGCCCGGAGTCCCAAGAGGAGAATGGAAGAGAAGGGACTGCAGTGTGGCCATCTCCCCTGTGGGGTGATTTCTCACTTTCTGTCTCATTTCCTGTCTCTCCAGCGAATGCATGCACCATATAGCAAAAACAAAATGAAATCCCCCCAAAAAATAAATAAATAAAAAGAAGAGTAAAGAAAAGAAAGAAAAAAGAAAATGAGGAATTTCAGATTCTACTCCAGTACTCCAGACCTCCTGAAACAGAATCTGTGCTTTGGTTCTAAATGTTCAATGTAAGAACCATCAAGAGATTTTTTTTTAAAGAGACTTTTGTTATAGGGCATGTGTGCTCACTGAAAAGTCAGAGAAAGATGGGGAGACAGAAACTGAGAAATCACCCA
>NW_006205165.1:252389-262794 GCF_000334495.1 Tupaia belangeri chinensis | reverse complement strand
CAAAAAAAAAAAAAAAAAAAGTAACAATAACCTGTTATAGGAAATAGCTCAAAGAAAACCTCTTAGACTTATAAAATCTTTTATAAAAATGAATTACTTTATTTAACTTTATTTATTTGTTTACTTATTTATTTTGTTTAATTTGCGCAGAAAGGGACAGCAAGAGAGAGAGAGAAAATAAGCCACCAGGTCGGGGACTTGAACCATAGTCAGCCATATGGGAATCCAGCGTCCTTAGCCACCACGCCACCTGCTGGCCCAATAAAAAATTATTTGATAAAAAAAGATCTTATTTATGCTGCTGGTCCATGGGTTACACATTGAATAGCAAGGAACCAGGACAAAAGAAAGGTGGGCACTGTGCTGGAGATGGAGCTTTAAATGGAAGACCCCAAGGGAAATTGAGTCAGCCAGGGTTATGAGTTTATTTTGAAGGACTCCTCCAACAGGTGGGGGGCAGTAATCTCCCAAGCACCTACTCCCAGTGCTCCTCAGAAAGTTGCTCAGTGCTGTCTCTGGTCTGGACAAAAGGATGGTGGCCCCCACATAATATAGCCTAACTCTAACCCAACTGCAGGCAGGGGTTGGGGGAGGCCACATAGTGGTTTGGGTCAAGAGACTTGGCTTAGAATAAAATGTCCTCTATATATTCTTTGAGGACTTAGCCCGATGGTTTGTAGTTGGTTAAAGAATCAATTTTGGGGTTTCAGCCAAGATTTCTTCCAATCAGAGACACTACTAATATAGGGTAAGAGAGAACTGTCTCCAGCTCATGCTTTCATTGGGAATGTAAGACTCACAGCAATCTGTGTTGATGTTGTATTTTTTTAAGTGTATATATACTTAACACACACACACACACACGTGTGTGCTGTCTCTGGTCTGGACACACACACACACACACACACACACACACACACACATTTAATTGACAGAGGGATGTGTGTCCACCAAAGAGATAGAGACAGAAAGAGAGAGAAGGAAAAAGCACCCCCTAATTGTGTGTGGTCATGCTGCAATCCCTTCAGCTCTCTATCCTGTTGGGATTTTGGGCAAACATGAACAAACATGACATGTGTGTTTCAAGACACCAGGGTCGGGGTTCAAACTGCAGTAGGCCATGTGGAATCTGGCTCCCTTAACCACTAGGCTACAGGACAAATCTGTGTGTGTGTGTGTGTGTGTGTGTGTGTGTATTTTTAAAGAATTATTAATTTAATTTTATTTATTCATTCATTTATTTTAATTTGACCAGAGAGAGACACACAGAAAGAGAGAGAAAGTGAGAAAGTAAGCTACCAGGTCCAAGATTCAAACTGTGGTCAGCCATGTGGGAGTGTCCAGCACCTTAACCACCATGCCACCTGCTGGTCCCCGTGTGTGTATTTTAATGAAGGCATAAAAAAATCAAGAAATTACATCTGGTAGCGCAAAAATTATGGGTGTTTTTTTTCTTTTCTTCTTTGTGCTTTTCTGTTTTTTTCTACAGTTAACTTGCATTAGTACAAAAATCTATAAATAGGGGCCAGCAGGTGGCGTGGTGGTTAAGGGCACTGGACTCCCACATGACTGACCGCAGTTCAAATTCCGGACCCAGAAACTTGCTTTCTCACTTTCTTTCTCTCTCTCTCTCTGGTCAAATTAAAAATAAATAAATTAAGTTCAATAAAAATAATTCTTTTTAAAAAAACTGTAAATAACAGAGACCATTTCAAAAAATGAATACAAAGAAAAATCATGGTAAAATACAAATGAGTGCTATAGATATTTACTCTGTGGGAATTCGAGGGAGAGTTCTCATACAAAAGATAGAGCAAGGGGATGAAGACTCTCTGGTCAAATTAAAAATAAATAAATTAAGTTCAATAAAAATAATTCTTTTTAAAAAAACTGTAAATAACAGAGACCATTTCAAAAAATGAATACAAAGAAAAATCATGGTAAAATACAAATGAGTGCTATAGATATTTACTCTGTGGGAATTCGAGGGAGAGTTCTCATACAAAAGATAGAGCAAGGGGATGAAGAAGAGTGAGAGAGAGTGAGAGAGAAGGAAAGTGAGAAAGCAAGCCACCAGGTCTAGGACTCAAACCGTGGTTGCCCATGTGGGAATCCAGCACTCTTAATCACCATGCCACCTGCTGGCCCCACTTTTCACTGAATTTAGATATCTTTAAAAAGCAAAGGCCAGTGGGACCAGCAGTTAGCATAATGGCTATATCACTGAACTTCCATGTAGTTAACCACGGTTCGAGTCCTGGACCCAGTGGCTTAAACCCACGCCTGGCACGTGGGCGTGCGTGCCCAAGATCCTGAGAGGAGAATGGAGAAGGGACTGAGGCGTGGCCATCCCCCCTGTGGGGGTAATTTCTCGCTTTCAATGTCTCTCTCTCTCTGTCTGTCTGGCGAGCCCACGCGCCCTATAGCAAAAACCTCTCAAAAAATAAAAAAAAAGTAAAGGCCATAGAGATTTGCAATTTTTCTGCTTGATGAAATTAAGTGATAAGTATTTGAATAGATTAAAAGAAGGAAATTAACATATTTTATGTAAATTAGGGATCTGAATAGCTGTCCTTTCATTTTCAAAAAAGGTTAAAGAGAATTTTGTGACTCGGGTTAAATTCCAGACTAGATTATTATTTTATTTTACTATTATTTTTAATTTATTTAATCTTATTAATTATTATTGTTAGTAGTAGTATTTGAGCAGAGACAGACAGAAAGAGAGGGAAAGTGAGAAAACAAGCCTCCAGGTCCAGGACTTGAACTGTGGTGGACCCTGTGGGAGTCTAGTGGGCGTCCGGCTGGCGCCTGCGCCTGTCAGGGCGGGGAGGAGAGCGGACGGGAGCGGTGGCTTCTAAGCAGCCTCGTGTTCCGGGGGTGCAGAGAGACAATGCCTCATCTCGCCCGCTGCGCGCGCACCGGAAGCCCCCACAGGATCGCCGCCTCCGCACGCGCCCAGTGACGAGCCAAGACGCACTAAACTGCCCTGCGCACGACAAGCGGTGCGCGCGGTTGGGGAGGGGAGGGCGGCCCCCGACGGCAAAAGCGCGGTAGCACCTGCTGCCCTGGCCCGTGCCCTCGCTCTATCTGAACCAGTGTATCATGGCAGATCCCCGAGCTAGAAGTCTCGGTCACGACCTCCACTGTTGCATTTGCGTCTAAGTCGCTAACCTAGAATAGGAGTTGTTTCATTGTACCGCCTAAACAGAGGGGAAACTGAAGGCCAGAGAAGGGCGTGGTGAAAAGAAGGGGAAGGACTAGATTGACCAGTATCTGGTTCCAAAATTCAAGATATATTCTCCGTGGCATCAAGCTGCATTGTCCTCCTAACCTCCGACCAGCACCTAGACAGGAAGAGTTGGTTGGACCACATCACAGAGGATCCCAAAGCCGAGCACTATAATATGCATTTACCATTTTAGAAATAAAAGCTTTAAGTGGCATTTAAGGAGAAAGTCAAATAGGCATTGGGCTTGATTCTGCAAAGATGCTTCAGAGTATGGAGCAGAGGTCAGTGATTGGAGCTGTGAGGTAGGAAGATGCCAAAAGAAGGCAGACTAAAGGAGTGGCACCTCGGTTAGACTTATGAAAATGAGAAAAAAGGGCTACAAATCTGGGAGCAGAAAGGACATAATGATAGTTGGGTTTCGAAAGTGGGGCAAGTAAAACCCACCTAGCACTTTGTACCTTTCCTTTTGCCCTTTATATGAATAGTGTTTTGTCAGCCTGTTAAGATCCATAGAGTGGTGTTGGTGGCTCAGGTCCCACCTGACTTGGAGACCATGACATTGTTAGGGAGAATACAGATGTCTGGGGGCAGTGTCCATCCTATCAGTGGAATGAGACATAGGTGAGGGCAGAGCTGCTTGCCTGGCCAGCATCTGCACATGCCAGAGAACCAACCCTTAAGCCAGTCCCTACGTCCTCCTTGGGAAAAGTTTGGAGAGCTCTGGCTAAACTCGAAGCCTCATGCTACTATCTTTCTGATCCTATGGTTTGCTAGAGCACCTGTGGCAGCCCCACCCCAAGGCCAGGCATCGAGACCTGTGCAGCTGGCTGGGAGTACTCACTATCACCTGGTAACACTGAGTGGGCACACCACAGGGCAGGCAGCATGGCTCTTCTGGGGTGGAATGAGCCATTTTTAAATGAGGGTAACTTTATCTAAGCATCAGCACCTCACCAGGACAAATACTCCACAGAATCGGGGAGTGTTATGTTGGCAGTGGTGACCCAAACAAAGGTAGCCATATCTATCTCTGAACCCACACTTTGGTCTCTTCAGAACATCAGACCCAATAGGCCCAGCCAACAATCCAGGCTGTCTTCCCCTCTACCGAGGGACATAATGAGAGAGTGTAGCCTGCTGGAGGTGGGTTGCTCCATAGTTCCTTATGACTCCCAACCCATAGACATGAGGCTGGAACAAGGGCCACTCTTAATTCCTGGTACTTCCCATCCTCTGTTCATTGATTTGCTGTCACCTGGGCTCTCCTGGATAGAAAAGCATGATGCCACAGTCCCCTAATGTGTGTGTGTGTATGTGTGGGTGGGTGTGAGTGAGTGAAGCAAGGTTACGTGGGTCCTTTAGTCCCTGAACATCTCTTATACAGGCCCCAGTGGTCTTTGTGAAAGGAAAGAAGTTGCAAGGAGAAAGATGTCTGTTCTCCTTGCATTGATCCATAAACTCATTACTATGTTAATCAAATCTCCAGAGGAATTTTTTGTAGAACCTGAAAAACTGATTCTAAAATCCATACAAGAGAATATGTACAAGAAGACTAAAACAATTTTCTGGGAAAAGGACAATGAAGGGTAACTTATTCTACAAGGTATCAAATCTATTAATAAGGTGTGGTATTGGCACATAAATAGACAAACAAATGAAAGAAAGCAGAGAGCTCCCAAATCAACTCATGTGAATAAATAATAAAAGTCATATTTATAAGCCAGTGGTGAAAGGATAGACTATTCAATAAAAGTCTTGAAACAATTGGTTTTCCATTTGGAAAAAAATAAATCAGATCCCTACCTCACACTACACACATACACATACACACACACACACACGCACACACTCCATACAGTTCACACAACTAAATAAAATAAATAAACCTATAATCATGATGGGAAATATAGATGTAAATATTTGTGATCACATGACAAAAAAGTAATGAGGGAACAATTGATAAATTTGAATCTACAAAAAAAATTTCTTAGGCAAAAGATACCATGGAGTTAAAAGACAAGTGATAAACAGAAAGAAATATTCAGTGTGTTTGTATAATGTATTAGACAAAGAATACATTATACATTAGACAATGAAGAACCAAAATATTACAGCATTTCTGTAAATCAATACAAAAGATGAATAACTCAAACATGGGCTGAGGCCAGCAGGTGGCGTCGTGGTCAAGGGCACTGGACTCCCACATGGCCAACTGAGGTTTGAGTCTCAGACATGCAGCTTGCTTTCTCACTTTCTCTCGCTCTCCTTCTCATTCTCTCGCTCTGTCCCTCTCTGGTCAAATTAAAATAATTAAATGAATAAATGAAGTTAAATAAAATAATTCTTAAAAAAGAGAAAGAAACATGGGCAAAGCATATAGATAGAGAACTCAAAAGGGGAGTTACAAATGACCAATAGACATTTCAAAAAGATGCTTAATGTAGAACCTGAAAAACTGATTCTAAAATCCATACAAGAGAATATGTACAAGAAGACTAAAACAATTTTCTGGGAAAAGGACAATGAAGGGTAACTTATTCTACAAGGTATCAAATCTATTAATAAGGTGTGGTATTGGCACATAAATAGACAAACAAATGAAAGAAAGCAGAGAGCTCCCAAATCAACTCATGTGAATAAATAATAAAAGTCATATTTATAAGCCAGTGGTGAAAGGATAGACTATTCAATAAAAGTCTTGAAACAATTGGTTTTCCATTTGGAAAAAAATAAATCAGATCCCTACCTCACACTACACACATACACATACACACACACACACACGCACACACTCCATACAGTTCACACAACTAAATAAAATAAATAAACCTATAATCATGATGGGAAATATAGATGTAAATATTTGTGATCACATGACAAAAAAGTAATGAGGGAACAATTGATAAATTTGAATCTACAAAAAAAATTTCTTAGGCAAAAGATACCATGGAGTTAAAAGACAAGTGATAAACAGAAAGAAATATTCATTGTGTTTGTATAATGTATTAGACAAAGAATACATTATACATTAGACAATGAAGAACCAAAATATTACAGCATTTCTGTAAATCAATACAAAAGATGAATAACTCAAACATGGGCTGAGGCCAGCAGGTGGCGTCGTGGTCAAGGGCACTGGACTCCCACATGGCCAACTGAGGTTTGAGTCTCAGACATGCAGCTTGCTTTCTCACTTTCTCTCGCTCTCCTTCTCATTCTCTCGCTCTGTCCCTCTCTGGTCAAATTAAAATAATTAAATGAATAAATGAAGTTAAATAAAATAATTCTTAAAAAAGAGAAAGAAACATGGGCAAAGCATATAGATAGAGAACTCAAAAGGGGAGTTACAAATGACCAATAGACATTTCAAAAAGATGCTTAACTGGGGCCAGCAGGTGGCATGGTGGTGAAAGATTCTGGACTCCCACATAGTCGACCATGGTTTGAGTCCTGGACCTGGCAGCTTGCTTTCTTATTTTCCCTCTCTCTGTCTCACTCTCGTTCTGTCCCTCTCTGATCAAATTAAAAACTAACTAAATAAAGTTAAATAAAATCAGTCTTAAAAAAAAAAAGATGCTTAACCTCCAATTATCAAGGAAAGGTAAATGAAAACATGTACCAGATACCAACTTTTACCCATCTTACAGTTAGTGAAGTTTGATTATATTACGTGTTTTCAAGGAGGTGGACAAAATTGCTCTTCTCATATACTGCTGGGTGAAGTCCAGCCATTATGAAGAGGAATTTGGCAACATCTATTAACATGGAAAAATGTGCATTCCCTATAACCTACCAACTCCCTTCCTTATCATCTATCCTAAAGAAACTGTTGTACAGGTGCACAATGTTTATTGAAGCATTGTATTAGTCACCAAAATTTAGATACAACCTAAGAGTTCACCAATATGTGAAAATTTACATAAATTTTTGTAAAAGTCTTACTCCACAAAATTATATAACATTTTAAAAGAAAAAGTTAGGACTTCTGCTTCTGAAAAGATGGAGCAGACATACATTTCCCTATTCCTCCCTCTAAATGCAATTAAAACCCCTCAACATTGGGACCGGCAGATGGCATAATGGTTACATCAGTGGACTCTCACATGGCAGATCATGGTTCAAGTCCTGGACCTGGAGGCTTGACACTCATGCCAGGGGTGTGTGCATGTGTGCCCAAAATCCCAAGAGGAGAATAGAGGAGAAGGGATTGTGGCATGGCCATCCCTCCTGGGGTGTGTGTGTGTGTGTGTGTGTGTGTGTGTGTGTGTGATTTCCCACTTTCTGTCTCTCTGTCTCTTTGGTGACCACACATCCCTATAGCAAAAATCTCTCTAAAAAGAAAAAGAAATCTAAAAACCCTCAACATCCTATATAAAACAAACACAAAAAGACTGAAAAGTACATACACCAGCAAAAGACTTAGGAACTTGAAGAACACTGTGGTGGTAAGTATCTTGGATTGTTGCTTTGTCTCCTATATCCCAGAATTAAAGCTGAAAAAAATCTATAAGTGGGACCAGCAGGTGGCATAATGGTTATGTCGCTGGACTCCCACATGACTGACTGAGGTTTGGGTCCCATGCTTTAAACTCGTATGTCCACATGTGCCCAAAGTCTCAAGAGGAGAATGGAGGAGAAGAGACTGTGGCATGGCCATCACCCCTGGGGAGGTGATTTCTCGCTTTCTGTCTCTCTGTCTCTCTGGCGAGCACATATGCCCTATAGCAAAAATCTCTCTAAAAAAATACACACTTGGGGCCAGCAGGTGGCGTGGTGGTTAAGGATGCTGGTCTTCCACACGGTCAACCATGGTTAGACTCCTGGACCTGGCGACTTGCTTTCTAACTCCCTCTCTCTCTTGCTGTCTCTCTCTGGTCAAATTTAAATGAATAAATAAATAAATAAAGTTAAATTTAAAAAAATACACTGAACTGAATGAAAATATAATACAGAAAAATCTATAGGATACAATTAAAGCAGTGCTTAAAGGAAAATATATAGCTCCAAGTGCTTATACTAAAAAAGTGAAAAGGTCTCAATTCAATCTGTGTTCCTACCTCAAGTAGCTAGAAAAAGAAGAATACAATAAAGCCAAAGAAAACAGAAGGAAAAAAATAATAAAAATGAGAGAAAAAAAATCAATGAAGTTGAAAATAGACAAAATCATGAAACAAAGAGTTGGTTCTTTGAAAAAAAAATCAGTAAAATTGACAACCTCCAGCAAGACTTGTACAAATTGTTAATATCAAGAATGAAACGAATTACTACAGATGCTCTAGCCATCAAGGGAATAAGTAAATGCTATAAACAACTCCGCACACTTTGACAACTTTGATAAAATGGGTCAATTTCTTGAAAAACATGACCTCCAAAACCCACCTAATATGGAATAAATTACTTGAATAGCCCTCTAACTATTAAGATAATTGAATTCATAATTTTAAAACTCTCCAAAGGAAATCTCCTAGTCCAGGTGGTTTCACTGGAGAATTCTACCAAATATGCTTAAAGAATTCTAAGCTAATTCTACACAATCGATGTGATTCACCATGTTAACAGACTAAAGAAGAAAAATCACAGGATCATGTCCATCAATGCAGAAAAAGCATTTGACAAAAGCTAATACTCATTATGATAAATTTAAAAGACCTCTGAGAAATGAAAAAAGAAGTGAACTTCCTCAACTTGCTAAAGAGTATTTACAAAAAAGTTACAGGTAACATCATTTTTTTTTTTTTGAGAGGTTTTTCACTATAGGGCACGTGCGCTCGCCAGACAGACAGAGAGAGACAGAGAGACAGAAAGCGAGAAATCACCCCCCAGGGGGATGGTCACGCCGCAATCCCTTCTCCCCCATTCTCCTCTCGGGATCTTGGGCACACACACGCGTCCGGCGTGGGTTTTAAGCCACCGGGTCCGGGACGTGAACCGCGGTCGACTACGTGGGAGTCCAGCGACATAGCCATTATGCTAACTGCTGGTTCCCGGTCACATCATATTTCATGGTGAAATACAATGTTTTTCCCATCAGATAAGGAATAAGGCAAGAATGTCTGCGCTCATTACTTTTATTCAACTGAGTATTGGAAGTTCTAGTCAGTAAAATAAGGTAAGATAAGAAAATAAAAGCCACATAGATCGTAAAGGAAGAAATAAAACTGATCCCATTTGGAGATGACATCATAATCTATACAAAAAATCCTAAGGAATCAACAAAACAATTCCTAGAACTAATAAGTGAGTTCAGTGAGGTTTTGGGATATAATATAAACATACAAAAATATTGTATTTCTAAATACTAGAAATGGAAACTGAAATTTAAAAAATAATACTGGGCCAGCCAGTGGTATGGTGGCTAAAATGACTGGATCTCATATGGCCAACTGCACAGTTCAAGTTTTGGACCAGGCAGCTTGAGAAACACACCAGGTGTATAAGCACACATACCTGAAAACCTGCAAAGAGACTGGAGGAGAAGGGATTGTGGCGTGGCTGTTTCCCTCTAGGGAGTGTTTGCTTCCTCAACTCCAGGCAAATGCACATGCCCTATAGCAAATCTTTGAAAATACAATACTATTTACAATTACTCAAAAATAGAATACTTAAGTGTAAGTATAACAAGATATGTACAGGACTTGTATGCTAAAAACTATAGAACACTGATGAAAGAAATCAACGAAGACCTAAGTAAGTGAAGAACTATCCCATGTCCATGAGCCAGAAGACTCAACTTGGTGAAGGAATCAATTCTCCCCAAATGTGCAGGTTTGGTGCAATCCCTATCGAAATTCTTTGAGGGGGGCTAGCAGGCGGCATGGTCTCTAAGGTGCTGAACTCCCACATGGTTGACGGCAGTTCAAGTCCCAGACTTGGTGATTTGCTTTCTCACTTCCCTCCAATCTCTCTCTCTCTTTCTCCCTCTGGTCAAACTTAAAAAAAAATAAAATAAGTACAGCTAAATAATAAAATAATTCTTTAAAAGAAAAAATTATATGAGGTTATTTTAGACACAAACAAAATTATTCTAAGATTAATATAGAAAGGCAAAGGAACTAAAATAGCCAAAAAAAAATTGAAAGAGGAAAATAAGGTAGAAATAATCACTTTATCCAACTTTAAAATTTTTTTTAAAGAATTATTTTATTTAACTTTATTTATTTATTTATTTTTAAA
>NW_006205165.1:240018-252357 GCF_000334495.1 Tupaia belangeri chinensis | reverse complement strand
AAGCCACTAGGTCTGGGACTCCAACTCTGATCAAACATGTGGGAGTCCAGCTCTCTTAACCACCACACAACCTACCAGCTCCTGACTCTATCCAAGTTTAAAATTTATGTAGCTACAATAATCAAGACTGCGTGGCACTGGTGGAGGAGTAGAAACACAGATCAATGAAACAGAGAAAAGAAATCATAAATAGATCCACACAAATATGCCCAACTGATTTTCAGCAAAGGTACAAAAGCAGTTCAGTGGAAGAAAGATAGCTATTTCAAACGGTGTTGGAGCAATTGGATGTAGGCAAAAGAATGAACCTTAATCTGAATAGTGGGTTGAATAGTGGACTTCCAAAGCATATGTCCACATCAGATAATCATTCTGGATTATTCAGGTGGGTCCTAAATTCAATGATAAGTATCTTTTTTTTTTTTTTGGAGAGGTTTTCGCTATAGGGGGCGTATGATCGCCAGACGGAGTTTTTCTATAGGGCGCGTATGCTCGCCAGACAGAGAGAGACGTAGAGACAGAAAGCGAGAAATCACCCCCCAGGGGGGATGGCCATGCCACAATCCCTTCTCCTCCATTCTCCTCTCGGGATCTTGGGCGCGCACGCACATGCGCCCAGCGTGAATTTTAAGCCACCGGGTCTGGGACGCGAACCGCAGTCGACTACGTGGGAGTCCAGCGACATAGCCATTACGCTAACTGCTGGTTCCGAATGATAAGTATCTTTATAAGACAGACTAAGCAGAGGAAGAGGTGATGTGACGATGGAGGCAGAGACTGAAGTGATGTGGCTATAAACTAAGGAACCAAAGAATGCTGACTGCCTGCAAAGGCTGGAGAAAGCAAAGGAAAGATCCTCTCCTAGAGGATCCAGAGGGAGTTCAGCCCTGCCAACACTTTGATTTCAGACTTCTGCCCTTCAGGACCATGAGGGAATAAATTCCTGTTGTTTCAGACTACAAAGATTATGGTTACTAGCTACAGCAGCCTCAGAAAAAGATATAACCTATCCTATATCTTATGCAAAAAAAAAAAATCAACAAAATAGACCACAAACTTAAATGTAAAGCTATAAAACTTTTAGAAAAAAACCCAGGAAGATGCTTAGATTCTAGAGGTAGACATGTAAGCTAGACCTTGTCCTTGAGAGTCAAAATTTATCCATAAAAGGGAAATAAATAAATTGGACTTCATCCCATTTAAAAATGTTCTTCTCTGAAAGACCCTGTTAATAGGATGAAAGTATTCTAGAACCTGGGAATCAGCCACAGTGATGCAGTGCTCTGTGATGCTGAAACCCACATGAGAAGGTCCTGGGTTCAGGTCTTGCAGCCTCCCTATATATGCCAGGCAAACACACAAGGGCCCATGATCTGGGCTGGCTGAGGCTAGGTACAGATCACTGCATGAGGACCCTTTTGGGGGTGTCTCTCACTTTCACATACTCTCTCGTGGAAGAAATAAATTTTTTTTCTTTTAAAAAGCTAGAGATAGGTAGAAAATATTTGCAAACCATATATTTGACAAAGGACTAGTTTCTAGAATATATAAAAAACTATCAAAATTAAACAGTTGGGGCGGCCCCATAGTACAGCAGTAAAGTGCTGTGCATAGGGAACAAGATCCCACATGGCCGGCCACAGTTTGAACCATGGCCCTGGCAGCTTGATATCATGCCAGGTGCATGTGTGTGTGGGGCCCAAATCCTGACAGGATGGAGAAATGGAGGAAAAAGGATTGTGGCATAACCATGCCCCACTGGGAGGTACATGCTCTCCCTCTCTCATACTCATATGCAGAAGTGTGCATAAGTATGTGTCCTCGGGCAATAAAAAAAAATCAGCTGTTTAAAAACTCATACAATCAGGGGGACCAGCAGGTGGCGTGGTGGTTGAGGCACTGGACACTCCCACAGGGCCAACCCCGGTTTGAGCCCCGGACCTGGTGGCTTTCGCTTTCTCTCTCTCTCTCTCCCTCTGTGTCTGTGTTTCTCGCTGGTCAAATTAAAATAAATGAATGAATAAATAAAATGAAATAAATAATTCTTTAAAAAAATCATACAGTCAGGACCAGCAGATCCATAATGGCTATGTCACTAGACTCCCTTGTACTCAACCACGGTTGGAGTCCTGGACTTGGCGGCTTAAACTCATGATGGGCACATGTGCGTGTGTGCACAGAATTCTGGGAGGAGAAGGGATTGCAGTGTGGCCATTCCCCAAGGGGCTGATTTCTTGTTTTCTGTCTCTCTTTGTCTCTCCAGAGAGCTCACATGCCCTATAGCAAAAACCTCTCTAAAAAAATTCATACGATCCAACTAGAAAATGGGCTAAAGATAAACAGATAATTCACTGCAGTGAATATTATGGGTGGTAAATAAGCACATGAAAAGATGTTCAACATCATCAACCTAATTTGCATTAGGGAAATGCAAATTAAAATCACAATAAAGTATCAGTATACACACATAAGAATGGCTATAATCAAAACAAAACAAAAGCAGTGACAATACCAAATGCTGATGAGGATGTCAAGAATTTGGATCCCTCATGCGATACATTGCTGGTAGGCATGTAAAATGGTACAGTCATTCTGGAAAACAGTTTGGCTGTTTCTTATAAAACTAAACATGAAATTACCATACAACTCAGCAATTGCACTCTTGGGCGTCTATCCCAGAGAAACAAAAATTTATGTCTACATAAAAACCTGTTATGTGAATGTTCATAACAGCTTTATTAGTAATAGCTAAAAACTGGAAACAATACAGATGTCCTTCAGCAGGGGAATGGATAAACTATTTGTAGTACATCCATGCCACAGAAAAGATTATTAAACAAGAACAGGGCCAGCAGGTGGTGTGGTAGTTAAGGTGCTGGATCCCACATGACTGATTCTGCAACTCAAGTCCTGGACCCAGTGGCCTGAAAAACACGCCAGGTGCAAGTGCATGTGTGCCCAAGATCCCAAGAAGAGAATGGAGGAGAAAGGATTGCAGTGTGGCCATCCCTCTTGAGGGGTGATTTCTAACTTTATCCTCCTCTGTGTCTCTTTATCTCTCTCCAATGACCACATGTACCCTATGGCAAATGGATGAAAATTCAGATAATTATACTTAACTGAAAAAATAAAATCCCTAAAGGTTACATACTCTATAATTCTACTTGCCATATAACCTTGTTGAAACTACCTAACTTTAGAAATGGAAAACAGTTTAGTGGTTGCTAGGGCTTGATGGGAGGTTGGGGTAGGAGGTTTCAAAGTGAGAGTGGCTATGAAGAGGCACCCTGAAGGATCCTTGCAGTGATTGATGGAAATGTTCTGTATTTTGACTGTATCAAGGTCGACATCCACTCATATACTGTATGCAGTTTTGAAAGAGGTTATGAGGAAAACTGCAAGAAGAGTACATGGAGATCTTGCTCTTTCTTTCTTTCTTTCTTTCTTTCTTTCTTTCTTTCTTTCTTTCTTTCTTTCTTTCTGCCTGCCTTCTTTCCTTCCTTCTTTTCCTTCTCTCTCTCTTTCTTTCTTTCTTTTATTTTAAAAAGAGAATTTTGCTATAGGGTGCACACGCTCACTGGAGAGACAGAGAGAGCCAGAGAGACAGAAAGCAAGACATCACCCCCAGGGAAGATGGCCATGCCGCAATTCCTTCTCTTCCATTCTCCTACTGGGACTTTTGGCACACATGCATATGCACTCGGCATGAGTTTTAAGCCACCGGGTCTGAGATTCGAACTGCAGTTGACTACGTGGGAGTCCAGCAATGTAACCATTAGGCCATCTGCTGGTCCCATCTATGTACTATTTCTTAAACTGCATGTGAATCTACAATTGTCTCAAAATAAAAAGTTTAATTAATTAGGAAAACAAGGATGAGTTAGATCCATGTGTCTTAACATGGAAAGGTTTTCCAAGACAAACTGTTAGGTGAAAAAAGTAAGTTGTAGATCAATATATGAGGGGAGGTTTCTTGAAAAAGTTCAAGAAAAAAATTTGTATTCTGAAAAAACCCATGCATAGATTTCAAAAAATTTTGCAACAAAATAAAGTCATATTTGAGTTCCACTTTCCATGAACTTTATGAAGTCTTCTCATATGATGTAATACCATTTGTTTTTAAATACTCATGTAAAACTGAACTATGAATACACAGAAACAGATGCGGAAGAAGGTTGGCACTCTGCACTGATTAACAGTGGCTACTTCTGGGGAGCAGAGTGGGACAGGGGAGAGGATTCTGACCTGTAGCTAGATTGTTTGATTTTTTTTTTCCACAATGAGAATATATTCATGTTACTTGCATAACAAAACAGATTATCCTAGAAACGACTACAGTGTTTAAGCAGTTTGAATCTATTTTGCTTATCCTCGTTTGACCTATCTCTGTTTCACCAACATTGTGGCCAGATGCCCCAGCTCACAGCCTGCGCTTAGCCTCAAAGAAGTGGCTCTAGAGTCTCCTAACTTGGAAACAGGGCCGCTAGCAATTAAAGACATTTTTGAGATATGGAAGTACCACCTGGAATGGTCATTGTCTCCAGGACTGTGGATTTATCCACTGTGGCTGATGACAACTTAAATAATACACAAAGCTCACTCTGTGGCAATAAGTGCAGTGACAGTTTCCATAAGGCTCAAGTTGACAGGCTGTCTGAAAGTTTCAATATTGGGGACAGCAAAGGTTTCCTCACCCTCTGATTTGAAATATGGCAACAGCTGAGCATCTTTGGAGGAAACTGAGAACAGCAAGCATGAATAAGGATTGAATACCTACACCCAGATATGCCCAGATGAGAGCTCACCCTAAGATGGTCCCAGAGAGTGCATCATTCTTCCACCCATCATTTATTGAGCACCTACTACATGCCAGGTACCATTCTAGACCCTGACAATAATAATGAACCAAACAAGCCTTCATAAAGGTCCCAATCTTGTGTGGGATACAGGCAAGATAAATACATTATATGTCAGACAGAATTAAGCGCTATATAAAGAAAAAAAGGCATAGCATGGAAGGATGATATGAGGTGTTGAGGTTGGGGGTTGAACTATTAGAAATGGTGGCCAAATAAGGCTTCACTGAGAAGGTAACATGTTGGTGGAGCTCTGAAGGAAGTGAGAGAGCCAGTTATGAAAACATGCAGTTGTCCTGGATATTTTGCCCTTCCAGAGCTTTCCTCCCCTTTTCCACCCAGCCATGTGCCCTGGCAGCTGACCTGTATGGATGCCATCAACAGGTTCTCTTGCTCTCTGGCTTTGGGTTAGGTTTGACCAATGGGAGGCACCTGCAAAGAGATCAGAAGGAAAAAGAAAGTGAGACTCAGAGTATTTATTTCTTTCTTCAGCAGCTCTCTCTGTTCAGGGTCATCATGTGTCCGCTGCATCTTTCAACCAAAGACCACAGCTCTTGCCAGGTGGCTCTCTCCACATAGCAGCTCTTTCTCGGTTCCCATGACCACTCCTTCCCAGGAACCTCACTAATACACTGGGGTAAAGGATTCCAGCCAGAATTCAAGTACAAAGCACCAATGCGCAAGGCAAGTTTAAACAATGATCAGAAGAGTAGTGTGACTGGAATGGAGGGGACGATGGAGGAATTTGTAGGAGATAATGTTAAGGAGATAAGGGAGGTTAGATTATGCAGGAGCCTATGGGCTACCATAAAAATTGGCTTTTAGGGGGCAGAATGGTGGTGCAGTAGTAAAATGCAATGCTCTGTGAGGCTGACTCATGTGAGAAGGTTCTAGGTTTGCATTTGGAGACCTCCCTGAGTACACCAGGAATGTATGTGTCCATAATTTGGGGTCCGCTGAAGCTGGGGGTGGATCATGTCATCATGGCCCTGTTGAAGGTGTTCTCTCGCTCGCTCTCTGTGTCTCTCACTCATGGAAGAGACAAATAAATACACTTGTTTTTGTTTTTTAAAGACTTTGGCTTTTAATCTGAGTGAGATGGGGAGAAATTGGAGGATATTGAGCAGAAATTGACATGCTCAGACTGTCTCAAGAGCATTATTTTGGGAGACTGGTGACAGGGCTATTTCAATAATATACAACGGTCAGGATGGTGGCTTGGACTAGGGTGATAACAGTGGAGGTGGTAAGAAGTGACTAGGTTCTGAACAGATTTTGTAGGTCGTGCAGAATAATCCTGTTCCACTAGAATGACAAGAGCAAAAGCCTAAACCCAAGACCAGAAAGTTCTGTTGATCAATGAGGTCAACACTGTGTTATCAGTGAAAGCTCTGTTGCTCAACAATATTTCAGAAGGTCCTGCATGCAGAATGCTAACTCTAATACCCTGCTACTTGTGTGGAACACACAACCCTAGGTCAGAGGCCCAGCCCAAAGGGTTCCTAGACTGTTTCTGATGCCAGATCAAATCCAGAAATCTATGGTCATGGGTTTTCTAGCCAATATGCTCCACCCAAAGCCATACCTCTATGGGGTGGTGTCATTTTGTCCCCTGCTATGGATCCTTGATTGGCACCAGACATTCTAGTTCCAGTGGCTCCTACATGTGCTGGTCTATGCATGTCACGTTAGAATCCTGGGAAACATTGTCCACAATCTGCCCTGTTCATACTTACTATTCTCTCTTCACCATCCTCCTAGGCTGACAGCAGACAGAACACATTCATCAATCACCAAGAAGATAGGGACATGGGTCACAAAGGCAATCAGAACTGAGTATGGGCACTATCTCGAACATGTCCATAGGATTTGGATTAGGATTTTATTTTATTTTCATTAGGATTTTCTTTTTTATTTTTATAAAGAATAATTAAATTAAATTAATTAATTTAATTTTTATTTGTTTATCTTAATTTGACCTGAGAGGGATAGAATGAGAGAGAGAGAGAAAAAGAGAGAGAGGGAAAGTGATAAATCAAGCCACCAAGTCCGGGACTTGAACCGTGGTGGGCCATGTGAGAGTCCAGTACTCTCAACCATCGTGCCACCTGCTGGCCCCTTGATTAGGATTTTAAATTCGCCTGGGTAAGCAGGCAACCAGTAATCACATGCAGATCATTGAGAGGGAAGAAAAAACTGAAAACTTGGTTCCATAGACTAAAAGCAGCTAGCTTGCAAGCTTGCGGCATCTTCTAGGAGCAAAAGCACCCTGGCATTTTTTGGTACACACTGTTGATTCTCAGGATAAGACCTGTTGCTTCATGTTTGTGAATCCTCCAGGAAAGGCACCCAGCTGGAAACTGGAGAACAGCACATGATTCTGAGGGCTCATTCCAAAGCCAGGAAAAACTGATGGTATTTTGTTTATGTTCAAAGAAATCAATCCAAAGAGATCAGCCCCACAGCCAAAGTCAGCAAGAATGGAGAGCAGATTGCTGCCAACCTCTGGGTCCTGGCCCACTCATTGAGGGAAGGGGATGACCTGCATTGGAATCCTGGATCCAAGACTTTCAAGCTGTGTGTCCTTGGGCAAGATTCTTAAGCTTCCTAGGACCTCCAGTTTCTAATCCACAGAATAGGGATAATATGTACCTAACAGGGTGGTAGTAAGTATCAAATGAGCTCTTGTGCGTAAAATATGCCTGGCATAGCCCCTGGGATGCCAGCTGCTTAATGTGTGCTAGTATTCTTTGCATGCCCACCTTTCTTTGGCAAGAGCCAGGCCAGTGGTGTGGAGCAACTGTGGGGTTCCAGTGGCCCCTTGTGCCCTTAAGAAGAAAGAACTCTCAGAATTCGCCAGCTCTTACATGCCAGAGCTGCTTTCTGCTCTTTACTAAAAGGGTGTCCTGGGTAGCTGGCATTTGATCCCAGCAGGAAATGGTTCCAGGCACAGCTTGGCACTGAAGGGCACTAATGCTTATTAATTAACTGTACATTCAGCTGACCTGCCAAAGCTGCTTGCATTTCCAGAATCCCAAATCTTTTCATGATCCACTCTAGGTTACCTGAATCCCTTAAGTATGTGAACTGTTAATGCGGATCTTTGCTCCCTCCCTTTCTCTCCCACATGCTCAGCCTCTCCTCTCTTGTCCAAATTGCTTCCTCTGCCTGTCCCCCGCTTTGGCTGACCATCTTTTTCCTTCTCTTGCCTAGCTTGTTCACAAGCCCTCATCCAAAGACAGTACTTGCAGGGACAGAGCTATTAAAAGTAGCTCAAGGATGCCCATGGTCTGGCTTGGGGTAAGCCATTCCACTTCTTCTTATCCTGTCATACCAGCCCATCTCCAACTCCACCTGCCCATCTGTTCACACTGGGCTGGGTAATGGGGTTGCATAGCAAAAGGAAGCATGGCCACTGCCCTCAGAGAACTCAGTCTAATGGAGAAACAGAACCATGGTATACATGAAGAGCTAGAGAAGAGGGTACACAGAGATGCAAAGACATCTGCTTGCCTTGAGGGATCAGGGAAAGCTTTAGAAAAAAGAGGAGATGGGAACCAGCAGTTAGCATAATGGCTATGTCACTGGACTCCCACGTAGTCAACCGTGGTTCGCGTCCCGGACCTGGTGGCTTAAAACTCACGCCAGGCGTGTGTGCGTGCGTGCCCAAGATCCCGAGAGGAGAATGGAGGAGAAGGGACTGCGGCATGACCATCCCCCCTGGGGGGTGATTTCTTGCTTTCTGTCTCTCTGTCTCTCTCTGTCTGTCTGGCGAGCGCACATGCCCTATAGCGAAAAATCCTCTCCAAAAAAGAAAAATGAAAAATGAAAAATGAAAAAAGAGGAGATTTGGGGGCCAGCAGGTGGTGTGGGGGCTAAGTCACTGGATTCCCATATGGCTGACAGCAGTTCAAGTCTCAGACCCAGTGGCTTGAAAATTGTGCTGGGCATGCACATGTGTGTTCTCAGAATCCCAAGAAGAGAATGAAGGAGAAGGGATTGGAGCATGGTCATCTCCTCTGGAGGGGTGATTTCTCATTTTCCTCCCTCTGTCTCTCTCTGGCAAGAGCATGCATGCTATGGCAAAGAGAGAGAGAGAGACTTGAACTAGGTCTTGAAGCTTGGGTGATTCATTTCCAAATGTAGAGACGGTCAAGGACATCTCAGAGCTAGAGATGGCACAGAGGAAAAAAGGGCAGTATGTGTTGGGGGCTCTGTGTGGCCACAAAGGAAGATCTGGGGTTGGGCAAACGGTGAGGATTGAAAGGGAAATCTGGAGCCAGCTTGCCAAGGGTGTGCCAGGTTGATGGGAAGCCAGACCTCAGGGGGTTAGAATGCAACAACACTAAGCAGTTCAGACTTGGGGAGTATCGGGAAGGGACATGATGAAAGTCATGTTTTAAGATCATTTTGGAAGGCATAAAGACCAGAAGAAGAAGGGAGGTCAGTTAGGAGATGGCAGCAATGATCTTGGCACAAACTGAGGCCCTGAACCAGGGTGCTGACCCTAGGATGGAAATGAGGGGCAGAGAGGAGACACTAGGCCTGCTTCCTCTAGTCTGGCATTTATATTGGATGCATTCTCGACTTTTTCCAACAACTTTCTCCCTTGACAGTCTTTTTTTTTAAGTATTTGTCAGAGGGTACATGCACTTGCCAGAGAGAAACAGAAAGACAGAGAGAGGGAGAGGGCTAAAACGCTGCCCTTCCCTGCCTCCCGCACAATAGGGCATAGTCACGCTGCAATCCTTTATTTTTCCTTCCTTTCGGGATTTTGGACATGTATGCAAATGTACTCACTATGTTTTTCAAGCCACTGAGGCTGGGACTGAGTCATGTGGGATGCAGCTCCCTTAACACTAAGCCACAGGGCTGGCCCTCTCCCTTGACAATCTTTTTTTAAAAAAATAATTATCTTATTTAACTTTATTTATTTATTTATTTTAATTTGACCAGAGAGGAACAGAGCAAGTGAGAAAGCAAGCTGCCAGGTCCAGGACTTGAACTGCGGTCGGCCATGTGGGAGTCCAACACCCTTAACAACCATTATGCCACCTGCCGACCCCTCCCTTGACAATCTTAATGGAACCTGAACCTCAATTTTTAACTCCCACCTCAATGTGAACTTCTCCCAAATCTTTAACTCCTTCCTCCATGTAAACCTCTTTCAAATCTTTATCTTAGAGCTGACTTCTCTACCTGTGAGGCCACATTCTGGCTGCTTTCTGGACATTTCCAAGTAACCGTATCCTCAGTATGTCTGAAACTGCCATCATGGCATTTTCCCCTCAGCCCTAACCCAGCTTAGTAGAACCGTGTAATCAGCTATGTTATGAGCTTCTGGAGCCTAACCCAGCAATCAAAAGATCTTTTATGCCTTTCTAGGGCAAATATGATTTCTCAGTTCTAAACCAGCAACTTATATATGAATTTAGAGGACTTAACACATTCACACCTTAGGGCGGGGTCTTCCTTCACTCCCCATCATTAAGTCCATCAGCAGTAGTCCTTAACCAGGGCTGGATCCTCCTGTACCCTGGAAGTATTTGGAAATGTGCAGGGGACGGCTTCTGCCACAAGGAGCAATGGCAGCAGGGGCGAGGCCAGGTGCTTGCACTCCAGGCCCAAAAGAAAAGGACCAAGGCCAAGAAGGACAAAGCCCAAAGGAAATCTGAAACTCAGCACGAAGGCTCGGCTCCCCACTCTGAGAGTGATCTTCCAGAGCAGGAAGAGGAGATACTGGAATCTGTTGATGGTGAGCAGGAAGATCCTAATGATTATTGTAAAGGAGGTTATCATCTTGTGAAATGGGAGATATCATGTGATCCAAAAGTTGGGCTGGGGACATTTTTCAACAGTGTGGTTATCATGGGATATTCAGAGGGAGAAGTCTGTGGCAATAAAAGTAGTTAAAAGTGCTGAACATTAGACCAAAACAGCACTAGATGAAATCCAGTTGCTGAAATCAGTTCACAATTCGGATCCTAGTGATCCAAACAGAGAAATGACGGTTCAACTACTAGATGACTTCGAAATATCAGATGTGTGTTAACAGAACACACATCCACGTGGTGTTTGACGTTTTGGGCCATCATATACTCAAGTGGATCATCAAGTCCAACTATCGGGGGCTTCCACTGCCTTGTGTCAAAAAATAAATTATCCAGCAAGTGTTACAGGGTCTAGATTATTTACACACCAAGTGTTGTATCATCCACACTGGCATTAAACCAGAAAACATCTCGTTATCAGTGAACGAGCAATACATTCTGTTGGCTGCAGACGCAGGAGAATGGCAGTGACCTGGAGCTCCTCCACCTTCTGGATATCCAGTCAGTACTGCTCCCCCACCTAAACCAGCTAACAAAATACCAAAGAAGAAGAAGAAGAAATTGAAGAAGAAGCAGAAGCACCAGGCAAAAATTCTAGAGAACAGAATACAGGAAATTGAGGAAATGGAGAAAGAGCTGGGCCCTGGGCAAAAAAGACCAAACAAGAAAGAAGAATCAGAGCATCCTGTTGAAAGACCCTTGAAAGAGAACCCACCTAATAAAATGACGCAAGAAAAACTTGGAGTCAAGTACCATTGGCCAGGATCAAACACTTATGGAACGTGGTGTAGAGGGTGGTGCAACAGAAATGAATTGCAATGGAGTCATTAAAATCACGGACCAGCAGTTAGCGTAATGGCTATGTCGCTGGACTCCCAAGTAATCGACCGCAGTTCGAGTCCTGGACCCGGTGGCTTAAAACTCACGCCAGGCATGTGTGCATGCGTGCCCAAGATCCCAAGAGGAGAATGGAGGAGAAGGGATTACGGCCTGGCCATCCCCCCTGGGGGGGGTGATTTCTTGCTTTCTGTCTCTATGTCTCTCTCTGTCTGTCTGGCGAGAGCACATGCCCTATAGCAAAAACCTCTTCAAAAAAATAATTAATTACACTGAAAATGGTAATAAAACATTGAGGCTTAAAGGGGATCTGCCTACTGCTAATGACTGTGATGTCCAAAATTTGAAGCAGGAACCTAGATTCCTAAATTTCCAAAATAGAGATAGTAGCACATCTCAAGAAACAGACTTGCACACCTATAACCTCCGAGGTGTCAGATACCATGGTATGCCAGTCTTCCTCAACTGTAGACCAATCATTGAATAGACATCAGCCAACTTCAAGAAAGCATTCGAGCAGAAATACCCTGTGAAGACGACCAAGAGCAAGAACATAACGGACCACTGGACAACAAAGGAAAATCTACTGCTGGAAATTTTCTTGTTAACCCCCTTGAGCCAAAAAATGCAGAAAAACTTAAAGTGAAGATTGCTGACCTTGGAAATGTCTGTTGGGTGCACAAACATTTCACTTAATATATTCAAACAAGGCAATATCGCTCCCTGGAAGTTTTTTTTTTATTTTTAGAATTATTTTATTTAACTTTATTTATTTATTTATTTATTTAAATTTGATCAGAGAGAGAGAGAGAGAG
>NW_006205165.1:232071-237197 GCF_000334495.1 Tupaia belangeri chinensis | reverse complement strand
ATGTGCAGGGGACGGCTCCTGCCACAAGGAGCAATGGCAGCAGGGGCGAGGCCAGGTGCTTGCACTCCAGGCCCAAAAGAAAAGGACCAAGGCCAAGAAGGACAAAGCCCAAAGGAAATCTGAAACTCAGCACGAAGGCTCGGCTCCCCACTCTGAGAGTGATCTTCCAGAGCAGGAAGAGGAGATACTGGAATCTGTTGATGGTGAGCAGGAAGATCCTAATGATTATTGTAAAGGAGGTTATCATCTTGTGAAATGGGAGATATCATGTGATCCAAAAGTTGGGCTGGGGACATTTTTCAACAGTGTGGTTATCATGGGATATTCAGAGGGAGAAGTCTGTGGCAATAAAAGTAGTTAAAAGTGCTGAACATTAGACCAAAACAGCACTAGATGAAATCCAGTTGCTGAAATCAGTTCACAATTCGGATCCTAGTGATCCAAACAGAGAAATGACGGTTCAACTACTAGATGACTTCGAAATATCAGATGTGTGTTAACAGAACACACATCCACGTGGTGTTTGACGTTTTGGGCCATCATATACTCAAGTGGATCATCAAGTCCAACTATCGGGGGCTTCCACTGCCTTGTGTCAAAAAATAAATTATCCAGCAAGTGTTACAGGGTCTAGATTATTTACACACCAAGTGTTGTATCATCCACACTGGCATTAAACCAGAAAACATCTCGTTATCAGTGAACGAGCAATACATTCTGTTGGCTGCAGACGCAGGAGAATGGCAGTGACCTGGAGCTCCTCCACCTTCTGGATATCCAGTCAGTACTGCTCCCCCACCTAAACCAGCTAACAAAATACCAAAGAAGAAGAAGAAGAAATTGAAGAAGAAGCAGAAGCACCAGGCAAAAATTCTAGAGAACAGAATACAGGAAATTGAGGAAATGGAGAAAGAGCTGGGCCCTGGGCAAAAAAGACCAAACAAGAAAGAAGAATCAGAGCATCCTGTTGAAAGACCCTTGAAAGAGAACCCACCTAATAAAATGACGCAAGAAAAACTTGGAGTCAAGTACCATTGGCCAGGATCAAACACTTATGGAACGTGGTGTAGAGGGTGGTGCAACAGAAATGAATTGCAATGGAGTCATTAAAATCACGGACCAGCAGTTAGCGTAATGGCTATGTCGCTGGACTCCCAAGTAATCGACCGCAGTTCGAGTCCTGGACCCGGTGGCTTAAAACTCACGCCAGGCATGTGTGCATGCGTGCCCAAGATCCCAAGAGGAGAATGGAGGAGAAGGGATTACGGCCTGGCCATCCCCCCTGGGGGGGGTGATTTCTTGCTTTCTGTCTCTATGTCTCTCTCTGTCTGTCTGGCGAGAGCACATGCCCTATAGCAAAAACCTCTTCAAAAAAATAATTAATTACACTGAAAATGGTAATAAAACATTGAGGCTTAAAGGGGATCTGCCTACTGCTAATGACTGTGATGTCCAAAATTTGAAGCAGGAACCTAGATTCCTAAATTTCCAAAATAGAGATAGTAGCACATCTCAAGAAACAGACTTGCACACCTATAACCTCCGAGGTGTCAGATACCATGGTATGCCAGTCTTCCTCAACTGTAGACCAATCATTGAATAGACATCAGCCAACTTCAAGAAAGCATTCGAGCAGAAATACCCTGTGAAGACGACCAAGAGCAAGAACATAACGGACCTCTGGACAACAAAGGAAAATCTACTGCTGGAAATTTTCTTGTTAACCCCCTTGAGCCAAAAAATGCAGAAAAACTTAAAGTGAAGATTGCTGACCTTGGAAATGTCTGTTGGGTGCACAAACATTTCACTTAATATATTCAAACAAGGCAATATCGCTCCCTGGAAGTTTTTTTTTTATTTTTAGAATTATTTTATTTAACTTTATTTATTTATTTATTTATTTAAATTTGATCAGAGAGAGAGAGAGAGAGTTCTTAAGATGAAGATCATATTGCATTGATCATAGAACTTCTGGGGAAGGTGCCTTAAAAGCTCATTGCAGCAGAAAAATATTCCAAGGAATTTTTCACCAAAAAAGGTGACCTGAAACACATCACAAAGCTGAAAGTCTGGGGCCTTTTTTGTTTTTTTTAAAGAATTATTTTATTTAACTTTATTTATTTGAATGTGACCAGAGGGGACACAGAGAGAGAGAGAGAGAGAGAGAGAGAGAGGAGGAAACTGAGAAAGCAAGCCACTAGGTCTGGGATTCAAACCACGGTCGGCCATGTGGGAGTCAGCACCCTTAACCACCCTTAACCACCACGCCACCTGCTGGCCCGAAACCCTGGGGCCTTTTTGAGGTTCCAGTAGAGAAGTATGAGTGGTCTTAGGAAGAGGCAGTTGGTTTCATGGATTTCTTACTGTCTATGTTGGAGTTGATCCCCAAAAAGAGAGCCACTGCTGCTGAATGTCTCTGGCACCCCTGGCTGTCTGCTAAGTCCTTGCCCAGTGCCACAGCAGAGATCACCACACTGACCCTCCACACTCCCTGTCTGAGCATTTCCTTCTTCCCTTTTCAGGGTGAAGCTCTTCCTTCAGGAGTGCCTACATTTCTTTTTTTCTAATCCAATATGTTCATTTGGGTTTGCTTACTTGACCCTGTGGAGGTCCCCACAGCCATTGGGCATCCTAGGTGAATGTAGCCTTGCTCGGACTCTGCCAAAGACAGTGGACTAAATGGGAAATAGCTTCTCATCTTATATACCCTTGCCTTTCCATCAGGACATCCTTTAAATTATAAGCATCCTTGTTAAAAAGAGATATGAAGATGTATGAGTCCATCCTTTTATTCACTGACTCTAAGAGGCATTTTTTTCTAGTGCATATCCTCTTGCCAGCATAAGGATGAGGAGGGGAGGGGTGTTAATTCTTTGTACAGCAGAAACATTAAACTTGCTGTATCCAGGTTCAAAAAAAAGAAATGTGCAGAAGCATTTCTGGTTGTTACCATGACTCCAAGGAACTACTGGCATTTAGAGTTAGAGAGTTAAGGTGTTCAACATCTTGTCCCACCCCAAGCACAAGCTCAGTGAGGCAGGGACTTTATGCTGTTCACTATCGTGTTCCTGGTATGTAGCAGAGAGCACAACACACGAGGACATGCAATAGTCTGCTCAATTACTAAAGCAACTCATTCCTTCATGATTACATGATTACATGAAGGAATGGGGCTAGAAAGATGAGCAAGACTTGGCAGTGCCCTTGTACCTTGGCCAAGCTTAGCTGGATAGGGTGGGAGTGAGAAAGGTGATCCAGAGATGGAGGTTTCAAGTCCAGAATAGCTCATCTTCCATGACTACTGAGAGGCCTCTTCCTAGCAAAGCGAGCTTACAAGCTAAATGCTGAACTGAAAATATATCCATCCACTCATTCACCCAACACTGGGACAGTATGTAAAACTTCCTGGGGCATTTCCTCAGACATGATCTTGTTGGAGTTGGGCTGAGGGCTGGAAGTAGTGATGGGGGCTGAGAGGTTCCTGCCCAGCTCGGGGCCAGGCCTGAGCAGACAGACTCAATTAGACAGCCTCCAGGGACTGGGGTGTATGGGGGAGGGGTCTGGTGTGAATGGAAATATGCGCCACATGGCCTGAATTGCAGGGCCGGCCTTAGGCTCCCACAGCCCCAAACACTTCCAGATGGATTTATTTATAACTTGCAAACCAGAGGCAGCACACAGTCCTTCTCCTTCTCCCCCTCCCTGCTCCTGGAGCAGGCTTGGGTTGCCTCTCTCTACTCTGGAAACCAGCAGGAGACAAGGAATGTGCAGCTGCAGCCAGGCACAGCCTGGGCTCCTGGTCCCCGCCTGTCCCCTAGGTGGCAACAACAGCACATGGCATGGGTGCGCCTTTGGAGCCAGGCCAGACTCCTGCCCACCTGGCCCATCTGGGCTCTCACAGGACACACTGAAAGCCTGGCACATTCACTCTGGCAAGTTTCCATTCCAGATCTGCCTCCACTTCAGAAAGTCACAGGCACACCCATGTCTTCTCATTTTCTGTCTCCCAGACATCACCCTGAGTCCTCTTCCCCTCCTCTTTCTCCCATAGGATACCACTTCTCACTATAGGCTGGGAGAGGCTTTTGGCTCTTAACATTTTTCCTAATAAGCTAAATGCTGAACTGAAAATATATCCATCCACTCATTCACCCAACACTGGGACAGTATGTAAAACTTCCTGGGGCATTTCCTCAGACATGATCTTGTTGGAGTTGGGCTGAGGGCTGGAAGTAGTGATGGGGGCTGAGAGGTTCCTGCCCAGCTCGGGGCCAGGCCTGAGCAGACAGACTCAATTAGACAGCCTCCAGGGACTGGGGTGTATGGGGGAGGGGTCTGGTGTGAATGGAAATATGCGCCACATGGCCTGAATTGCAGGGCCGGCCTTAGGCTCCCACAGCCCCAAACACTTCCAGATGGATTTATTTATAACTTGCAAACCAGAGGCAGCACACAGTCCTTCTCCTTCTCCCCCTCCCTGCTCCTGGAGCAGGCTTGGGTTGCCTCTCTCTACTCTGGAAACCAGCAGGAGACAAGGAATGTGCAGCTGCAGCCAGGCACAGCCTGGGCTCCTGGTCCCCGCCTGTCCCCTAGGTGGCAACAACAGCACATGGCATGGGTGCGCCTTTGGAGCCAGGCCAGACTCCTGCCCACCTGGCCCATCTGGGCTCTCACAGGACACACTGAAAGCCTGGCACATTCACTCTGGCAAGTTTCCATTCCAGATCTGCCTCCACTTCAGAAAGTCACAGGCACACCCATGTCTTCTCATTTTCTGTCTCCCAGACATCACCCTGAGTCCTCTTCCCCTCCTCTTTCTCCCATAGGATACCACTTCTCACTATAGGCTGGCAGAGGCTTTGGACTCTAAGCATTTTCCTAATTAGGAAACTGAAGTTTGGACAGGTCGAGGAACTTGCCCAAGGTCACATAAACAGTTAAATAGCAGAGACAAGATAGGAATGCCCAAGTCCTGCCTCTGATGCTAGTGCCTCCCAAACCTCGGTTTCCTCATGTGTGAAGTGAAAGTAATGCCTCACAGCTGGTGTGGTTAGAAATGTCAGCTCTGGGGACCAGCAGTTAGCGTAATGGCTATGTCACTGGACTCCCATGTAGTCGACCGCGGT
>NW_006205165.1:210927-232036 GCF_000334495.1 Tupaia belangeri chinensis | reverse complement strand
TGCGTGTGCGTGCGTCCCCAAGATCCCGAGAGGAGAATGGAGGAGAAGGGATTGAGGCGTGGCCATCCCCCCTGGGGGGTGATTTCTCACTTTCCGTCTCTCTGTCTCTCTCTGTCTTTCTGGTGAGCGCACGCGCCCTATAGCAAAAACCTCTCCAAAAAAATAAATAAATAAAAAATACAAAAATATAAAGAAATGTCAGCTCTGGAGTTGCTCTGCATGGAGCATGTGCTGGTTCTGTCCTTCACTAACCAGGCAACCTTTGATGAATGACTATTCCTTTCCTAACTCAAGTTCTCCATCTTTCTTTCAAGGCATAAAGACATAATCAATTTAGGGGCCAACAAATGGCATGGTGGTTAAGGCGTTGGACTCCCACATGGTTGACTGTAGTTCAAGTCCTGGCCCTGGTGGCTTGAAAATCATGCCGGGCGTGTGTATAAGCGTGTCCAAAAGAGAAGAATGGAGGAGTAGGGATTGAGGCGTGGCTTTCCCCCCAGGGGTTGATTTCTCACTTTGTCTCTTTCTGTCTCTGCAAGTGCACTTGCCCTATGGCAAAAGCCTTAAAAAAAGAGAGAGATAATGAATTTAAACGGTTTAGCATAGTGTCTGGCCCATAGAACACCCAATAAGGAGTAACAAATATGGGGCAGGCCCTATAATGCAGTGGTTAAGCACTATGTAGAGGAAGCCAGATCCTACATGGCTGACTGGGGTTTGAGTCTTCACTCTGCCCAGAATGCTGATGGAATGGAGAATTGCAGAAAGAAGTACTACAGCGTCGCACTGGGGGATGCTTTCTCTCTCTCACTCACTCACTCACATGCATATGCACTGTCTCATATATAAAAAAGAAAAAAAAGATTTCCAAAAGAGCAACAAATGTGATACTTTATTCTTCCATTGCATTGATATAGAGGTTAGAGTTTCTATTTTGAAACATGGGCCAGGCCTCCTACAAACATTGCCTCATGACTCCTCATGCATAGAAAGAAGGAAATTTGGGCTTGGAGAGATTAAGGGATTTGGTAAAGGCCATACTTTGTAGGAAAAGAAGAGGAACTTGAATCCAGTTCTGAGTGGTTCTAGGGCTATGGAGTCTATGCTTCCTATAGAATCTGAAGCCCTTTAGCAAAGTCTTTGACTTGCCCTACCCCACTCAACCCTGCCCCACCTTTCCTCTGTTAGGACTGGTCCTAGGAGCTTCTTCCTTTACTGAGGTTTAGTCTACCCAGCTAAACCTGAGCACTGTTGCAGCCCAGGGCTGCAACAGTGAGAGAGAACACACATCGAGCCTGGAGGAACCTCACAGTCATGGGCCTTCCTGAGGCCTTCCTATCTCTCTCCTCTCCTAGCCATGGCTGGAATTGGTGGTGGCTGGACAGGACGAGGCGGCAAAGAAAGCAGACAAAGGCTCCAGGATCAAACTTCTACATGTACCATAACTGCTTTCTATAAATCCACTTGGCCCTCAAATACACTCTCACAAACACCTCTCTGCATGCAGGGATTCAGACAACTTTTCCTGCAGCTGTTCAGCAACATAAGACACCAGATTTCTGCCCCAAGGGAGTCTTTGGCATTCTCATATTCCTTTCTGCTTGCACTGCGCAATGAAACATGCATAATTTCTCCATGTTTTCCCATCCCGCACCACGCATCAGTACCACCAGTGACAGCAATGAGGGAATAGCACAATCTCTGTGCACATATGGACAAGGGAACCAGTGGGCGCTTCTGTCAGTTGAACGTGATTCACCAAATGGCTCCGAATTCCATCAGCAATCAGACTCAATCTCTCTATATTTTCCTCATCTTTTCAGCAGGCTGCCCAGGATGGGCAGAATTCCTGATAGTTCAAGAATAAGAGCAGAATTATTTGATAAATACTCAGCTTTTAAAAATGTTATCTCTTTCATGGGAGAGAAACACACACACACACACACACACACACACACACACACACAAAGAGGCACCACTGACAAGAACATCCTGCTGTGATCCACCCCTAGCCTCACCTAGCCTGGATCACATGTGCCTGCTGTGTACAGGGAGGCCTCAGATCACAAGCTCAGGACCTTCCCATCTGGGTTCAGTTGTGTTACCACTGTGCCACCATTTGGCCCCAGAATGAGTTTTTCATAATTATACAATCTTTGTCCAAACAAAGTAGCTCTCAGAGTTTGTGGACAAATGAACCGGAGAGTCACATGGGCAGCTCCTCTCTGCTTCCAGCATTGGCGCTTAGGAAAGCTTCCTCAATGAACAGCGGCTTTGGCCCTTACCACAGAGACTACCAGACCGAGAGCTCCAGCTTTACCATGCAGACTCTCTGAGCCTTAGTTTCCTTATCTGTGATATGAGGAAAATATCACCTATTGATGACCAGAAGTTATTCTAGCCATCTAACACTGAGCCAGGTACATGGTACACTCTCATAAATGTTACATTTTATAAAGCTTTACCTTGTCACCAAAGTAAATTCTAACACACTCTAGAACCCTCTACGGTAAAATTATTTATTGGTTTTCAATACTGATGGAGCACTTCCTATGCCCCATAGCACATGGGATAAAGTTTCTTTCTCCCAAGAGACTATAATATAGCTGGAAATTTAGGCAAGTGTGAAATGCTTCAGATAACTCAAGTATCTTCAGGAGCCAGGTAAATGCTTATAGATGAGTGCAGGAGGCTGAAGTAGTACAATAGGGAGCTGTGGGGACTGTGACAAGCTAGAGAGCACACATACTCCATCTAAAGGGAAAACTGCCATCCCAGTCCAGCTAACTGCTGTCCTGTGGGAATACAGATCAAGAATCGCCAGATTTTTCTGTTTTTCAAAGAAGCCAAAGATCTAGAGTGTATGGAAAGATGACTAATTTTTACATGTCAGCAAATCATTTCAAAGCAAACCACAGGCCTACCAAATAAAACATATGTGGGCACTGTTTGCCCCCCTGGTTACCAGTTTGCCACCTTTCTATAATGGCAGGTGGTAAATGTGTCAAAATGGGGGATACTGACAGTAAGTCCTAGATGTATTCAGAGAAGAGAGATCTTTGAGCTGGTATGAGCTGGACAGTTTTCCTCAAGGTGAGCCTACCTTGAGGCAGGATTCGGAATGGGCTCCCAAGTACAGGCATGAATTTGACAGGAAGAAGGAAGGGGCAAAGAGCTCTTATACGAGATGGAAGGCAGAAACAAGATTGTGGTAATTAGCGCTCACCACTGGAGAAATAGTGCATGGGGCTGTTACTAAGGCTTCCTGGAGCGGGGGAAGGGGCAACTTCTAGCCATTAGGTTGGTCTCAGTGGAGGACTTTCTCATGACTAGAACCAGGGAGCTCAGTGGAGGAAACGAGAAGATAGAAAACTACTACTTAGAGAGTTCGATTCTAAAAAGCCAGAATGGAATATAAAACACAGACACATAGATGCTTCATTGGAAGGAGTGAGAAAAGAATGTTTTACTGAAGTCCAGGGAATTTTCCAGAATAAGGTAATGTAAAAATCTATTAGGTCATTGGGAAAGTCATGACATATTTTTCTACATTTTTCTATGCAAAAATGTGTCATGACTTTCCCAGTGACCCAATATGAGGAAAGGTGACTAGAAACAGGTCAGAAGGCAGGAATGGGTAAACCACAGGACAATGAAACCTGCCGTCTTGGGAAGGAGGGATCAGTTACGAGACAAGCACTGGAGAAGGGAAGAACTAAACAGGAACCTTTTTTTTTTTAAGATTTATTTTTCAAATTTTACATAGTATCAGTATTCTTCAATTTTGACCAGAGAGAGATAAACAGAGAAAAAGGGAGAATGAGAAAGCAAGCTGCCAGGTCCAGGACTTGAACTGTGGTCAGCCATGTGGGAATCCTGCACCTCAACCACCAACCACGCCACCTGCTGGCCCCCCAACAGGAGCTTTTTACAAAGCCAGTGATTGGGGCCAGCAAGTGGCATGGTGGTTAAAATGCTGGACTGTCATGTAAACAACCATGGTTTGAGACCTGGACCTGGTGGCTTGAAAATCAGGCTGGGGGACCAGCAGTTGTCATAACGGCTATGTCGCTGGACTCCCATGGAGTCAACCGTGGTTCGAGTCCTGGACCCAGTGGCTTAAACTCACACCAAGCGTGTGTGCGTGCTTGCCCAAGATCCTGAGAGGAGAATGGAGGAGAAGGGACTATGGCATGGCCATTCCCCCTTGGGGGTGGTTTCTCGCTTTCTGTCTGTCTCTGTCTTTCTGGGGAGTGCACACACCCTATAGCAAAAATCTCTCCAAAAAAAAAAAAAATCAGGCCAGGTGCATGTGAGTATGTGCCCCCAAAGGGGGTGATTGCTTTATACCCCCCCCAAGTCCTGGGTGATAAAAAAAAAAATTACAGTAAAATTAAGATGACTGCAATTATGCAAAATATTTTGTTTATGCCTAACAAAATGAAACTAGAAATCAATAACAGAAGATATGAAAGATAAAAATATAATTTACCAGGCCAGTAGGTGGTGTGGTGGTTAAGGCGCTGGACTACCACATGGTTGACCATGGTCTGAGTCTTAGACCTGGCAGCTTGCTTTCTCACTTTTCCTCTCTCACTCTTGCACATGTGCCCTATAGAAAATTAAAATTATAAAGTAATAAATTAACATAGATAATTCTTTATATATCTCTCTATATATGTATACACACACACACACACACACACACACACACACACACACGTATATACACAAACACACATATATATAGGATTAAAAGTCCCCAGAATTTTTCTTCTTCTTCTTTTTTGGAGAGATTTTTGCTATAGGGCATGTGCACTCGCCAGAAAGACAGAGAGACAGAAAGCGAGAAATCACCCCCCAGGGTGGATGGCCACACCACAATCCCTTCTCCTCCATTCTCCTCTCGGGATCTTGGGCATGCATGCACACATGCCCAGCATGAGTTTAAGCCACTGGGTCCGGGACTCGAACCACGGTCAACTACATGGGAGTCCAGCGACGTAACCATTATACCATCTGCTGGTCCCAAGTCCCCAGAATTTTTAAACCATTCCCCTACATGGCTCTCTGGCATGCTGGGAGAATGACTGAAAAGCTCTCTCCTCTCATTCTCACGCTCGGTCATGAAATAAATAAGTTCTGTTTTAAAAAGAAGGGCCAGACAGGGATACAGAGTAACACGTGAGGCTCTGCAAGGCTGACTCATACGGGAAGATTCTGGATTTGCATGAGAGAGGTCCTTGAGTATGCTGGGCATGGGGCTGCCCATGATCCGGTGCTGGCTGAGCCTGTGGGCAGATGGTGGCATCAAGACCCTATTAAGGATTGGGAAAAATGTTGAAAAGATATTGAAGGATGAAGCAGGGAGATTACTGTCTCGGTATTGACTGACATGCATGGCATTCCCTTTTGAAAAAGCAATGGAAGTCAATGTAAAGTAATATGTAATCCAATGTAATATAAACAAGATTATGATGATAATAAAAATAAATAAATAAAAGACCCTATTAGGGTGCCATCTCTCTGTCTCTCTCACTCATAGAATGAATGAATAAATGAATACATACTTTAAAAAAGGCATTTTACCCTAAAGGGGAGAGCACAGGGATGTGAGGGACATAGGTGTTAGAGAGAATGTAGGCATCACATCAGATTACATAACCACCCAAACAAGAGGCAAGGTGGCAAAGCGTCACGGAGAAAGCACAAGTGTGCTAGGCAGAATTACAGCCCCCCAGAGATATCCACAGCCTAATCCCCAGAACCTGTGACTGTATTAGGTTACATAGCAAAGGGGATAAAGTTTGCCAACAGAATCAAAGATAACTAGTCAGCTGACCTTGACTGCAATAGGGAGGTTCTCCTGGATTGTGTGGGTGGGCATGATGTAATCACAAGGGTCCTTATAAAGCAAAAGGAGAGAGGCAGGTGAGTCGGAGCCAGAGAAGGGGATGAGATGTTCAAAGGAGAATCAGAGTGATGGGATATGAAGAAGACTCCATTGCCCATTGTTGGCTTTGAAGCCAAGGAATATGTCTAAAAACTGTAAAAGCCACTAGAAACAATAAAAGGCAAGGAAACGGAGTCTTCCCTAGAGCCCTTAGAAGAAATGCAGTCCTGTTGGCACCTTGATTTTATTCCAGTGAGACTCATTTTGGACTTCTGACCTCCAGAACTTGAAAATAATAAAGTTGTTTTTCTTTTTTTTTTTTTTTTTTTTTGTGGAGAGGTTTTTGCTATAGAGCGCGTGTGCTCGCCAGACAGACAAAGAGAGACAGAAAGCGAGAAATCACCCCCAGGGGGGATGGCCACGCCTCAATCCCTTCTCCCTCATTCTCCTCTTGGGATCTTTGGCACGCACGGCCACGCGCCCGGCGTGAGTTTAAGCCACCAGGTCCAGGACTTGAACCGCAGTCGACTACATGGGAGTCCAGCGACATAGCCATTATGCTAACTGCTGGTACCAAGTTGTGTTTCTTTAAGCCACTCATATTTCTGGTAACTTTGGACAGGAGCAATGGGACAACTAGTAAAAGTAGCTTTAAACTCAGGCAGATAAAATATTTATTTATATATTTTAAAAGAATTATTTTATTTTAACTTTATTTACTTATTTTAATTTGACCAGAGAGCAACAGAGTGAGAGAGAGAGAGAGAAAGTGAAAAAGCAAGCCACCGGGTTCAGGACTCAAACCACGGTAGGCCATGTGGGAGTCCAGTGCCCTTAACCACCACACCACTTGCCAGCCCCTATTTATTATTATTTTTAAAGAATTATCTTATTTAACTTTCTCTCTCTCTCTCTCTCTGTTTTAATTTGACCAGAGAGGGACAGAGAGGAAGAGAGAGAGAGAGAGGGAACATGAGAAAGTGAGCTGCCAGGTCCAGGACTCGAACTGTGGTCAGCCATATAGGAGTTCGGTGCCCTTAACCACCATGCCACCTGCCAGCTCCCAGATATTTAATCCTGGTCTGCTAGATACCAATCACCTGACCTTAGTGGAGTCGTTTAACCTCTCTCACCCTCAATATCCTCATCCATAAAATGGGGACCACAATACTTTCACTTCATAGCATTGAGGTGAAGACCACCAGAGATGATGACTGTAAAGAGATAGAATAGGCTATCACAGAGAAGGTGCTGGGCAATGTTCTCTCTCCTTCAGTGCATTTGATAAAATCATAATTAGTACTTAGAACCAGCAGTGTTCTAGTAAATGTTTAGCAACTAGCTTTTTGTTTTGTTTTTGAAAGGTTTTTGCTATAGGGCGTGTGTGCTCGCCAGAAAGACAGAGAGAAACAGAGATACAGAAAATGAGAAATCACCCCCCAGGGGGGATGGCCACACTGCAATCCCTTCTCCTCCATTCTCCTCTCGGGATCTTGGGCACACACGCACACATGCCCGGCGTGAGTTTGTGCCACCAGGTCCGGGACTTGAACCGTGGTCAACTTCATGGGAGTCCAAGAATGTAGCTATTACGCCAGCTGCTGGTCCCACAGCTAGCTTTTAAGAAATACATGAATGGGGGGGGGGCAGCAGTTAGCATAGTGGCTATATCGCTGGACTCCCATGCAGTCGACTGTGGTTCGAGTCCTGGACCCAGTGGCTTAAACTCAAGCCAGGCACGTGTGCATGCATGCCCAAGATCCCGAGAAGAGAATGGAGGAGAAGGGATTGTGGCATGGCCATCCCCCCTGGGGGGTAATTTCTCGCTTTCTGTCTCTCTGTCTCTCTCTGTCTGTCTGGTGAGTGCACGCACCCTGTAGCAAAAACTTCTCCAAAAAAAAAAAAAGAAAGGAAATACATGAATGGGGACCAGCAGATGGCGTAAAGGTTATGTCACTGGACTCCCACATAGTCAACCCCAGTTTGAGTCCTGGACTTGCCAGCTTAAAACTCACACTGGTGCATGTGCACACATGTCCAAGATCCTGAGAAGAGAATGGAGAGAGGGGACTGTGGCATGGCCACCCCCACCTCCTGGGGGTGGTGATTTCTCGCTTTCTCTTTGTTTCTGTCTCTCCAGCTGGTACACAGTCCTATAGCAAAAATCTCTCAAAAATAAAATGAATGTATATACATACCTAACTTATTATAACTTTATCTACATAAGAATGCGAAACACAATTGATAATAATGAAATGTGTAATCCTCTTTATTATAAATTCCATACAGTCAATTGATTCTCACATAATGCTTTCATTGATTTGCTGATCTCTTTTAAAAATCATTTTATTTAACCTTATTTATTTATTTTAATTTGATTAGAGAAGAATAGGGAGAGAGAGAGAGAGAGAGAGAGAGAGAGAGAAGAGATAGAAAGTCACCAGGTTCGGGACTCGAACCAAGTTTGGCCATATGGGAGTCCAGCGCCCTTAACCACCAGGCCATCTGTCAGCCCCATTGTATCCACAGCCAACCTATGAATGCAACAAAAGAGTGATGAGTGTAGTAAGAAGAAAGTAAAACAATAAAAAGTTGGAATTTGGGACCAGCAGTTAGCGTAATGGCTATGTCGCTGGACTCCCATGTAGTCGACCGCAGTTCGCGTCCCGGACCCGGGGGCTTAAAACTCATGCCGAGCACATGTGCGTGCCTGCCCAAAATCCCAAGAGGAGAATGGAGGAGAAGGGATTGTGGCGTGACCAATCCCCCTGGGGGGTGATTTCTCGCTTTCTGTCTCTATGTCTCTCTCTGTCTGTCTGGCGAGCACACGTGCCCTATAGCGAAAACTTCTTCAAAAAAAAAATCTTGGAATTTGACTGATTCATCATGATGTGAATTCATCATGATGTTCTCTTTTGACTCAGATAATAGTGTCCATGGAAGCATTATTTCCTCAATTTTTTGTGGAATTCATGAAGTAACAGCAATAGACACACTTTCTTTTTTTCTCCTTTATGAGAGAGAGAAAGATATTCTTAAAAATTTGCCAGAAATTGCATGCACTCACTGGAGACCAAGAGAGAGAGACAGAGAGAGAGAGAGGGAGAGAGAGAGATAAAGGAGAAAGCACCACTCATGGAGAATAGTCACACTGCAATCCCCTCTCCTCCACTTCCTCCTTTGGGGATTTTGGACACACACACGCCATGGGATTGGCCATGTGGGATTCAGCCGCCTTAACTACCACACCAAGGACTGGTCCAGTATATGTATTTTATACATACACACACATTTTTTTTAAGATTTTACTTTATTTATTTATTTATTTATTTAAATTCAACCAGAGAGGGACAGAGCAAGAAGAGGGGGAGGAAATGAGAAAGCAAGTTGTCAGGTCCAGGACTCCAATCACGGGAGTCCAGGCATGTGGGAGTCCAGCCTTAACCACTATGCCACCTGCCGGCCCCATAGGTATTATATTTTTGACAGGGTCTCCTGGTTTTACAATCCTTCTGTCCCAGCCTCCCAGTTAAATAGAATTACAAGCATGTGCCACCACATCCTGTGTATTCAAATTGGCCCAGGAACTGAAGCCAGCTCCTCCCAAGCCCTCAAGCCCTCAACCCACCCTCTGTGCAACTTGTAGCCTTCCAAGTAGCAGAGCTATCTGTATGCCACCATGACTGGGCCAACACTTTTGAGTTTAATATAAATCATTAACGTTTTCTCTGACACTTTCTTAAGTCTAGAGTAAAATGTACAAAACAATAAGCCAAGCCCTGATTTTCAGCATTTTCAGACTTCCATGATGTAGAGATACTCCAATCTTAGCCTATTTCAAGCTACCAAAATGATGTCACCCAACAAGGAGGGGGAAAAGATGTGGTAAGCACACCATTAAGATGCAAGAGCTGGGAACAAGATCAAGAGCATAGATCAGAATGAAAGGTAATCAAAAAATTAGAAAGCAGTGAGTTGTGAGTATTTATTACCTTTGTTTTTAATATAATTTAATTTAGGTCAGCTGGTGGCATGGTGGTTAAGACACTGAATTTCCATCGACCGTGGTTCAAGTCTCAGACCTGGTGTCTTGCTCTCTCACTCTCCCTGCCCCCACCTCCACCTCCCCACTCTGTTTCTCTTTGGTCAAATTGAAAAATAATAAGTAAATAAAATTAAATACATAATCCTAAATACACATATGATTTAATTGTAGATTTGGATTTTTTTGTTTAGCAAAGATTTTTTTTAATTTCAAAGTAATTTTAGACTTACAGAAGAGTTTCAAAACAGTTAAGAGTTTCTGAGAACCCTTTACCCAATTTCCTTATGCTGACATTGTACATGTATTTTTATTAGTTATTATTGCCAGAGGGCACATGTGCTCCCCAGAGAGAGAGAGGAAGAGAGAAAGTGGAAAGAGAAAGCACTCCCTCCTGGTTATGGCACAATCTTTTTTCTTCATTTCTCCATTCCATCAGGATCCTGGGCACACCCACACACAAGCCTGGAGTGTTTTCAAGCCACTGGGTCTAGGATTTGATCTGCAGTTGACGGTGTAAGATATGTCTCCTTAGGCAAAATGCTTAACTGATGTATTATAGGTCTAGCCCATCTTACATAATAATAAAACATTTATCAGGGCTGAGAAATTGGGACCAGCAGATAGTGTAATGATTATGTCAGTGGACTCTCACGTAGTCGACCACGGTTTGACTCCCAGACCTGGTGGCTTAAAACTCATGCCAGGATATGAAGAAATGTTCAACCTCCCTCATCATAAGGGAGATGCAGATTAAAACCACAATGATACCACTTAATCCCTGTCAGAATGGCAAAGATTAAGAATATAAAAAGTGATAAGTGTTGGCGGGGATGTAGTGAAAAGGGAACCCTCCTACACTGTTGGTGGGAATGTAAACTAGTTCAACCACTGTGGAGAACAATATGGGGGTTCCTCAAAGATCTACAAATAGAACTACCATTTGATCCAGCAATCCCACTTCTGGGTATCTACCCAAAGGACAAGAGAATTGCACCATTATTCACAATCACTAGCTCAAATGTCCACAAACGGATGAATGGATGGAAAAAGTGTGGCACATATACTCTATGGAATACTACTCAGCCATAAAAAATCAACAAGACCCTGACACTGGATAAAAAGTGGTCAGATATGAAGGATCTATTGCTGAGTGAAGAAAGCCAGGATATGAAAGAAAGATATTGTATGTATCCACTTACTAAATACTGACTATCCACACTTTATGGTCAAGGTTGAAATATTGGAGGGCATAAAAGCAGTGAAAATAATTATGAATGCTGAAGAGACTGTGAAATGGGGCAGGAGAAGGGAAGATGATAGAGAAGGATAGCAAGAGAACAAATAGAGAGGCATGACACTAGTGGGACACAGAAATGGTTAATTACCTGTTGATGATAACATGTATTCTCAACTGGACTGGTCTGAGAAGTATTTCATGTTGGGTGAATTCTTTTTACAAGCCAAATGATATATGGCAATTGAATGTTTTTAAAAAAATAATGAGAATAATAATAATCTGAAAAACAATTATGAAAAGCTATTTTTTTTGGAAAGGTTTTTGCTATAGGGTACGTGTGCTCACCAGAAAGACAGAGAGAGATAGAGAGACAGAATGCGAGAAATCATCCCCCAGGGGGGATGGCCACACCACAATCCCTTCTCCTCCATTCTCCTCTCAGGATCTTGGGCACACATGCACACGTGTCTGGCATGGGTTTAAGCCACCGGGTCCGGGACTCGAATTGCGGTCGACTACACGGGAGTTCAACGACATAGCCATTACGCTAACTGCTGGTCCCATAAAAAGCTATTTAATGATGATGATGTGGATAGTAATGTCTTTGTCTTGACTGATATGCATGGTATTCCTGTTGGAAAAAGAAATGTAATACACTGTAAAGATATATGTGATTCAATGTAATATTTAAAAGATTATGATAATAATAAATAAAAGTAAAAAAAAACCCTCATGCCAGGCATGTGTGTGTGCATGCCCAAGATCCCGAGAGGAGAATGGAGGAGAAGAGATTGTGGTGTGGCCATCCCCCCTAGAGAGTAATTTCTCACTTTTTACCTCCCAGTCTCTCTGGCAAGTGCACACAGCCTATAAAAATCTCTCTTAAAAAAAAAAGCTAAGAAATTAACTAAGGTACATTTATTAACTAAAGTGCAAACATTTGAATTTCACCAGTTTTCCTACTAATATCCTAGGATCCAACCCAGATCTCATATTGCATTTAGTTGGTCATTTATTTTGTAGAATGTCCCTTGATTTCACTTTGTCTTCTGTTTTTTCATATAATTCAAAATTTTTTTGGAGAGGGTTTTGCTATAAGGTGTGTGTGCTCGCCAGAAAGACAGAGAGAGACAGAGAGACAGAAAGCAAGAAATCAACCCCCCCCAGGGGGGATGGCCATGCCACAATCCCTTCTCCTCCATTCTCCTCTTGGGATCTTGGGCATGCATGCACACGTGCCCAGTGTGAGTTTGAGCCACTGGGTCCAGGACTTGAACCACAGTCGACTACATGGGAGTCCAGTGACACAGCCATTACGCCAACTGCTAGTCCCATATAATTCAATTTCTAAAGAGGTTTTTTGAAGATTATTTATTTAATTAATTTGTTATTATTATTCTTTTTCTTTTTTAAGTTTGCTGTAGGGCACATGTGCTCAACACAGAGAGACAGAGACTAAGAGAGAGAGAGGGAAAGTGAGAAAGCAAGCCACCAAATCTGGGACTCGAACCATGGTCAGCCATGTGGGAGTTCAGCTCCTTAACCGCCACACCACCTGCTGGCTCCATATCATTCAATTTGTAACGATGGCTGTGCTTAACAATTGGCTCACAAATTTCCTAAATATTTAATAACTGGCTCTCTTGTGAACCACTACAAGTCAACTCCAGCATACCACTCTAAGCAAAATTGACAATTCATTTGTTTTTCCATTAATTCCACAAATATTCACTAAGCGCCCTCTAGGGGCTAGTGCTAAGGATATAGAAATGACCAAAACAAACTCCTTGCCACTGAGAAAAATCCTGGGTTAGTGGAGGGGACAGCGCAGTAGCAGACAATGTCCACCGAACAATCAGGGCTATGGCAGAGGGTATAAAATGTGCTGCAGCACTCAGAGATGGAGCGACCACCCTGACCTGGTGAGATCAAAGAAGGCTTCACAGAGGAATAGAAAGGATGAGCAAGAGCTCCCCAGGTAGGACACAAAAGAGGTCAAGAGAGGCTTCTCATGGAAGATGATGTGTGGGCTGAGTCTTGATGCACAAGTGGGAATGAGCTGTCAGTTGAGGAAGCAGAAGGAATAACAGTATTCATGCATTCATGTTAGAAGCATTTATTAGGTGTCAATTCTGCACTGGGCTCTGGAGATGCTCATGTGTGTAATGAATAGGGCACTCAGCTGTGACAAGGGTTGCAATGGTGCCTGGACTGTCTTGATCAGCATCTCTCAGTTACATAGCATAAATAATTTCTGGAGATTTACTATACAGCATAGTGACTACAGTTAATAATGTGTTGTATATTTGAAATGTGTTGAAAGAATACATACCAGGTATTTTCACCACACACACACATACAAAGGTGGTGTTTGATTGTGTGAAGGTGGTGTCACAAACAAACACAGGGCATGAGAGCACTAAGTGTGTATCAGTAGGGAGAGGACCCCAAGGCCAGGCCCTCAGAGTGCAAAAGGACCTCAGGTGGAAGCTGAAAGGTTGCGTGCCATCATGTAACCTAGTACAACCAACAGTTTCTGCTAGAGGACGCTGATGCCAGAAACTTCCTGTGCGGGTGTCACATGTTCACAGTTCCCTTCTCTCCAGTCCTTCACACCTAGACCCTCATGTACAGACCCCCTGAGAAGTACACTTAGCCACTGACCTCTGCCTTGGACATAAGGTGCATAAATGCTTATAGGATGAGATATTGCTATGATCCGAATGTTGGTGTTTCCCCCCAAATCCATATGTTGGAACCTAGTCCCCAATAGGATAATATTAAGAGGTAGGGCCTTTGGGAACTGATTAAGTCATTAAGACTCTACTCTCAGGAATGGGATTAGTGCTCTTATAAAAGAGGTTTGAGGGACCAGCAGTTAGCATAATGGCTATGTCGCTGGACTCCCACGTAGTCAACCGCGGTTCGTGTCCCAGACCTGGTGGCTTAAAACTCACGTTGGGCATGTGTGTGTACGTGCCCAAGATCCCGAGAGGAGAATGGAGGAGAAGGGATTGCGGCGTGACTATCCCCCCTGGGGGGTGATTTTTCACTCTCTCTCTCTCTGTCTCTCTCTGTCTGGTGAGTGCACACACCCTATAGCAAAAACTTCTAAAAAAAAAAAAGTTTGAGCAAGCTCCCTTGCCCCTTCCATCACATGAGGATACCTAAACAGTGTTATCTGTGAAGCATAGATTCCCTCGCCAGACACCAAATATGTGTGCATCTTGATCTTGGACTTCCCAGCTTCCAGAACTGTGAGCAATACATTTCCATTGCTTATAAATGACCCAGTTTAAAGATATTTTGTTGTAACAGCCTAAATGGACTAAGACAGGTAGTATCAACATAGTATTGAAGACCAACTGGTGACAGAAGCCCTTGGCCTGAGACCAAGACTCCCTAGAGGAGAGCCTTCTCTGACTATGATCTAAAACAGCCTCCTACATACACACTCCAGCCACTCACTATCCCATTATATACATTATTTCTTCATAGCACTTATTACTATCTGAGATTATGTAAACCTATCTCCTTCCATTAGAATTTCATCCCGTCAAATAAAGAATCCTTGTCTGTCTTGTCATCAGTATCTCCTCAGCTCTAAGTTCAGGACCTGACCCATAGGGGTATTTGTAAAATATATGTAGAATGGATGAATGACTCTGAATGAGTGGATGGATGCTATCATTCATATTTGAGGACAGCGTTCCTAACCCTCTGTGGCATAATTTCTCTCTGTCAATATTAAATCTATTGCCTACTTCTTAAGTACCTTGCCTCAAAACCTGAACCTTACATGGATCAACACTAACACACATGAAATTCAAAATGCTCCTCTTAGTGTTGTTGTAAGAATGCAAAAGATAACAGCTACCATCTGTTGTGCTTACTAAGCACCAGTGTGTGTGTGTAAATGATAATTAATATTGATTGAATCTCTACTAGGTGCCAAGTACAGTTTAGGTCATAGGAATCTCACAACGAATAAAAGACAAAAATTCCTGCTTTTTGAGAACTTAAACATTAGCTCATCTATGGGGCTAGCAGGTGGTGTGGTGGTTAAGGTGCAGGACTCCCACATGGCCAACTGTGGTCCAAGTCCTGGACATGGCAGCTTGCTTTCTCACTTTCCCTCTCTCTTTGGTCAAAATGAAAAATAATAATAAATAAAATTAAACAAAATAATTCTTTAAAAAAATATTAGCTCACTTATGTGAGAACAACCTTACGGTGTAGATCCTGTGATTATTCCTATTTTAAAGATGAGGAAACTGAGGTACAGAGGCTAAGTAACTTACCCAAGACCACAAAACCGTGAAATGGCAGAGCCAGGTAGTATGGCCTCTGAGCCTGTGTTCTTAACCACTAGGCAACCCTGCCTGCTGAAGACATGGGAAAGTGTTTGGTAAGCTTTCAATAACTTTGGTCATTTTTTTTTTTTTTAGCTGCCAGAGGGTGCATGCACTCACTAGAGAGAGCCTGAAAGAAAAAGCACTCCCTATGGGGCGTTGTCACACTGATTCCCTTCTTCATTTTTCCACCCTGCTGGGATTTGGGGCACACACTCACACACACTTGGCATGTTTTCAGGCTGCTGGGGCCAGGATTCAACCCATAATCAGCCACACAGGATCCAGCTTTCTATGCACAGCACTTGCTATGGGGCCAACCCAACTTTGACAGACTTGAGTTCTTTTTTTTCTTTTGGAGAGGTTTTCCCTATTCGGCGTGTGTGCTTGCCAGACAGACAGAGACATAGAGACAGAAAACGAGAAATCACCCCCCAGGAGGGATGGTCACGCCGCAATCCCTTCTCCTCCCGGGATCCTGGGCACGCGCACCCGGCGTAAGTTTTAAGCCACTGGGTCCGGGACGCGAACCGCTGTCGACTATGTGGAAGTCCAGCAACATAGCCATTACGCTAACTGCTGGTTCCCCAGACTTGAGTTCTTATTGTTCTTGCTAGGAGAATGGTGTGCTGTGAGAGCAGGAAAGAGACTGGGCCAGGGAGTTCAGAGGATGCATGGGGTACAGTGGTCCTGGAGGTGGCCTCTGGCCACAGCTGTGCTGTGTCTCTGTGGTCCCACTGGCCCCTTGCTGGAAACTGCCAGGCTCGGTAGACTCACGTGGAATAAGGCTGCAAGGAGACTGCAAGGCCTCAGCTCTATGTGTGTTGTTGCTAGAGTTCTGTCCTGCTTCCCTTTCCATTTCTCTACCTGTTGCCCCTGTAGTGGCCCTACCTAATAATCCCTTTGCCATGGAGTCCTTTCATTCAGCCTCTGAGCCCAGATGACAAAGGAAATTTGGCCAACCCCCACTGAGATTTTCTGGTTTTGTTCCCATTGGAAAAAAGAACAACTCACCAAGTGCTCTCAGATCCTTGGAATGGGAAAGCAAAATAGTTTATCACATGGAGTAACCGGCTCACCGCCCCCATGGCTCACTGGTCCCAACCTCTCCGGACACCCGGCAGTCCTGGCAAGGCAAGGCTAGGCGCGGAAGGCACCTCCCTTCTGCTTGGCCCTCAGGGAGCCAGTAGGATTGTGATGACTTCCATCTGGGCTGGCCTGTTTTCCATCCCTTGGCCTCCACCTGTGGCCTAACTAGAGCCAAAGGAAGAATGAAGCATTTTCCTTTCTGCTTCTCTGAAAGCTCCAACTACAGATACGCTATTTTTTCCCAACGATCAGTTATTTAATTAGATTCTTAGCAAAAAATTTAGAACAGCAATTTGTGAGGATAAACTCTATTTGTAAGGGCAAACACGGATTGCAGGTAGCCATGGAGCTGAGGAACAGCTTTGATTTCTGGTAAAATTTGCAAGTCCACAGCTTTCTGATCAACCTCGTGCTGCTTTGAAATCTCGTATTTCTCCTTCTCTGTGTTGCAGATCTCACCTTCCTGGTGTCTGGACTTCCGCAGTTTCTTTTTCTTGAAGTAAGCATCGGTAAGGTGCTTTGGGATTTTTACTTTGCTAATATCAGTTTTCGTGGAGGTGGCAATGACAAATTTCTGGTGTGTTCTACGCAGTGGAACTCGATTGAGAACCAGAGGTCCTGTTAGAAGTAGCAAGCCACTGCTCAGCTGCTTCAGGAAAACCACTCTCTTGCCTCTGTGGCGTCCAGTGAGGATGATCAGAATGGTCCCCGGAGTGATGCTAGCTCACAGCTTTCTCACATGCTGACTGAAGGGTTTTCTGCCGTGGCTCAACAGCTTTTGAGGCACATCTTCAGTAGGATAATACCTAGGCATTTTGCGCAGTTTAACTACTACAGGGCAGACCGGGAGTATCTGCCGATGCCCCGGACTAGGACAGGGTTTCGACTGCAATGGGGCTTCCCCTTCTTGTTTTTTTTTTAGCCTTGGGGTCACCCTTTTTAACCTTGCCACTGGCATCAGCCTTCTTGGCTTTAAGTTTCTTCTCCTTAGTACCCTGCTTTGCAGTTTTTTCACCTGCCATCTTGTATAGTAGGAAAGAACATATAAGCTTTTTAAACCTTAGGTCAGCAGATATTCAAGTAATTCCAGTAGAAAGAAAAAGAGCTTGTGTGGGATCCTGGGTAAAACCTCTTAACCTCTCTATGATTCAGTTTAGTTTTCTCCTCTGAAAATGATTCAGAGGAGAAAATGGGCATAATAATGCCTAGTTCATATGGTTACTCTGAGGACTAAAATTTGAAATGGCAAAGGCCTGATCAACACTAGGCCCCACCTAGACTAGGCAGAAAGGTTTGGTCTAGGAGAAGAGATAGGATTGCGCCTGAGATGGGCTTACCTGAGTGGCAGATGTGGCAAAATATTTGCTCTGGAAAGTAGGGCAGGACAGCAATCCCACTGCTGGTGTCTCCCAGACTTCTGCCCTGCACCAGCCCCAGAGCTTGGTGCACTTCAGAGAGCACAGCTGGACTGAGTGAATGCAGCTGATAGGCAGCCACCCAGTCCCATTGTTATTCAAATAGCTGGCAGAACGGCAGGAGTGAGAGCCTCTGTCTTGCCATAGTTAGGCCTTCACCTTGACCTCTGGAGACTCACAATACTGGTCTTTAAAGATCAGAGCATCATATTATAAATAACTTTATAAGTGGGGATCTGTGAGGGGAAGGGATTTGCTCAAGGTCACCCTGGCTAGACCTGCTAACTCCTAAGGTCCAGTGAACTTTCTCCTTCCCTTACATACTCTGCTCCTGAGAATCCCAGGTCATATGGCTCAGAGAGGACTCAGGGCAGCCTCACTGATCCCTACAGTCCACCTGTTCATTTATTCAATAAGTCCTCATTGAGTGTCTACTATATGCCAGGCACACTGGTTCAGGCATGAGGAATACAACAGGGGAAAAAGAGACAACAATTATTGCTCTCATGAAGCTTGCATTCTGGTGAAGGGAGGTAGATGATAAATAAAACGAATGCGTAAAAACATGTAGTACATTAGAAGACAATAGCTGATTTGGAGACAATTTACAATGAAGGGAGGGGTTTAGGAGGCCAGCAGGGCTGGGGGTGCTATTCTATAATAGGATGGTCAAAGAAGGCTTCATTGAGAAGGTGACATTTGTGCAGAGACCTGAATGAAGGGAGGGAGTGAGCCATGAGCTGGAGGAAAAGAATTCTGGGCAGAGGGAATAGTATATATAAAGACCCTGGAGGCTGTTTGGGCAACAGTGATAGGACCAGTATGGCTGGAGCTAAATGAATGAGGAGAAAAGTGGTAGGAGAGGGGGACAGACAGGTCATGGTGGCAAATCACGTGTGTCTTGGGGGCCATTGTAAGGATTTTGGTTTTCAGTCTGAAATACAGTTTTGGACGAAGCAGGACGTGACCTACCTTAATGTCTTTTCAGGATGACTGGCTGTTATGGTACGTTGAGAGTAGACTGTAGAAAGATCCAAGGTAAAAATAAGCATGAAGACCCATTAGGAGGCTGGTGCAAGTATACAGATGAGAGGTGATGGGGGCACAGACCATAAAGTGGTAAAGAGTAGTTTGATTCTGGATATAAATATATATTCTCCATAACTTCAAAAAGTTCATAAAAATGGATGTTACTATGAAACTATGCATAGATTAAAAAATTTTAAAGATTTATTTGCTATAGGGTGTGTGAGCTCGCTGGAGAGACAGAGAGAGAGGGAAAATGAGAAATCACCCCCCCCCCCGGGGGCATGGACATGCCGCAATCCCTTTTCTATTCTCCTTTCAGGATATTTTTGGGCATGCACACATATGTACCCAGTGTTTTTATTTATTTTTTTTTTGAAAGGTTTTCGCTATAGGGCACATGCGCTCGCCAGACAGACAGAGACAAAGAGACAGAAAGCGAGAAATCACCCCCCAGGGGGAAGGCCACGCCACAATCCCTTCTCCTCCATTCTCCTCTCGGGATCTGGTGCATGCACCCACACGCGCCTGGCGTCAATTTAAGCCACCAGGTCCGGGACGCGAACCGCAGTTGAATATGTGGGAGTCCAGCGACACAGCCATCACGCTAACTGCTGGTTCCCCCCAGTGTGTTTTTTAGGTCACTGGGTCTGGGTCTGGGACTCTGTGGAAATCTGGGGCCTTATCCATTACACAACCTGCTGGCCCAGATTTCAAAAGTTTTTGCACCAAATTTAAACTTGTACTTTAATTTCATTTTTCTATAAACTTTTTTGAAGTCCCTTTGCCCAGAATCAATTTGCTTGTGTGTGTGTGAGTGTGTATTTAAGTTTATTTATCTTATTTTTTGACACAGAAAGAGGGTCTCATCATGAAATAATCTTCCCTGCCCCCCGCAGTGCCCAGCCTGTCAGCCAAGCAGGATCATGTGTGCATGTGTATATGCACCCGGTACACTCGGATCAACCTGGGATCTTCTACATGGCTTCCAGTATGGAGAAGTAATGCCCCACCACCTGCACCACCACAGCTGGGCCTGATTCTGGATATATTTTGAAGGTAGCAACAACATGATCTGCTAATGGAGTGAATGTGAAGAATGTGAGAAAGAGAGGAGTCAAGAAGGACCTTGAGGTTTGATTCCTAAGTAATTAGAAAGTTGGGATTAGCTGAGATGGGAAAAACTGCAGGAGCAGCAGGCTTGGAGGCAAGCTAAGAGTTTGGTTTTAAACATGTTAAGTTTGAGATGCCATGAACAGACACCGAAGTGAATGCCTAGGAGAGCCACCTTGGAATCCCAGTGAGCAGAGTTCTCCAGGAGCAACAGCACCAGTATCCCTACCGCATTCACTCATTCAGCAAGTACACAGGGAGCAAGACCAAGCACAGTGGGTACAGCTCTCCAGCTGACCTCCCTGTCACTGGCCTCTTCCTCCCCTCCGCCATCTAATGCATGGAAACTCCAGGATCAGACCACCACTCCCCTACTCCAAACTCTCAACTGGCTCCCCACTGCCTCTCCACAGAGGAAAAAAGGCCAAGATCCACAGCAAGACCCAGGAGGCCCTACATGATCTGCCTTGTCTCCTGCCACTCCCAGGATCCCATTCCTTCACATTGATCATGAAAGGCTGTCACCAGGACCTGGACATACCGTTGGAATCCTTAACTTCGGAGGTCTGCTCAGGGACTTTCTGGACTCGGAAAGCCCTTCCCCTCCTCTGCTTGGTTTACTAATTTTCTTGCTCCAGTACCCGGCTAAGCCATCTCCTCTCACTCTAAGCTGTCTTTTCTCAGTTTTTACACACATAGAGGGGAGCCTCCCTCGGGGATCTGTCTCAGCCTTTATAAACATGAGAGTTGCTGTCTGTTCTCCCATCTTTCCCTCTAGCTGCTTCTCAAGGGCAAGAACTCTTTCTTTCTTTCTTTCTTTCTTTCTTTCTTTCTTTCTTTCTTTCTTTCTTTTTCTTTCTCTCTCTCTCTCTCTCTCTCTTTCTTTCTTCTTTTTAGAATTATATACTTTATTATTATTATTTAATTTGACTAGGGAAA